>NW_008340429.1:545058-545542 GCF_000622305.1 Nannospalax galili
ACTAGACACTGGTTCAAGTCCATCTGGTGGGGTCTCCTCAGCCTCCTTGATCAAGAGGACAGGTGACTCACCACAATTACAGGACATTTTGGGAGATGCTCATAGTCCCCTGGAACTAGTAGACCTAGGAGGGCAAGGGGCAAAAACTGCCCTTTGTGTCCCTCTGACCAAATTATTATAGACCTCAAAGTATGTCTGTTAAACACCGAAGAAGTTTAATTCCACCAGTCTGATATTTTCAATTACTGTGTGTCATGTCAATAAATCTTAGGCAAAGACCAGTTGTTCTCAGATAAACCTTACCTAGACATATATTTCTTGATCTGCTATGTATAATTTGTCAGTAGGTTGTAGGAGTAATATGGTGCCCTCTAGTTTTCAAAGCTAGCTAGGCATTGTTTATCTCTAACATTGTCTCACCCCTCCATCATGGTTTTCCCACTTTAGGTGCCCCCATTTCCCCTCTTTCTCCTTAATAATACCT
>NW_008340429.1:552163-555176 GCF_000622305.1 Nannospalax galili
CTTCTAAGAGTTTCAGAGTTTCAGGCTTTACATTGAGGTCTTTGAGCCATTTGGAATTGACTTTTGGGCAGGGTGAATGATAGGGGTTTAGTTTCATTCTTCTACAAGTGGAGATCCAGTTTTGCCACCAAGATTTGTTGAACATGCTGTCTTTCCTCCAGTGAATATTCTTGGCCCCTTTATCAAATATCAGGTGGCTGAAAGCAAATTTCATGATTTCATCTTTCTTTACTTCTGAGTAAAACTCTATCATATAAATGAACTACATTTTCATTATCCGTTCATCAATTGAGAGACAGTTAGGTGCTTCCATCTCTTAGCTATTGTGAAAAGAGCAGCAACAACATGGATGTACAAGTGTCTCTGCAATAGGATGAGTTCTTTGGGTATATGCCAAGGAGTGGTATAACTGGGTCAAATGGTCAATTCTGTGAAGAATGTCATGGAGTATTTGATTGGCATTGCATTGGATCTATAAACGACTTTTGGTAGGATGGTCATTTTCACAATATTAATTCTTCCCCTGTAATACAGCTTGAAATCTGGTATGGTATTCCCACTGGCATTGCTCTTAGTGCTCAGGGTTGCTTTGGCTATGTGAGGTCTTTTGGGCTTCCATATGAATCTTAAGATGTTTTTTTTCCAATTCTGTGAAAACTGTCATGGGGATTTTTATTGGCATTGCATTAAATCTATAAGTGGCTTTTGGTAGGATGGTCATTTTCACAATATTAATTCTTCCAATCCATGAGCATGGGTTGTCCCTCCATCCTCTGATGTCTTCCTCAATCTCTTTCTTTAAGGAATTAAAATTTTATTTGTAGAAGTCTTTAATGTCTTTGGTCAGGTTTATTCCAAGATATTTTATTTTTTTCCGCTATTGTGAAGGGGAGTGTTTCAATGTACTCTTTCTCTGATTGCTTGTTACGTATAGAAAAGCTACAGACGTTTATAGATTAATTTTGTAACCTGTCACTTTACTGAACGTGTTAATCATTTCTAGGAGTTTTCTGGTGGAATTTTTGGCATCTCTTCTATATAGTATCATATCATCTGCAAAAAGGGATAATTTAATGTCTTCTTTCCCAATTATTACTCCTTTAATTTCCTGCTCTTGTCTTATTGCTCTATCTCTTCTTTTCCAATTATTACTCATTTAATTTCTCACTCTTTTCTTATTGCTCTTGCAAAAATTTCAAGCACCAGGTTGAAGAGAAATGGAGATAGCGGACAGCCTTGTCTGGTTCCTTATTTCAATGGGAATGCTTCCAGTTTTTCTCCATTTAGAATGATGTTGGCTATGGGTTTGTTATATATGGCGTTAAATCCAATTCCCTGTAGAACTTTGAACATAAATGCACATTGAATTTTGTCAACGGCTTTCTCTGCATCTGTTGAGATGACCATGTGGTTCTTGTCTTTGAGCCCGTTTATATGATTTATGACGTTCATTGACTTACATATATTGCACCATCCCTGCATCTCTGGGATAAAGCCAACTTGATCATGGTGGATGATCTATTTGATGTGTGTCTGTATGCAATTTGCAAGTATTTTGCTAAGAATTTTTGCATCTGTGTTCATTTAAGATATGAGTTTACAGTTTTCTTTTTTGGTTCTATCTTTACCTGGCTTTGGTATTTGAGTGGTGCTGGCTTCATAGAAGGAATTTAGAAGTTCTCCCTCCATTTCTATCTTTTTGAATAACTTAAGTAGTATTGGATGTAGATCCTCTTTAAATGTCTGATAGAATTCTACTGTAAATCGATCTGGTCCTCGGCTTTTTTTAGTCGGGAGGTTTTGTTTTACTGTTTCAATTTCCTTGTGTGTTAGGGGTCTGTTTAAGCTGTTAATCTCTTCTTGGTTTATTTTTGGTGGTTCCCATACTTTTAGGTACCTATCCATTTCTTTTAGGTTTTCAAATTTAGTAGCATATAGGTTTCCAAGTATTCCCTGATAATGTTCTGGATCTCTTTGGTGTCTGTTGTGATGTTTCCCCTTTCATCTCTGATTTTGTTGATTTGGAGGTGCTCTTTCTTTTTTTTTGGTTAACTGGGCTAGCGGTCTGTCAATCTTGTTATCTTTTCAAAGAACCAGCTCTTGGAGTTGTTGATTCTTTGTATTGTTTTCTTTGTTTCAATTTCATTAACTTCTGCCCTGATTTTTTTTTAATTTCTTCTTGTCTGCTGGGTTTCAGTTTCGTTTGCTGTTGCTTTTCAAGTGTGTTGAGTTGCACTGTTAAGTCATTTATTTGTGTTCTTTCTGAAACTTCCCTCTAAGGACTGCTTTCAGCATGTCACAGAGGTTTTCTTGTGTTGTATTGTCCTTTTCATTTAGTTCCAGGAAGTACTTTTATTTCTTTCTTAATTTCTCTTTTGACCCCTTCATCATTCAGGAGTGTGTTGTTTAATCTCCATGTGTTCATGTGGTCAGGAGTTTGTTTTTTAATCTCCATGTGTTCATGTCATTACTAGGGTTTCTTCCAGTGTTGATTTTAAACTTTATCACACTGTGGTCTGCTAGAATGCATGGAATTATTCAATCTTTTTGTATTTGTTGAGGTTTGTATTGTGCCCCAGTGTATGGTCGATTTTGAAGAAGATTCCATGGGGTGCTGAGTAGAAAGTATGTCCTTTGGTGCTTGGGTGGAATATTTGGTAGATGTCTGTTGATATATGGTATTGTTTAATTCAGATGTCTCTCTGTTAACTCTCTGCCATGGTGACCTATCTAATGGAGTGGGGTACTGAAGTCCCCTACTATTAATGAGTTGGGGTTAATCTGGTTCTTAAAGTCCTGTATTATTGTTTTGATGAAGTTGGGTGGACCAGAGTTTGGTGAATATATATATATATTTGTAATAGCTTCTTGGTTTATTGTGCCTTTGATCAGAATGAAGTGGCCATCTTTGTCTCTTCTGATTAGTTTTAAAGTCTATTTTGTCAGATATCTGAATTGCTACACCTGCTTTTTTCTTAGTACCATTTGCTTGGTCTATTTTTTCCCATCCTTT
>NW_008340429.1:556274-560140 GCF_000622305.1 Nannospalax galili
TGGGCATGAATAGCTGGTTCATCTAACCTTCTGGTTCTCTCTTTTGATTTTATATTGGAGTGGCCAGATTGCTTTTGTCTTCAGGAGTTCCCACAGAGGCCCAATTCAGATGAGGGTCAGATGTTTTCAGGCTTTCTCCCAAGGTCTGGATCCCTCCAGGAACGATTTTGGCCTCAGGAATTTGGGGGTTGGACTGGCCTGGGAGCCTGGCCCTGGAACGGTGCTGGTCTAGGGCAGCTGGTGGGTGTGCCACCCAGAGATGCAAAGGCAGATGGAGTGGGAAGAGGCCCCAAGGACTCCTGGGGACTACACTGAGGAGCTGGGTTGGTCCAGGAGAGAGCCCTGTGGGTGGGCTCCGGTGCTGGTCTAGGGCAGCTGGTGGGTGTGCCACCCAGAGATGCAAAGGCAGATGGAGTGGGAAGAGGCCCCAAGGACTCCTGGGGACTACACTGAGGAGCTGGGTTGGTCCAGGAGAGAGCCCTGTGGGTGGGCTCCACTGTACTTTTAAAATTTGACCTATTGTGTTTCATTTTCACCATCATTTTGGTTGGGTTTTCTTCAGGTGTGTACTCTTTATTAAATTCCATTTTCATGTCATGGATTGACTTTCTTATTTCATTCAGCTGTTTGTGTTCTCTTAGAAAATACTCAAGCCTTCTTTTAGTTGTTTTTAAAAAGTATATATTTATAATCATTCTTTTGAATATTGCATCTAGAATTTTGTTTATTTTAATCAGGGATCATTAGTATGGGGTTAGTAATTTTTGGAGGAGACAATTCTTCTTGGTTTTTCACATTAGTTGTGTTTTTGCCCTAGGATCTACCTATCTGGGGTTATGTTGGCTAAGATTTTTTTGGTTGTTGTTGCTTTAATTCAGGTTGCTTCTTTTCTTTCAGTGGATGTGTTTATATCGTTCAGAGGCAAGGTTGTAGAACAGTTGCGGTGATGTTTTTTTCTATTAGACTGATGTTCCAGGAACCAAGTTCCACCATATGGGTTAAGTATTGCTTTCAGCAACAGTCATTATTCAGTAGTTAACCTATTCTGATAATAGAGTGGCAGGTGACGACAAAATAGAGACTTGCTAAGTGCCGATTGGTTTAGGGAGTAAAGGGACCCCAATAGTACTGTGTTTGTTAATATGTTAGTACATGTGGAAGGGAAAAAGAGGTCTGCAATCACAGTGAGACTAGTGAGAAGTATTAGATGGTTGTTAGATGGGAAGGAGAGGGGCATACAGAGGAATGGGAATAATTGATGCAAAGTAAAAGTGGGTGGATAAGTGTTTTCGTTAACGGTAGACTAAAGAGAGAAGGTAAAGATATGTACCCAGTTATTGTATCCAGGTCAGCCTCTGGGCTGTGGGATATGTAACAATAAGGAAATTGGGTATGGGAAAAGAGAAAAGAAGAAAAAAGGGAAAGAGAAGAGAGAGAGAGAGAGACAGAGATTGAGGACAGTGTTGACCTGCTACAAAACCCTACTGTACTACATAGATAAGAAATAGCTATAGGGTAAGAAGGAGAGCTGGGTAGAGACAAGATCATGAATCACTGGCAGATAGGAATAGCTGTAGTGGGGAAGGGGACCTGGGTGGAGATAGAAGACAATAAAATCACTGGCCTGAATGATTTTTTTTCTCCTTGGCAGATCTACTGCTTTAGCTCCCTGGCCCTAGTTCTGGCTCTACTCCATGTTGATTTTTACTGGCCTCTTTCTTCTCTTGTGGGCTCCCAGCTCCCCTTGTGTGTGTTTTCTTGATTGTGTTTCATAGGTTGTGGGTAGCCAAGACAAACTCCACACAGCTGAGGCTGCTGCATTCCCATAGGTTTGGGAGCCACTGATGGCTGTGCAGTGCCCAAAGCACTGTTTAGAACTTTCGCTTACCTCCCACAAATTTGCCTCTCCCTGTCGGGGTGCTAATGATGGCCCTGACAGGAGTCGCTAGGAACTCCTTCTATAATACACCTACTGTTGTGTATTTTGTAGATTTCCTGGTAGGAGTCTTAGTCCAGTTTGAGCTAAAATGCAGCTACACCAGCTGCTACATTGGTTGCAGTTGCAGCAAGTCTAGTCCAGTGGCAGAGAAAGCTTATGGGTCTAATGAGAGAAAAGGTTTGTTGGGGTGTTGAGCAACCCAATTCTGGAACTGGAGACTTAGCTAACGGAGTGGTAAAATATCCTGTTCCTTTTATTTCCCAAATTGTAACCAACAACTCATTCATATTGCTGATTTTCTCATCCATTCTTATGGCTTTTCTCTTCAGGTCCTGAGTTGAATGCATAGGCTTGCCCAAATCCTCTTTTAGATGATTGAGAGGATTGAATTCAGAGGATTTCAAATGATCATTGATCATTTTTACAAGAAAAATTTCAAAATCTTCATTGTTCAATCTTACATAGTTCAGTATCTTTGAGTTCTTCAGCTGGGGAGTTACAGTCTTTTTGGAATCATGCTACTTGGCTTTTTCATGTTTCTTTTGTTTCTGTGTTGCAGTTTTCACGTATATTGGTTTTGTTATCTCCTCCCATTCTACTTGGGGGTCTTCTTGTTGGGCAGCATACTCTTATTTTATTTATCACCTGCCCGCCCTCGCTGTGTACATGCAAATGTACATGCCTGTGGAGGCCTGAAGAGGGTGTTGGAGCTCCTGAAGATGGAGTTACAGGTGTTTGTGAGCCATGCAATTTAGGTGCTGGGAACCAAATTCCAGTCCTTTGGAAGAGCAACGAATGCTCTTAACCACTGAGCCATCTCTCCGGCCCCAATAGCATAGTCTTGAAGGTTTAATTCCATGTGACACTTGATGAGGAGAAAACAAACTGCTGTTGGGCAGCTTCTTCCCCTCTCCATGCCAAGGAATTGCAGGGCCCACCCTATGTCCAATTTACTTCTCTGCCTCACCTCTCTGTTTCTCCGCTACTTTTAGGTATGCTTTCACTTCTTTATGAATTTCTGAAGCTCTTCCTCTCTTTGAAATATAGTACATGTTTTATTTTGCCTTCCCCCTTCATATTCTCCCTGTCCCCTTCACCAGCTCACGTAGTCAGCATCTAGCCCAACATCTTAATTGAATGTTTCTCACTAAGACAAGTTCTTTTTTCTAAAAAAATCTTTATTGAATTTTTGTGAATTTTGTACAGTATAATTTGATGGTAATTATATGCCCTTCCCCATCTGTACCTCCCCCTACTGCTCCTTGCCCAATTCAATATACTTGACTATACATGCAATATAGCCTATAGATTCTGATTTGTGCTCCCACATGTCAAACCTACTGGGACTGGAGAGATGGCTCAGTGGTTAAGAACACTGGCTACTATTGTGGAGGAGGTGGGTTCAGTTCCGAGCATCCATATGGTGACTAATAATTGTCTTTAGTTCCAGTTCTAGGGGATCCAGTGCCCTCCATTGCACTGTTTACAGGTGGTACACTTATATACACTAGGCAAACACTCATACACATAAAATAAATAAAAAATAAGTCTACTATAGATATGGAGTGTATATTCTATTTGTTTCCCTTTCTTGTCATATTGCTTTAGCTAGGACTTCCAGAACAATGTTGAACAGAAGACCTTTCCTTGTTGCTAATCATAGGAGAAATTGTTATTTTATAGCATATGGTGTTAGTTATGGTTTTTCTGTAGGTGTTCTTTGTCAAAATGAGATTGTTCTCTTCCTGTTTGTTGAGAATTTTTATAACGGATGGGTGTTCACATCAGATGCTTTGTCCGTATCAGTTGATACAATCATTTTTTTCTATTTATTTTGTTATTTTAGTGGTTTACCTGGGTTGGTTTTCAAATAATTAATCAGAGTTTCATACTTATTATAAACTCCATGAGTTTGTGATATATATCA
>NW_008340429.1:560695-604538 GCF_000622305.1 Nannospalax galili
TTCTTGAGAGGATTTTACATCATCATTTGTTTTAGTTTCCCATTGCTGTTGCAACAAATTACCACAAATGTAGTGCTATGGATATTTTTTTCTCATTGAGAGTCTCTAAGTTTATAGTTAAAAACAATGTGTTAGCAGGCCTTTGTTCATTCTGGAAATTTCAGGGAAGAATTCCCAGTTTCTTTTCTTTTTCAGCTTCTGAACAATGTCTGCATTCCTTAGCTTGTGATTCCTCCCTCATGTCTCTTGAACTTCTTTCTTAGAACACTGCCCCATTTTCTATCACTAATTGTTTCTTCTGCCTCTTTTTTAAAATAAGAAGCCTTATGATTACTTTGGGCCCACATCAGCGATTCAGAATAATCTATCCAGATGAAAATCTCAACCTTTTTGTTATTTTTGCAACGTATTTTAACATGTTTTGGTATTAGGACCTAGATGTTTTTGAGGAGCCATCAGCTTAACAAAAATGCTCATGACTGCTTAGTCTGTAGGTTTCTTTTTTGTAATATCTTTGTCTAATTTTGTTAGTAGTACAATGTTTTCCCCATAGAAAGTTAGGGATGTTACCTCTGCTTTTATTTTCTAAAAGATATTGTGAGGATTGCTGTCATTCTTCCTTAAGTATTTGATAGAATTCACTGGTGAAACCATCTTGGCTTGGTACTTTTAAAATCAAAGTTTAAAATTCAATTCCTTAAGTAGATTTAAAGATATTCAGACTGTTTTTCTTTATGTTAATTCTAGTATTAATAGTTTGTATCTTTACAGATATTGGTCTGTTTCATCTAAATTGTAAATTCAGTTGTTCATAGTATTATTTTATTATGTTTTAATTAAAATCATTAGTAGTGGTGATTTTCTTCCCAGAGGCAGGCGGATCTCTGTGAGTTCAAGGCCAGCCTGGTCTACATAGTGAGTTCCAGGACAGCTGGGGCTACAGGGAGACCCTGTCTCACAAAGACCAAAAAATTTTTTTTATTTACACTTCCACTTTCCCCACCTCTCCCGGGAACATCTGTTCCCTACTACCCCCCTCTTCTGGGTTCTTTCTTTCTTTCACCTCTATATTTCCTTTCCATTTTCCTGGCTCCTGGTGTTACATATGGATATATACTTACATATAAAGAATTGGTACTATGTTACACAAATGGGGGAGACTATACGACACTTGCTTTTCTGCATTTATGTTACTTCACTTTATAGAACAGTCTCTAGTTCTATCCACTTACTTCATGGATTCATCTTTTCTTCATAATTCCATCTTTTCTTACTGCTGAGTAAAACTCCATTGTGTAAGTGTACCACATTTCAGTATCCATTTGTTAACTGAGGGGCATTTAGGTTGTTTCCATTTCTTAGCTATTGTGAAGAGAACAGCAACGATCCCTCAACCCTCACCAGTGAAGCCTCCTTAAACAACAGAGTGCATTGCACACAAAAGGCTTTTTTACAAAAAGGGTCTCACTATGTGGCCCTGGTATGGAACTCTGTAGACCAGGTTGGTCTTGAACTAGAGATCCACTTGCCTCTGATTTCTGAGTGCTGGAATTAAAGGCATGTGCCACCATGTCTGCCTTTCCCAATGTTATTAATTTTTGCCTTATTTATTTATTTGCTTAGCTAGAAGTTTACAAAAACCTTTATTGATATATTTTTTTTGTCTTTTTGAGACAGGGTCTCCCTGTAGCCCCAGCTGTCCTGGAACTTACTATGTAGGCAAGGCTGGCCTTGAACTCACAGAGATCCACCTGCCTCTGCCTCCTGAGTGCTCGCCACCATGCCCAGCCTTTATTGATATTTTTAAAGAAACAGTTTTTGACTTTATTGACTTTTCACTTTCTTGTTTTCAATTTAATTGATTTTGCTCTGGTTTTTATAAATTCTTATTTTTTAAAAAGTATGTGTGTTTGTGTGTGTACATGTATGCCTTGTGCACACAAAAACCAGAAGAGGGCATCAGATCCCCTGGAGCTGGAGCTACAGGTGGTTGTGAGGTACCCAAGGTGATGCTGGAAACCAAATTTGGGTCCTCTGAAAAAGGAGCAAGTGTTCTTAACTGCTAAGCCATCTCTCTAGCCCTTAGTTAAAATTATTTGATTTATTTTAGTGTGTGTGTGTGTGTGTGTGTGTGTGTGTGTGTGTAGCATAAGTGTAGTCAGAGGACAATTTGTAAGAATTGGTTCTCTCCTTCTGTCACATGGGTCCTGGTGATTGAACTCATGTTTTAAGGCTTGACAGCAAGTGCTTTACCCAACTGAGCCATCTTGCTGACCTGGGTTTTGTTATTTCCTGTCTCTTTGCCTTAGCTTAAGTTACTGTTCCTTCAGCATTCTCTCAGAACTGTGCTCTCAAACAAGGGCTTACTCTATGTTTTATTAAGACAGTATATACATTCAGCATGAAATGGGTAAGTAAAAGTCATACCCTTATCTTACCAGAATTTTGACATTTCTGATCCATAGACTTAGACCAGCACACGCTCACAACCATAAACAGATGTTACCAATTGACTCCCATCTATTGTTTTCAATACAAATGGGATAATCTTCATATCTTCCTTGTTTCAAAGAGAGCAAGACTTTTGGTATGCAACATAAACACATGCATACATACAGTTCTAGGTCCTGGACAAGAAAGAGTCATGAGGAATTAGAACTATGTTTAGGTTACAAAGGGTGCTCAAGGTCTAGTATGCTTCTTTACTTTACAAACAAACTAAGATATGGAGTATGTCCATATTGTAAAAGTCATTACCACAATTTCCCTTTCATGGTTTATAAAAAGAAGCATATTGCAGCCATATTGTAGTAGAAGGCATTCAGAAAAGCCATTCTCACACAAAATCTTGAATTTGGCAATGCCTTCTTAACTATGACATTAGCAGAACAAGCAACAAAAGAAAAATAGGCAAATTGGATTTGATCATGATGTAACATTTTTGTTCTTTGAAAATAACTACCCATTAGTTACACATATGAACCCATAGTGCTTGTGGCAGCATGCACAAAATCTGTACAAACCCAAGCCAGACAAAAATTCAATGTGGCTGGGGGAGGTGGGAAAGAAGCCCCATTCCTAGCTGAGAATCTATTGGAAATTGATAGTTATTAGGAGAGGAAGAGCAAGTTTCCTTTAAGAGTGTGACACCCGATAGGTTGACCAGACTAAGGGATGGATGCACATCCGAGAGTATTTCGGAAACACAGATTAGACTCAATAAACATTTTTTAAAAAAGGATAGTAATAGAGAACATGAAGTTGAGGGTGGGGGAGGTGTAGTAGGTGGGGTGGAGAGGCAGAGGAGTCTGAATATGATAAAATACATTGTATGAAATTATCAAATCAATAAATATTTTTAAGTACTGTTAAAAGCTTGGTTGAGTTTTTCTTTGCTTTTCATCACAGAATAAAAGAGAGAAAGAATGAACTGTCAAGCAAAAAGCAACCAAAGCTTGAAAATTTGGAGTTTTTGATCTAATAAGGTGCAAATAAGTAAGAAAATATGTTTTGAAGGGAACATGAAGAATGTGGGTGAACTTACCAAACAGTTTATGCATGCTACTTTTGGATTAACTTAGCCATTTCAGCCAAAGCCAGGTTAAGAAGATGGATTATACCAACAGTTATGCTGGCATCTTAGACTGAAGATGCTAGAGACAGGAGAAAGTGAGACTTAGTTGTCTAAGATTCTGCAGGTTGATCTGTAGAGCTATTAGCTGTGGATTTGTCTTATTATCTAAGAAAAGGAAAGGAAAGCATGACTGGCTATTTATAACTTACTCAAGGCTGATGATGCCACTATAGCTGCACAGGACACAAGGCCCAATGAGTAGAGCTGCCACTCTGATGCACCCATTAGGCTGGACCACCCCAGTGGGCCCAGAAGATTGAGTTAAAGGGCTTAAACACTTTAGGCTAATGGAATCGCCACACTAAGTTTCATACCTGCTTGAAACTTGTGGCTTTCTTATTTTTGCTTTTTACCTCCTGGAATGAGAATGTGGGTCTTATGCCTTTTTTTTACTGATTGATAGTTGGAGAGGAATTTTGCTTAAAGATGATTCATACCCCCAATGTCATCCATACCTGGTTGAGGAGATTTGGGACTTGGAGTTGATAATGCAATTTGGGGACTGATGGGATGGGATGAATGAATTTTGCATGTGAGGATCTGAATTTTTTGATCATTGATTGTTGTTGGCTGAACTGTGTCCACATTTAAATTCATATGTTAAATTTGTAAGCCTCAGTACCTAATTAACCCTAATTGACTCTCTTTGAGCTCTCCTGATAATTAGGTAAAAATGAGGTCATCAAAGTGAGTCCAGATGTAATACAACTTATGTCTTATAATAAGAGATTAGCACATCAATACACACAGAGGGAAGGTCATGCAAAGATACAAGATGATAGCCATCTGTAACTCAATGGAAATTAACCTTGTTGGTACTCTGATAATGAACTTCTAGAATAGCAAGAAAATAAATTTCTGTTGCTTATGCTACTCAGTCTATGGTAGTTAATTATGGTACCTCTAACAAACCAATATATATTGATTGATTTTTCAGATATTAAACCTACCTCAAATATTTAAGATCATTTATACTTGGTCAGGGTATATAATTTTTTTTTGTATTTCTGGGTTTTGTTTACTGGTATTTTCTTTTCTTTTTAGGGTGGGTGGTGAAGAAAGGGTTCATTTCATCATATATTTCCCAGGTAATAGACCATTACTGAGTAAAATCAGAGCAGACACTCTGGGCAGGAACCTGAAGACAGGAACTGAAGCACACCATGGAGGAACACTGCTATGGGCTTGCCTTCTGGCCTGTGCCTGGCATGCTTTGTTATTGCTCTTGTTGCTGTCATTGCATTTTTTATTGAATTTTTTTGATTTTCATACATTATAGCTTTGTTTTATATTTTCATCGAGCTTTTGTAATTCTGTACAACACTTCTTAATCAAATTTAGATCACCTCTCTCATCCATGCCTCCCCCATTCCTGCACCAAACCTCATGCATTGTGCCATACATGCCAACTCCTATTCATTCAGGCATTTGTACCCAAATGTCCCTCAGTATAAATGCATCCACTGGAGTCTAGACAGCCCATCCAGTGATCATATGCACGTTATACTCTCATCCAGCAACAATCAGTCTTGAATAGTTCTCAGTCTAGTGTTGGCCGCCAACTATTTATCTCCTCCCTTTTGGGCCGTTGCTGAGTTGGCATGGGTCCTGTGCTTGATGCCACCATTGCCACAAGTTCACAGGTGCAAGCTTCCAGTGACCTGGAAGCCTCTGTTCCCCTGCGTTCATGAACCAGCCCTGGCTCTTACAATCTTTCCACCCCTCTTCTGCAATGGTCCCTGAGCCGTGGGTGGATGAGGTTCCATATAGGGGTCCTATCCTACACTCTATAGTCTCTTATTCTTTAAAACTTGGCCAGTTGTGGCCTTCTGTGTGCATTACACTCTGTTGTATAAGGAAACTTCACTGGTGAGAGTTGAGGGATGCAATAGTTTTCTCTCTACTCCTTATTGCACTATGCTCCATGAGCCTTAGTTGTAGAGGTTCACCTGTAGATGTGTCACCTAGTACTCAGTATCTCTCAGATGTATGTTCTCTGTGTCTGACCAGATATACAATTCTGCAGTAGCCTCTATTCATTGCAAAATGAAGCTTCTTTGATGAGTACTGTACAGTATGCTTGCCTGTAAATATAAGGCAATATTTAGCATACATTAAGAAGTCTTATTTGTCTTAAGATATAAAAGAGATAGGGTTTTCTCTAGGATCTATGTCCTCTCCTGCCATGTGTGTTTGGCTGAGTTTACAGTGTCACTCATGAGTTCCCTCCCACTGAGAGGGCTATTTAAGAATGGGAGGGTTTCCTCCAGTGTTTTTTCTGATTTCTTGCTATTGGTATATAGAAAAGCTACTGATTTTTGTAAGTTGATTTTGTAACCTGCCACTTTACTGAAAGTATTAATAATTTCTAACAGTTTCCTAGTGAAATTTTTTTTGGTTTCTTATGTATGATAGCATATCATCTGTAAATAGGGATAATTTGACCTCTTCTTTTCCAATTAGTACTCCTTTAATTTCTTTCTCTTGTCTCATTGCTCTTGCAAGAGTTTCAAGCACTATATTGAAAAAGGAGTGGAGACAGTGGACATCCCTCTCTGGTTCCCGATTTTATGGGAATGATTCCAGTTTTTCTCCATTTAGGATGATATTGGCTATGGGTTTGTTGTATATAGCTTTAATTATGTTGAACTGTGTTCACTTGAGACAAGTTCCTTCTAGGACTTTTAACATGAATGCATGTTGGATTTTGTCAAAGGCCTTTTCTGCACCTTTTGAGATGACCATGTTGTTTTTCCCGTTAAGTACATTTATATTTTTTATTGCATTTATTGACTTGCATATATTGAACCATCCCTACGTCTCTGGAATAAAGCTGACTTGATTTGATGGATGATCTTTTTGATATGTGTCTGTATATGGTTTCCAAGTATTTTGCTGAATATCTTTGCATCTATGTTCATTAAGGATATGGGTCTATAGTTTTCTTTTTTGTTGTCTCTTCACCTGGTTTTGGTATTAGAGTGATATTGGCTTCATAGAAGGAGTTTGGGAGTTTTCCCTGTTTCTACCTTTTTGAATAATTTGGTTGTAGAATTTCTTTGAATGTCTTGTAGAATTCTACTGTGAATCCATCTGGGCCTAGGCATTTTTTTTAGTTGGGAGGTTTTGTATCACCGTTTCAATATCCTTATATGTTATGGGTCTGTTTAGGCTGCTGATCTCCTCTTGTTTTAACTTTGGTGGTGGCCATGATTTTAGAAATTCATCCATTTCTTTTAGATTTTTCAAATTTAATGGAGTATAGATTTTTTAAAGTATTCCCCTACAATGTTTTGGATTTTTTTTGTGTCTGTTGTGATGTTTCCCCTTTTGTCTCTGATTTTGTTGATTTGGATTTGCTCTTTCTTTCTTTTGGTTAGCTGGGTAAGGGTTCATCTATCTTGTTTAACTTTTCAAATAACCAGCTCTTAGATTAATTTAGTTTTGGTTATTGTTTTTGTTGTTTCTATTTCATTAATTTCTGCTCTGATTTTTGTTATTTCTTCTCCTCTACTAGGTTTAGGGTTGGTTTGTTCTCACCTTTTCAGAGTCTTGAGTTGTACTGTCAAGTTGTTTACATGTGCTCTTTCTGATTTTTTTTTCATGTAGGCTTTAAGACTTATAATTTTCCCTCTTAGAACTGCTTTTAAGGTGTCCCAGAGGTTTTTTTGCGTTGTGTTTTTATTTTCATTATGTTCCAGGAATACTTTTATTCCTTTTTAAATTTCTTCTTTGACTTATTAATTATTCAGGAGTGTGTTGTTTAATCTTCATGAGTTCATATAAGTACTAGAGCTTCTTTTGCTGTTGATTATAAGCTTCATTGAACTGTGGTGTGATAGAAGGCATGGAATTATTTCAATATTTTGGTATTTGGTGAAATTTGTTTTGTGTCCCAGAGTGTGGTCAATTTTAGAAAAATTTGCATGGGCTACTGAGTAGAAAGTGTGTTCTTTGACAAGTGGGTGAAATATTCTGTATATATCTGTTAGGACCATTTCATATAGTAAATCATTTAATTCAGATGTCTCTCTGTTTATTCTTTGTCCAGTTGACATGCCTGTTAAAGACAGTGGGCTATTGAAATCACTTATTGTTAATGAGCTGGGGTTAATTTCTATTTTATAGTCCTGGAGTACTGTTTTTATGAAATTGGGTGCTCCAGAGTTTGGTGCATATATGTCCATGATTGTAATATTTTCTTGTTCAATTGTTCCTTTGATTAAAATGAAGTAACTCTTCTTATCTCTTCTGGTGAGTTTTAATTTGAAGTCTATTTTGTCAGATATTAAAATTTGTGACCCCCTACTTGCCTCTTACAGCCATTAGCTTGAAGTGTTTTTTTTTTTCCCATCCTTTCACTCTAAGATAGTGTCTGCCCATGAAGGTGAGATGAGTTTCTTGAAAGCAACAAAAAGATAGATTTTCTTTCTTGATCCATTGCACCACCTGTGTCATATGAGAGGGGAGTTGAGGCCATTGATATTTAGTTTTATTATTCAAATATGTGTATTAGACACTGTCATTTTAATTTCTTTGTGTTTGTGGCCCTATTTTGTGCTTCTATTGTTATACCTTTCTTTGTTTTCTTTTTGTAGCCTCTTGGGTATACTCATTCCTTTCTTCTGTCATTTGTATTGTTTCAAGCATTCTCTGTAGGGCTCGTTTAGATGACATGAATTGTTTCAGTCTATTTGTGTCATGGAAAATTTTCTGTTCTCCTTTGACCTTGATACATAGTTTTGCTGGATAAAGTATTTGGCGTTGGCACCCATGATTGTTTAGAACTGGGAATACTTTGTTCCATGCTCTTCTGGATTTCATAGTTTGCATTGAAAAGTCAGCTGTAATTCAGATGGGTTTTCCCTTTTATGTAACTTGTTTTTCTCCAGCAATGTTCAGTACCTTCTCTTTGTTCTGTACATTATTGTTTTTACTACAATATGCTGTAGGGGCTTTCTGTTCTCATCATGTCTAATTGGTGTTCTATGTGCTTCTTAAATATCTGTAGGCATATCTTTCCTTAACTTAGGCAAGTTTTCTTTGATAATCTTGTTGAAGATCTGTTCAATGACCTTGGCTTGAGATTCTTCTCCTTCCTGTATGCCTATAATTTATAAATTTGATTGTTGAATGTTGTCCCACATTTCCCAAGTATGCCATTCATGTGTTTTTTTGAATTTTGCATAGTCTTTGCTTAAGAAGTCCAGATCTTCAACTTTATCATCCAGTCTTCATATTCTATTTTCCATTTCATTCATTCTGCTTGTGAGACGTTCTCCTGTTGTTTTAATTGGTTAATTGAGTTTTGTAGTCCTATGTTCATTTTCCTTTGGGCTTTCTTTACTATTTCTATCTCCCTAGTGAATTCACTTTTCAAGTTATGAATTGTTTTTGACATTCTATTAAGCAGCATATTTGTATATTCTTGGGCTTCCATAATAAGTTTATACCTTTCCTCTTTGAGTTCTTTAGTGGTTTGTATGTATTTTCTTGAAGTTGTTTTTAAATTCTGCATCCTTGGGTACTTCAGGGTAGTTCTCATTGCTGTGTACTTCTGTAGGACTAGTGGATTTTGTTGGGGACATATTTTCTTGGTTTTTCATATTGTTTTTGTTTTTTGCATTGCTGTTTCAGCATATGGATGTTCTTTGTTGGTTATGTGTCCAACAGGAACTTCTACTCTGCTTTTGTTTAATTTAATTTTTGTTCCATTAGTATTGTTTATGTAGCTTAGTTACTTTTGGTTCTGGTATGGAAGATAAATTGGTGGGTGTTTCAAGTTCTTGCAGGGTAGTAGACTTGTCAGAGTCTTGGTTGAGCAGGTCTTTCTGCCTGAACTGGAGGCTGGGAAGTTGGCAGTGGGGGCACCACCTTGGGAGGGACTTAGAGATCAATGGTAGGGTGTTTAGTCTGGTTTAGAAGCTAGTCCTGGGATCTGAGGTGAAGGAATTGGAGCCCATCTGTGACAAGGCTGGCAGGGGATGGGGTAGGGTTGGATGAGAGAAATGGAGTAGAGATTCAGTGGATCATATTTGTTTACTGGTATTTTCTGAAGATTTGAATGGCTATATTCATAAGGTATAATATGTATATAGTTGCTATGATTTGAAAGATTTGGCTTATTCCAAAATTTATGTTGAAACTTGCTCACCTATATAATTGCATTAAAGGTGAGGCCTTTAGGAGGTAATTAGGTGATAAAAGTTCTTCCTTTGTGAATGGCACTAAGGTGTTTATTAAGGTGTTCATACAGCATTAGGCTCTTTTACTTTTCTATTCTTCAGTCATGTGATGACACAACATTCAAAGTGCCATATTGGAAGTAGAAACTTCTGATAGACACCTAACTTTCTGGCCTCATCTTGAACTTCCTGGCCTCCAAGGCTATTGGCAATAAAATTCTGGCCAGCTGTGGCAGTGCATGCCTATAGTCCTAGTTACACAGGAGGCTGAGACAGAAGAATTGAATATGTGGCCATCCTAGCCATCCTAGGCAATATAGTGAGCTCTTTTTTGGTGGAGGAGATAGTTTTACTAATGTTTTGTCTTGGGAAAACAGGGTAGAGACCATATGCTTCACAGAAAAGCACTCTGCATTTTCAAAGTGGGAAGGCATTCTCAGGGATTTTAATGGAATAATGGATGGAAAATTCATGGTTTTGGAGAATTTTTTGTTTTCTCTTGGAAGTTTCTTGAAGGACAGAAATTTGCAACTTTTCTCTGGTGCTATCCTATGTACTGATAGCCAAGTGTCTGTGGCCGGGTCCAGAGGAACTGCACTAAGAAACAGGGAGTCCAGGCAAGAAAAGTTCACCATCTCCTTAACACACAAAGTATTTAACCCACCTTCTTAATATGAGCTCTTTAATTTCTGCTTTTGGTGATTTCCATTTTCTGGTTTCTTTTGGTTAGTATACTAAAGGTTTGCTGAGTTTGTTGATCTCTTTAAGGAAAAAAACCCCTTTTTTAATCTTTATTGCCTTTTCTATTCTTTGTGCCATCAATTTCTGTTATATTTCCTTCTCTGTACTTGACTTGAACTGTTTGCTTTTATTTTCTCCAGTGGTTTATGGTGAAAGGCTACACTATTAATTTCAGATTTAAAAAATGTTGGTACTTACAGTTGTTATATAAATCTCCCTCTCAGCACTGCATTTGCTAACATAGTCCACCAAGTTTTTAAAAAGCCCACTCTTGATTTGCTTTTATTTTATGTTTTGCTTGCATGGACGTAGTGCACCAAATGCAGGCAATGTCCATGAAGACCAGAAGCAGGCTTTGGATCTCTTGGAACTCTAGTTCTAGATAGTTGTCACTTGCCATGTGGGTGTTGGGAACCAAACCCAGGTCCTCTTTCTGAGTCATTTCTCCAGCCTCATGCTGCAAGTGTTGACATGTTACATTTTCATTTTCCTCCAGCTCAGGGTATTTTCTAATATCTCTTTGTTTGTTATTTGATCCATTGGCTATTTTAGCATATGTTTTTAATTTCTACTTGTTCATTAATTCTCAAAATATTTTGTTATTTATTTCTAATTTCATTCCATTGTGGTTGTAGAACATATGTTCTATCACACCAATGTTTTAAAATTTACTTAGGATTGCTTTGTGGTTTAGCATATGGTCTATCATTAACAATGATCCACATGCAATTGAAAATGAACATTCTTCTGTTATTGAGTAAATGTTGTATAGACTTTGTTATAGTCTGAATGCTTGTGTACCCCATCTCCCATCCCAATTTATACATTGAAGCCTAATGCCTATATGATGGCATGAAGAGGTGATACTTTGGGAGGTGATTAGGTTTTGAGACTTTTCTTTCATGAATATGTTAGTGCTCAAATAAAAGGGGTCCTAGAGAACTGTCTTGCTCCTTCCACTGTGTTAGGACACAGGAAGAATATGCCATCTATGAACCAGAAGGTTAATACCTACTAGATAACAAATCTGATGCTTTGATGACACACTTCTAAGAACCTGGAACTGTGTGAAATAAATTTCTATTGTTTATAAGATCCCAAGGATATGATATTTTGTTAAAGCAGCTCATACAAAGACAGATGCATTAGGAGTTACAGTTTTGTTCAAATCTTCATTGTCCCTGTTGATATTTTGCCTACTTATTCACTGTTGGAAATGAGGTCTTAAAGTTCCCAACTATTTTGCTGAATTTCTATTTCTTTCCTTAATTTTTGCCGTTTTTTACATCACGTATTTTAGCACTGTGTTATTGGTTAGATATGTTTGTAGTTGCTATATCTTAATAAATGACCCCTTCATCACTGAAAAATGTCTCTAAATGTCTAGTAAATTTTTTCTTGTAGTTAATTTTGTCTCATATTAGTTTAACCCTCTAGCCTCTTGTGGTTGCTATTTGCACAATATGTTTTTTTTCATCTCTCTATTCTTTTCCTTACTAAAAACTTAGTTCTTTGAGAATCTAATACAATGTATATTTTGGGGAGTCTTTTTAAGACAGGGTCTCCTTGTATCCCCAGCTGGTTTGGATCTGCTGCCTCTATTTCCTGAGTTCTGGAATTAAAGGTATGTGCCACCACACCCTGCATTGTAATGTATTCCGATCATATGCTCCTCCTCCTAAACTCCACCCAGATCTGCTTTCTTTCCCTTCCCTACTCACCCAATTTTGTATCCTCTTATGTGGTTGACCTTCCAGGGACCACACCCTTAAATAACACTGAGTCTTTCTCTCCAAGCAGCTATCTATTGCCAAGTTCCTCAGTTAGGGGTGGGACATTGTGTCCAATTCTACTCTTCATGCTGGCATTTTGTCTGGCTTGAACTTTCACAGGTCTTGTGCATACTATTGCAACAGATGTGAGTTTATATGTGAAACTACACTGTTGTGTATGCAAAACAGTCTCCTTATAGTCATCCTGTACTTCTGGCTCTTGCAATCTTATATCTCCTCTTCTACAAAGATTTTTGAGCCTTGAGAGAAAGGGGCATGATATAGTTGTCTTATTTAGGGCTGAGCATTTCATGGTCTCTTATTCTCTGCACCTTGGCCAGTTGTGGGTCTTTGTGATAATTGCCATCTACTGCCAAAAGAAGCCTCTTTGATGAGGGCCAAGAGACACATTAATCTATGGGTATATTGACAAGTCATTAGGAATTGGTTTAATACTATGTCCATTTAGCAGAATAATAGTTGTAAGATCTCCCTTAGGGCCC
The DNA here is from genome assembly GCF_000622305.1 of Nannospalax galili. Classification (NCBI taxonomy): domain Eukaryota; kingdom Metazoa; phylum Chordata; class Mammalia; order Rodentia; family Spalacidae; genus Nannospalax; species Nannospalax galili. The sequence continues at coordinate 573,531 of NW_008340429.1, forward strand.
ATGAACTGGCTAGGTAACCCCAGAGTTTTGGCTCTGATAGTGGTGTCAGATATGAGTTTCATCTGGTGTAGTGGGCCTTAATGTCAAGCAAAAAGTGTTTTTTCCCATGAAATTCATGCCACTATTACAACAGTGGGTATGTCCTGCCAGATAATGTATCTCCCAGGGTTCACAGATAGGTAAGGCTGATGATTAATTTTCACCTCTGGTAGCAAGCATAGCACGCTCCAGCCCTTTGATAGCTAGACAGTAGGGATGAAGCTTCCAGGTCAGTACAAGCTTGATTCCTCTATGTTCTGTGACTCAAATATGTGGTGTCTTCATCAATAGTCTTACCATCAAGCTCTGGAGGGCAACCAAGACCTTTGGAAATAGCCTATAATGTTTGACGGTCTATTTGAACTCATTGGCCAATGACTCCAAAAGGGGTAGCCTATTCCTAGCACTGGGCTATTAATTTGGTAGCCTGTGGGTGTCTATTAGGGGCATTATCCTGTTATAGAATAACTCCATTAAAATTATTTTAATATATGTATGTATTTTAGGAAGTTTCTACAATAGTAGATTTCCATAGGCCTTTTTCAAAGGTCTTTAGCATTAGTTATGCCTCCCATATTCCCTCCCCTATCCTGCCCTCCCATTCTCCACCCCATTTAACCCTTCTTGTTCCATTATTTCCCTTTACCCATTTATACTATTTCATTATGTCTTCTTTCCCTTAAAAGTCTCCTCCCCATGGCCCCTTACTGATTTCCTGACCTCTATGAGTATTTCAAATGAAGCACACATATCTAAATATTCAAAACTAACATCTACAATTGAGAGAAAACCTGCGATGGTTGTCTTTCTGGGTCTGGGTTACCTCACTCAGAATGATTGTTTTCAGTTCCATTCATTTACCTTTGAACTTCAGAATTTCATTTTTTTCTTAACAGGTACATAGTACGTTGTGCAAATGTGCCACATTGTTATTATCCATTCATCAGTTGATGGATATCTGGACTATTTCCTTTTACTGGTTACTGGAGTAGAGCAGCAACAAACACAAATGACAGGTATCTCTGTGGTAGGGTATAGAGTCCTTTGGGCATATGCCCAAAGCTGGATTATGTGGTAGATCTATTTTTAACTTTTGACAAATCACACTGATTTCCACAGTGGTTGTACCATTTTGCACTCCCACCAGCAGTGAATAAGTGTTCCCCCTTTCCCATATCCTTGCCATCATTTGTCATCATTTGTTTTTTGATCTTAGCCATTCTGACTGGAGTAAGATGAAATCTCAAGTAGTTTAATTTGCATTTCCCTAATGGCTAAAGATGTTGAACATTTAAAAAATGTCTTATCCATTTGTATTTCATCTTTTGAAACTCTGTTTAGTTTCATGGTCTATTTTTAATTGTGTTTTTTTCTTGATGTTTAATTTCATGAGTTCTTTGTATATTCTAGATACTAACCCTCTGTCAAATGTATAGCTGGTGAAGATTTGTTCCCATTCTGCAGGCTGCCTCTTCACTGAACTGATGGTGTCCTTTGCTGTACAGAAGCAACTTAGTTTCATGTGGTCCCACTTACCCATCTTGTTCTTACTACCTGTACCATGATGGCACTATGCATGTTCAGAAAGTCTTTTCCTGTTCCAATAAGTTCAAACTTTTTTCTCTATCAGATTCAAGGTATCAGGTCTTACATTGAAGTATTTGGTCCATTCAGGATTGAGTTTTGTTCAGGGTCAGGAATAGGATCTGATTTCATTCTTCTATATGTCACTATCCGGTTTGACCAGCACTATTGTAGAGGTACTATTTTTCTCCAATGTGTATTGTTAGTCTCTTTGTAAAAAAATCAGGTGATTGTAAGAATATGGGCTTATATGTGTATACTCAATTATATTCTACTGATCGATATGTTTGTTTTAATGTGAGGACCATGCTGTATTTTTTACTATATCTCTGTAGCATAGCTTGAAATCTGGGGTGATGATATCTCCAGCAGTTTTTATCATTTAGGTTGGATTTAGTGATCCTAAATCTTTTGTGTTGCCACATGTATTTAAATATTATTCTTTCAATTTCTGTGAAGAATTGTGTTGGAATGTTGATGAAGATTGTGTTGAATCTGCAGGTTGCTTTTGGTAAGATGGCCATTTTAACAACATTAATCATACCAGTCCATGAGCATAGGAGGTCTTCCCAACTTCTGTTATCTTCTCTATTTTTTTCATTGTCTTAAAGTTGAAGTTGTATTAGTGTTTCACTTCTTTGGTTAGATGTATTCCAAGATATTTTAGTTTTTATTTTGTGGCTATTGTGAATGGGAGTATTTCCCTGATTTATTTTTCAGTATGTTTGTTATTTGGATATAAGAAGGCTACTGACTTTTGTGTATTAATTTTGTATCCTGCTACTTGGCTGAATGTGCTTATCAGGTGTAGAGGTTTTCTGGTGGAGTCTTTAACATATAGAATCATATCATCTGAAAAGAAAGATATGTTGCTTCTGCTTTTACTATTTGTAGCTCCTTTGTCTTTTTCTCTTCTCTTATTTCTCTAGGTAAGACTTTAAGCACTATGTTAACAAGGAGTGGAGAGAGTAGACACCCTTGTCTTGTTCCTGATCTCAGTGGAAATGCTTCAAGTTTTTCTCCATTTAACACAGTGGTGGCTATTTATTTTTGTGGTAGTCTTTATTATGTTGAGATATGTTCTCTCCATCCCTAGTCTCTCCAAGGCTTTTTATCATAAAGGGCTGCTGATTTTGGCAAAGGTTTTTTGTGCACTTAATGAAATCATGTATTTTCTGATCTTGAGTCCATTTATGTGGTGGATTACATTTGTTAAGTCACATATGTTTGAACTGTTGCTTCATCTCTGGGATGAAGCTGATTTTTATCATGGTGGATAATCTTTTTTATGTGATTTTGAATTGGATTTGCAAGTATTTTATTGAGAATTTTCACATCTATGTTCCTCATGCAGATTAACCTATGATTCTCCTTTATGTTGGGTCTTTATCTAGTTTTGGTAGCAGGATAATACTGATTTATTTTTTAAAAAACTTTAGAAGATAGCTTTCCTTTTATATTTTATGGAATGAGTTGCAGAGTGTTGGTGTTCCTCTTTGAATGTTTGGTAGAATTCTATGCTAAATCTGTCTGGCCTTGGGCTTTTTTAGCTGAGAGATTTTTAATTACTGCATTATATCATTGGTTATTATGAATCTGTTTAAATTATTTAATCCATCTTGATTTAACTTTGGCAGACCATGTACATGTAGAAATTCATCCGTTTCTTTTATATTTTTCAGCTTAGTAGAATATAAAATGTTTAACTATGACCTTATGACTCTGAGTTTCCTCAGTGCTTGTTATGCTTCCATTTTCATCTTTATCTGTTTGGCTCTTCTCTCTCTTTTGGTTAAATTCACTAAAGTTTTGTTGATCTTGTTGATCTTTTAAAAACTTGAATTTTTGCAAATTTCATACAATATATTTTGATTATATTTATACCCCTCTTCCCTATCTGTACCCCTCTTATAGCCCTCTCCCTGCTGGATTTCATGTATCTGACATATATGTTAAGACCTATCGAGCCAAGTTTCTGTACCCAAATGTCCATCAGTGTGGCCCATCCACTGGAACCTGGTTAACCTATCCAACATCATATCCTTAAAGAAAACCAACTCCCTTTCCCAGTAGTCATCAATTGATAATAGTTCCTCAGCTAAAGTTTGGACTTTTTACCCACTTTACTACTTCTATGCTGGGTTTTTGTCTGACTTGCCTTTTTCATGCTATTACCATTGCTTTAAGCTCATATAAGTAACTTTCCAGCTGTCTGTAAAATTCTGTTTCCTTGTGTTCATCAATCACCTCTGACTCTTACAAGCTTTCTGCCCACTCTTCCACAATGGTCCCTGAGCCTTGGATGGCAGAGGTCTGATACAGGTGTTCTATTTAGGGATCAGAACCCTGCAGTCTCTCATTATCTGTACTTTGGCCAGTTGTGGGTTTCTGTATTAATCACCATTTGCATTACCAGGAAGCTTCTCTGGAGAGCTGAGAGATATATTAGTATTCTTTATGCTCCCTTACCCCTGGTTCTGCTATATTCTCTGACCCTTAGGTGTAGATGCTGCACTGCAGGTATGTCAGTTAGGGCCACACACCTCACAGACAGTTATTCTCTCTGTTTTACCAATTTTGGAAATTTTTAATAGTTTCCATCTGCTCTGAAAAGCAGATTCTTTGAAGACTGGTGAGAGGTACACTTGTTTCTAAATATAAGGATACATATTTAGAAGAAATTATGTTGGTCTAGGGGTGTGACAAAAGTAGGTTTTTCTCTAGGATACTGTAGCATATATGAGTTCCCTCCCATTGAGTAGGCCTTAAGTCCAATCAGATAGCTGTTAATTGCCCCTAAGATAAAGGTGCCACTAGTGTACTAGTAGAGATTATTTGCAAGGATGGTCATTGTTACGCTTCATAAACTTTACATCTGGGTGGAATAATTGATTTGTTTTCTTCCTTTGCAATTTGCATAGTACCTTCTTATACTATGGGAGCTAGTCTTCAGGGAGGAGGCTTCCAGATCAGTTTCTGTGTCTAAAGTATGTCCTGTCTTCATTAATAGAGTCTTACCTTCAAGTTCTGGGAGACACTCAAGGGCTGTGACAATAACCTGTGTTATCTGGGAGAATTTCTTCAACTACCCTGACCAACAATTCAAAAGGAGGTTTCCCTTAGCTAGTGCTATATTTTTTGTTATACAGGCTCCAGCTACACACACACACACACACACACACACACACACACACACACACACACGTAAATGAACTAGCACATTTCCCTCTGTTTTTCACATCACTTAAGTGGAATCTCTCCTCTCCCTCCTCCTGTATAATCCTCCTTATTCCCGCCCCAAAGTATCCCCCATTTCCCACTTGATAACACCTGTATCCTACTATCCCTCTAACTCTGACTCCTCCTTCCCTTTTACCCCCATGGTTACTTTCCATTTTCCTGACTCCCGTGGTTACATCAGGATATATACTCACATATAAGGATTTGGAACTAAGATCCACAAATGAGAGGGAACATACATTGCTTGTTTTTCTGAGTCTGTATTACTTCACTTAGTGTAGCAGTTTCTAGTTCCCGCCACTTACCTGAAAATTTCACGATTTCATTTCTCTTTAGTGCTTAATAGAACTCCATTGTGTAGATGCACCACAGTTTCATTATCTTTTCATCAGTTGAGGGACATTTAAGTAGTTTCAATTCCCTAGGTATTGTGAAAAGGACAGCCTCAAGTATCTCTGCAGTAGCATGTCGAGTCCTTTGGGTATGTTAAGGAATAATATGACTGTACCATATGGCAAATTTACTTTTAGTTTTGTAAGAGCTCCCCACACTGATTTCCACAATAGTTACTCCAGTTTTCAATCCTACCAGTAGTGAATGAAGATTTCCCTTTCTCTGTTTCCTTGCCAGCATTTGGTATCATTTGTTCCCTTAATCTTAGCCTTTATGACTGGGGTAAGATAAAAAGATTTCCTGTGATCCCATTAGTGGAATATTGTTAAAATGATCACTATATCAAAAGCAATTTATAGATTCAATGCAATTCAAATCAAAATCCCCATGACATTCTTTACAGAAATAGGAAAAAATCATCCTAAAATTCATACAGACACAAAAACCCCAGATATCTAAAGCAATCCTGAGCACAAGGAGCGATGCTGTAAGGATTACCATACCAGATTTCAAGCTATATTACAGAGCTTTACTTATAAAAACAGCATGATATTGGCACAAAAATAGAGGTGTAGATCAACTGAACAAAATAGGAGAGTGCATGCAATTTCTGCCACCTGATATTTGACAAAGGTGCCAAGAATACACATTGGAGGAAAGACAGGATCTTCAATAAATGGTGCTGGCAAAACTGGATTTCCATGTGTAGAAGAATGCTATTAGACATATATCTATCACCCGGCACAAAAGTCAACTCCAAACGTATCAGAGACCTCAATGTGAAACCTTAAACGCTGAAACCATTTGAAGAAAACAAAAGTAGTACCCCACAAGATACAGGTGCGGGAAATTTGGAATTGGACTTCAGTTTCTCAGGGATTAAGGTCAAAACAATTGACACAATGGGACCTCATTAAACTAAAAAGTTTCTGTATACAAAGGAAACAACCAGTCAAGAGAAGAGGAAGTCCACAGAGGGGGAGAAAATCTTCACCAGCTATACATCTGATAGAGAACTAATATCTAGAGTATATGAAGAACTAAAAAGAAGAAAAGACAAACATTGTTGGACATGGTGGCACACACCTTTATCCCAGACTCAGGAGGCAAAAGCAGGCAGATTTCTGTGAGATGGAGGTCAGCCTGGTCTATATAGCAAGTTTCAGGCCAGCTGGGGCTACAAGGAGATCCTGTCTCAAAAATAAAATAACTTTCTCCAAAACAAAGGATTAAGAAAACAAATTACCAATTAAAATGGGCTATGGGTTTGAACAGAGACCTCTCTGAAGAAGAATTAAAATGGCTAAGAAATACCTTTAAAAGTGTTGCACATTCTTTGTAATTAGGGAAATGCCAATCAAAACTACCTTAAGATTTCTTATTAATCTTTTCAAGTAATCCACTCTGTTTTTTTTTTGTTTCTATTTCACTAATATCAGCCTTGATTTTGATTATCTCTCCCCACCTATTATTCTTGGGTATTGTTTTTTTCTTGGTTTTCCAAGGCCTTTAGGGGCATCATAAAATTATTCATTTGTGAGTTCTCATTTTTTAACATGTGTGCTTAGTGCTATAAACTTTACTTTTTGGACAGTCTTCATTGTGTTACATAGATTTTGATAGGTTGTGTTTTTATTTTTATTCAATTCTTGGAATATTTTATTTCCTTCTTGATTTCTCCCAATTACCATTCAGTAGTTTGTTGCTCAGTTTCCATGGTTTGTGTACTTTCTGTGGTTTCTATTGCTATTGATATACAGCTTTATTTCTTTGTGGTGGGATAGAATGTAGGATGTTATTTCAATTTTCCTATGTTTATTCAGACTTTCTTTGTGTCCTAATATGTGGTTGATTTTTGAAAAAGTCCCATGAGCTCTGAGAAGAATGTATATTCTTTAGTGTTTGGGTGGGATGTTCTATAGATGTTTGCTAAGTCCATTTGGTTTATGATGTCATTTAACTCCAGTGTTTCTCTGTTTCGTTTCTTCCCAGATGAGCTGTCTATTGGTTAGAAATGGATATTGAAGTCACCCACTATCATTGTGTTGTGGTTAATATGTGGTTTTAGATCTAGTAATATGCCTTTATGAAACTGAGTGTCCCTATGTTTGATACATAAATGTTTAGGGTTATAATATACTCTTGGTAGATTTTTCTTTGCTTGAGTATGAAGTGTCCCTTCTATTCTCTTTGGACTAGTTTTGGTTTGAAGTCTATTTCAGAAGATATTAAAATAGCTATACCTGCTTGTTTCTTAGCTCCATTTGCTTGGAATATCTCTTTTAATTCATTTACCCTAAGGTGGTGTCTATTGTTGTTAGGTATGATTCTCAAAGGAAGCAAAAATATGTATCTGTTTTCTTTATATTTTTTATTATTTTTATTTTATGTGTATGAGTGTATGGCCTGCACAATACTGTGCACAATACTGTGGAGGTCAGAAGAGGGCTTCTAATTCCCCTGGAAGTGGAATTAAGGACGGTTCGTAGCCACCCTGAGGGAGCTGGGAATCGAACCTTGGTCTTCTGCAAGAGCAGTCAGTGCTCTTAACCGCTGAGCCATCTCTCCAGCCCCTGGATCTGTTTTCTAATCTAATCTATTAGTCTGTGTCTTTTTGTTGGGGAAGTGAGATTACTGTTCAGAGTTATTGTTGAAAGATGTGTATTAATTCCTGACATTTTGTATATTTTGTAGTGTTTTCTCAGTATCTTTTGACTACTTGTCCTACCATGGTTTATTTGTTCCATGTGAGCCCTTGAGTGTGTTTATCCTTTGATCAGATTGAAATATTTCTTCTAGTATCTGCTATACAACTGGCTTAGTAATCGTAAATTCCTTTAGTCTGTTTTTATCAAAGAGAATTTTTATTTGTCCTCTATTTTGATAGATAGTTTTGCTGGGTATACTAATTTGGGTTGATAATTGTGGTCTTTCAGAATTTGGAATACATCTTTCCAGGCCCTTCTTCCTTTAAAGGTTTCTGTTGAGGGATCGGGTGTTATTTTAGTATGTCTGCTTTATAAGTGACTTGAAGACCTCTCTGTTGCAGCTTTCAATACTCTGTCTTTATTCTGTGTTTTTAATATTTTATATGTAATGGGGAGTTTCTTTTCTGGTCCTGTCTATGTTGTGCTCTGTAGGAATTTTTTGCCTGGATGGGCATCTCTTCTTTTTGCTTTGGAACATTTTCTTCTATGATTTTACAGAAGATATTGTCTATGCTTATTCTATGGCATTACTCTCATTCTTCTATGTCCATAATTAGAAGGTTAGGTCTTTAATGCTGCTCCAAAATTCTCATGTCCCATTCACACATACATTTTAAAATTTCTTATTGGCTATTACTGAATGAGCCAACCCCTCTACTCTGTCTCCCATTTCTTACTCTGTTTTCAACATGATTCATTCTGTTGGTGAGATTTTCCATGGACATATTTATTTGCTTTATTGAGTTTTTATTTCCAGCATCGTTTGTCTTTGAATTTTCTTCAACAATTCAAACCCTATTTTTATGTTTTAGATTTACTTCTTTATTTCATTCATTCCTTTCTCTTTGTCATCTTTGAATTGTTTGACCACAATTACTATCATTATTTTTAATTCTTTGGAAGTTCTTCCAGATCATTTTCTCACAGGGTTGTTACTATTGGATTTGTATTTTTTGGAGGCGACATGCTATTTTGGTGTTTTTGTTTTGCTTTGTTTTTATTTCTGAGTTGGGATTTGCATATCTGGAGTTAGTTTTGTTTTTCTTTCTTTTTTGTTCAAATCACCTTTTTTTTTTCTTCAGCAGAGTTGTTTACAATGTTCAGGAGGGTGTGAATTGATAGCTAAGTCAGGACGGCAGTTTCCTCTGCTTTTCTGGTATTTCCAGCTATATTCCTTACCCCAGATCTGCTTGTCAGCTGCAGTCTGGTGCTTGCAGCAGCTTGGAGTAAGTTTCCCCTGGCAGTGTGGACTAGTCCTGGGCCTTAAGACCAGATAGAGCAACTGGAAGGTCCCAGCTAGGCAGCTGACTTGTGAGTCCTGAAGAGAGTGAAGGGCTCCCTGTCATGTAGGGAAACTGGAGAGTCTCTGCTGGGAAGCAGACTGGTATTTGGGGAGACCCAAAGAGGGAGAGAGTGGTTGAGAGGAGGTGGTAGAAATCCCTAGCAAATATGCTAGCTTTGGGGGTTACCAGAATGGAAGGGGACAGGTAGGATGTGGCCAGGTAGCTTACCTAGGTCTCTGGGCCACGTGGGGTGATTGGAGAGTCCCTGGTGGGAAGTGTGCTTAGCATGCCAGGCAAACACTTTGCCACTGTGCTGCCCCCCACCCCCAGCCCAGATATTGTTGGGCTTAAGAAAATATAGTCTGGGGGAATGGAGAGATGGTTCAGTGGTTAAGAACACTTGTTCTTGCTGAGGACTTGAGTTCAGTTCCCATCATGCACATTGTGGCTAACAACCAGCTTTAACTCCATTTCCAAGGCAGACATTTCCAATGTCTTCTTCTGTCCCCCCAGGACCTTTGTATGCATGTGGTACACTTACACACATGCAGCAAAACACGCATATACATAAAACACATGAAAACATCTAGTCTGACAATTCTTTTTGAAATGATTTTAATACATTTAATGTTTATTGATATAGTTCAATTCATGTTTGTCATTTTTCTCCTTCCTTTTCATATGCCCTACTTCTCCTTTGCCTTTATGCCCTCCTTTGCAGAATTATTATTATTTTAGAAGATAACACCATCACTTCTTTAACAAAATTTCAACTTGAATTATTTTCTCAGCGTTTCTCTAGAGCTTCCATATACATTATAGCGTATCAAGGTCAACTTCAGGTTTATAATTCAATTCTAATGGGATATGATAAATTACTCTGATATAGTATTAATACTACCTTCTTTTGCTATTATTGTCCACCCTATTACATGTTATGGGTTTGAATTGTATGCTCCACCAATGTGTTCACATTCTGATTCCTCAAATTTGGTGACCTTTTGTGGAAAATAATCTTTCACAATGTAATTAAGTTGTGTTCAGGGAAACTGTGTGGGTGTCCTGTGGGTCACTCAAGTTCAAGGCCATTGGCAGTGAGGTCAGAAGCTTGAAATCAAGCTGAAGTAGAAGAGGGGTGGTGGGTCTCATCCCACCCCAGACCTAGAGGCTAAGAATGTGGCGCAAACTCATAGATATTTGAAACTTTCAGCTCCCTATCAGAATCTCATGTGGCATTTCAGACCTTTCTGGTTTGTGGGGCTAGAGGGTACCACATTGGCATACTGCAGAGAGTGTACAGGGGCCCTGCAGACTTATGGGGTGTAAAGAAGAATTTTTTAAAGCCAGAAAGGAGGACCCAGAAGGACTGACAACTGAAATGATGCAAATTTCAGATTTCTTACCCGGAATACTAAATGGTGAGGTAAAGGAAAGCTTCCAGAAATTAAAAAAGATTATAGGAAAAACCTGGAAGGGGCAAGAATTAGAGCATATGAAATTGAACTGTGAGTACTTCAAGGCCTGCCTGGAAACTGTGTAGGCTGACAATGGAGGGAGAGCTTGGCTATTTGACAGCAGTTCTTCCAGAAAGCAGAGTATTGTGCACATGTGGAGAGTTTTATGACATCACTGGATGGAGACATTAAAAAGGGCAATTCTGATTAAAATCAGTTTGTATTTGCACTGGCTGGAACTTGTAACAAATGTTGCTGCTATTGCTTGTGGTCTTAAATTCTTGGTTAATAACTCTTGGTTAATAAAGTCAGGTGTTCTTGGACTCCATGCTGCAGCTTCTGGGGCACTTGAACCCAGGCACCAAACTCAAAGTGGGACTGCTGATATCCCTGTACAATGTATCTGTTCAAAAGACTTGAAATACATCAGCAAGAGTCCAGAGTTCAGCCCTTTACCCTGGTGACTTTTGAGTGATCCAGAGGCAGAACTGTGTCTTCATATATTGTGCCACCTTCAGTCTGTGGTTATAGAACCAGAACCAAAAGACTTACCCAGGTTAGTCTCCAAGTTCTGGAGCTCTCTGCTCTTATGGAGCATCCTGGCCATGTTCAAGAACTATAACTCTCACCTGCACAGTGTGTAGACATGCACAGTGTGTAGACATGATCGACCACTAGGAGGATGATGAAAATGCCAGTGTCCCTTTCTCTCCTCAGATCCTTCACATTGTGTGCAAATTGTCACTGTATGTTGTGTTAGAGATGGCAAGCCATTACTGAATAGAGACAGACATGATGGATATGCATCCTTAATCTCCCTCCTGGGAGTGTCAGACTTGTTAGGTGGCTGGTTAATCTTGCCAGGGAGGGGGGTCAAGAAAAGGAGGTATCCTTCAGAAAGACCCTTCCCACAACACCTCAGGCTCCTGGAAGAGGCTTTCTCAGAGTATCTTCTTGCCACCCTGGAGGCTTCCCACATCAGCAGGTTCAACCTGAGGATAAAAGATTAGGTCACCATCTACCTTGTGGTCAGAATTTTCCCAGATACATTTCTTTGAAAAATAACTTGTTCTCTCTATAGTGACTATAATCCCCCAAAATATGCAGGTTTACCTTTATAACCTTTTGGTGGACCCATTATTTCGTATGAGATTGGAAATTTTAGTTCTATGTTTTTGTGCTTTTAAATAAATTTTTTCATTAAATTGAGTGAAAAGAGATATAATTAAGGGTCTTTGGATATGATCGCCTGGATTTTCTAGGTGAGTACTAATTCCCATAACATCTTTCTAAGAGATAGAGGAAATGAGGACACATATACATAGAGGAGAAAGCCATGTGAAAATGGAATCAGAGACTAGAGTATAGCAACAGCCACCAGAACCTGACAGAGGTAAGGAATGGAATTCTCCCAGAACCTCTAGATGGGGTACAACTCTCAAACACATAGAATTTGGACTTCTTCAGATCTAGGAGAAAAATTGTGTCATAACCATGCAGTATGTGGTAATTTGTTAAAATAACTGCAAGAAACAAAAACACACTCCTCTATATATTATACAGAACAAAACATTTTTATTGTGTTGGGGATCTAGCTCAGTTGGTAGATTACTTGCCTAGTATGGATTTGGCCCTGAGTTTGATCCCAGCATCACATAAATCAGGGTATGGTGATATACACCTGTAATTCCAGCATTCAGGAGAACCAGGAGTTCAAGGTCACTTCAGTTACATCATGCGTTTGACGTCAGCCTGGGCTACATGAGCTCTTGTCTCAAAAAATAAAAAAATTAGTTTAAGATACTTTGTGCAATTATATATATATATATATGAGATATTTATATATATGAGATATCAAGAGAAAATGTTATAAAAGTCAACTCTAAATTTATAGCATTCTTACTTGTCATTTCTGGTTCTATTCCTTTGTTACTATGGATTTGAATTACTGTGTGGAGATTTGAATTACCACCTGGTGTCACTTCCTTATCTGATACTCTCCTATGCAGCTACTCTATACTTTGACAAACGTCACATTTCTATGTGGTATGGGTTCTACAGCACATTTTGATATATTGTTTCATATGATTGTTTAGAATATTTTACTTTCAAACCCCTCCAGAACTCAAAGTCATGCTTTAATGGCCAAATCAGTTCTACCAGGAAGAGATTGAGGTCCTGAATTGCATTTGATTATTATACAGCCATGACTTTTTGTCACTATAACAAAAAATACTTGAGATTGGGAAAGTTATAAGGGCACTTTTATTTATTTTTGCCCAAAGTTTTGGAGCTCGGGAAATCAAAGAGCATGGTACCAGCATCTGCTCATCTGTAATGTGCTGCACAGTGGGAAGTAGAAGAGTGACCTGGGAGAGTTCCCCCAGTAAGAGAGGAGGCAAGATGGTGAGATCATGAAGCCAAATTGCTGTCATGGTAACTAATCCAGTCCCAAGAGACCCAACTAACTGCTGCAATACCAAGATGGGAATTAATCCCTTCTGAGGGTGGTTTCTTTGTCTCCTCATCATCTTTTAGAAGACCACATCTTATAAAGGTACTATGACCTATCAATAGTATTTTACTAGGGACCCTGCTTTCAATATATGAGCCTTTGAGGGACAAACCATATCATATACTTTTCCTGATAGATTTTGTCCTTATTCCCTATTGGCAATTTGGATAACACCTTCAGAGGATGTTGTGATAAGAATAGGAGGTAAGAATTGGCTAGGCAGTTAGGGTGAAAAGACCTCAAAGAAATGTAGCCAGTTTTGGAGTTAAAAGTCAAAATGTTCTTGGGCCTGTTAGCAACATACTCTGTTCCGAAGGCCAAAAATGTCCAAAGTATTTGGGAGCTTGTATCTAATCCTTAAAAGATTTTAGGGTTATCTCTTCAGAGGGGAGAATGTTGGAGGGGAGGGAGTGGGCATGGGTTTGATCAAAACACCTTATATACATGTATGAAATTCTCAAAGTTTTTGTAAAAATTAAAAAAATTAAAATTCATGTCTTTTTGCTGCAAGAACAGAAAGTTCTAGAGTTTTATTACTTCTTACAAAATCAAATTTGTAGAATTTCACTGTATTAAGAGCCACCCCACCTTGTTCAATCACATAATGTTTTTATTCACATTAGAATTTCACATTCCTGTGTGTTTGGCATGAATTCCAGTAGATCTTCCTCTGAGCTGCACATGAAAATCGTCTTCAAGTGTTGATGAAAAGGAAAGTGTAAATTCACTACAACCTACTCTCCTTGACAAAAGTTTATTAAATAATGCCTAACTTGAACTAAAAATATGACTAAGATACCATCAATGTTTTCCAAAAGAGGCCTTACACAAATCTCATATCATGATAAACACAATACGAGTTCATTATTAGGATTCACACTGAAGAGAAAATTGATAAAAATTTGACAGCTATCACAAGATATTGTCTACTTTCATTTTAAATATTAAATAGAATTTTCCCATAAAAATAATGATTGCAACAGAATACTTCTTATAACTACTATTCAATACTGATACAGGTTTTCGAGATAATACAGGATAAGGAAAATATGTTATAAAGAAGGATAAATATTAGATGATAAATTTCTAGATAATACTACCCAGAGAAGTAAATTGAAAATTAGTAAAAAAAAAAAGGGGAGGAGGATGTTTCAGGGCCCCCATGTACATATAACAAAAATATGCAGATACTCAAATCCCTCATATAAAATAGCTTTGTGTTTGCATATAATCTATGGATGTCCTGCTATATACTTTAAGTCACCTCTAGATTACTTACAATGTAAATGATGTATAAATATTTGTTATTGTTCAGGAGAGTGTGACAAGAAAAAAATCTCTACATTTTAGATCAGAAGCAACTTTTTGAATGCTTTTGATCATTTAACTCTATGGCTCTGAAACTCAAAGATATGAAGGCTGGCTGTACAAGTGAGACCATGTGGCATTTCTCTTTCTGAGCTTATTTTCCTTAATGTAATTTGGGTTCATCTATGTTGTCAAAAATGGCAAGATGTGCTCCTTTAAATAGCATTTTGTTGGGTATATAGGCATTTTCTTTATCCATTCATATGCTGGCGGGTACTTAGATTGATTCCATGTCTAAGTTGTTTCGAATAATACTTCAGTGAATATGGAAATTCAGATTGCTCCTTGACATACTTATTTGATTTTTCTTTGAATATCTACATGGTACTGGGATTTCTAGACCACATGAGAGCCTTATTTTTAATTTTTGAGGAACCTTCATACTGTTCTCATAGTGACTGCATTAATTTATATTTCCACCAATAATGTGAAAGGATTACGATTTCTCCACCTCCAAAGCAACACTTCATCTTTCTGATACTCTTTCTAACTGGTGTAAGATGATACCTCATTGTATTTTAAATTTTCATTTCTTTGTCTATTCTTTGGTGATTAGTGATTTTCAACTCTTTTCATATACCAGTTAGCCATTTATCTATCTATTTATTTATTTTTCTCAATGTATATTTTTATTGAAGTTTTGTGCATTTCATATAATACATCTTAATCATATTTAGACCCCTTCCCCAATCCGCATTCCCCATAGCCCGCCCCCACCGAATTTCATGCATTCTGTCATATATGTTAAGGCCTATCCAGTCAAGCTTTTGTACTCAGATGTGCCTCAGTGCAAGTTCATTCACTGGAGTCCAGTCAGCCAATCTAGAGTCACCCCCTTCAAGAAAATCAACTCTTTCTCACCCTACAGTAATCAGCTGCCCATTTCCCCAGTTCTATGCTGGGCTTCTTGTCTGATTGAGTTTGCATGGGTCTTGTGCATGCTTATATATCTTCTTTAGAAAAATGCCTTTTAAAATCCTTTATACCCTCGATCCTCTTTTCAGTCAACTCCAGAGCCTTTGACATGCTCCCCTTTACCAATCATTTAATTAGTATTTTTTCTTACTTTTGAGTTGAATTCCTTATCAAATGTATGGCTTGCAAATATATCCTTCTATTCTTCAGTCTAATGCTCTCCCAACTGAGCTATTCCGGTGGCTATATCCTTCTATTCTGTTCATAAAACTTAGTTTTAAATTGCCTAAGAGAATAAAGAACTTTGAAACAAGTTGAGAGTTTCATGGATAAAATTTGAAAGTTGCAAAAGGTCATGAAAAGTGAGCCAGCACAATTCATGAAAAGGAAGAGAAATACAAAATAATCATAGAAATCAAGACCACAGTGAAAGCAGTAAAAAGGTGAACAGGTTCTGCTGTCATATGGTCAAGAAGAAGAGTACTGGGGATGTGGTTCGGTGGTCCAGCACTTACCTAGTGTGTGTGAGGTCCCACATTTGATCCCCAGCACTGCAAAAAGCAAACAAGACAAAACTAAAGGAAACACTTGAGAAGAATGAAGAAATAAATGGGAAATAACAAATAATTAACAGACTTGAAAAGTGTAATTTGAAACAAGAAAAAGACTTCGAACATACTCTCAAAGAAATCAAATTTATGGAAAAGAGAAAAAATACAAAGGCATTATTCAAGAAAAAAATTGAGACATGAATAAACTTCAAATTTTGACTTGCAAGAACTTGTATCTTTGTTGTCTTCAGTCAGTGGCAGATCAAGGACAGCAGCAGGCAGAACAGTTTGTCTTAACTGTCAAACTACAATTTTGGAATATATCATCACATATACAATATTGGGGAAAAAAAGGACTAGATCTTTACCATGTGAGCTGATTGACCACTTCTGAAGGCCACATTTTGAAGATGATATAAAAAAGATTTTTATAGGTAATATTCTAATAATTGCTATATAATTATAAAAATAAAAATATAGAATTAGAGTGTAGACTCATAAGGAAAGTTCCAAGGCAGATTATGAGATTAAACCATATAGAAAACTCAGTTCCTTAGAGTAGAAACTTAAGAAATTCCATAGCAACTTGTTACTGGTGAAACGTTTAATAAAAGAAAAACATACTAGAGGATGCTGCATGCTGAGTGCTCTAGCTTTTTATTTCCTGAAAGTTAGCTAAAATTTGAGAAACAAAACCAAATAATACAGATCTCTACAGTCAAAGATTTTTCACTTTATTAGACTTGATTTGAGTATTTGGTTAGCTATTTTACAGGATTAAAATTTGCTTAATGTGATGATGTTCTGTTACTTTCCATAGTGAATAGCATACTCCTGGGGAGCAATCTTAAGCATTAAGAAAGTTTTGCTAAAAGTATAGTAATCTTTTGCTGATGAGCTCTTTGGGGGAGGTACTATTTACTATTTCTTGTTTGGCTTGGAGACTTCTAATAAGAATGTGTACAAAATGGCTAAAAATCTTTTGGATTTATAGCAGAAGACCGAATTCAATGGAAAGGCTTTATTTTAATAATCTGGGCACTAGAGAGCGCCCAGGCAGAAATCAAGATTATATTTTGGTTATTTTCCATTTTATGTTATACTTCCAACTAAATAAAAGCTTGGAAATATTTGAATTAGGAGAAACCATAGGAACCTTTCTTAAAAGGATGAAATGAAACATTAGCAATGAAAGGTTCCGCTAAAGAGAAATTTTGTTAATTCAGGATTTGATATTCATTTGGTTTTCTTATCCAAAAGGCAAATTTGGCCTTCAGAGTTGGGCTATCCTCTCTCCTAAGTATTGCTTCACTCCAACAATTTTGTTTAACAAGAATGCAATGTTATACCAAGAGTTAGGGAGGCAGATTATTGGGATGGATCCCAGTAGGTGAGTGCCACTCACTTATTCCTGACACAGATGAAACCAATGATCAGTGGATGTTTAAATGGGAGATGGGAAAAAGGAAAGTAAAAAATCTGATGTTTGTAATGGAGGAGTTTTCATGAAAAATTTCCAGGCTGATTCTCTAAGTTTTTCTTCTTCCTCACACCTTAATCTACACGCACTCAATTTGTCCTAGATATAACCCAGAACTCCAAAACCTTGTGTAATTGCAGGATTGACTTTAGGTTCAAAATTAAAGAGACCTTCCAAAAGTGGGGTGCATCTCTCCAGCTGTATTTCTTCTGCTAATACATGAAAAAATGAAAAGAATGATCTTTCCTCTAAAGCAGTTAGTTTGGCCAGGAGCACTAAATTTAGAGGATGGAGTGAAAATCCTATTCCCCGGTATGCAGAGAATTCATTTTTGTTTGGAAATTTGCTGATGAATAAGTTCAGTTTTTAGGGGCTATTTCATATCCTAGTAAGGTCTCCTAATGATGTTCACACTTGTGGGGCTACTGAATGGGCTGTCATGTTTCTTGCTTTAATTTTGTGTGAGATTTGGTCCCTTAATTTGTAAAGGCAAACTAGTCAGGATACACTATTTTCACTGCCGTTTGTTTCTTCCTATCATTTCTAGTTCTCTGAAGAGACAGGGAATGGGTTTGTGATGTTCAGGGGAAGTAGCTAGTACTCAGTGGAATATAGAACATATCCAAGATATTTTAGAAATAGTCACACATACATTCAACAAAAAGTTGAGAAAAATGTGTGATTAGGTTACACATGCGGTCATCCACCTTAAAAAAATTATGACACTTTTAGGCAACGGTGACCAGAAAATACAATTTTCTGGGAGCTTCGGATTTTTGATCTGTGTTCAGCTTTAACCTTTTAAAATCTGATTCTTAGGAGCTTTGAACAACTGTACTAAAAAGAATTTGAATGAGGAATTTCGTGTTTAATATTCAATTAAGTCAGACTTTTTAGCTTACCTTAGGGAGAGACCAGTTGCAGGGTGCTAGGCAGAATGTGGAGGTATTTGCTGTGGCTGAGAGATGCTTCTCATAAACCTGATCATTGTTGTGTTCTCCCTGCAGAAGACCAGATTAAAAGCGAAGTTGGAGAAAGTGTAGGCATTAACTTGCTCAGTGCTGTTTCTAAATGTTTACAGAGAATGAATGAGGGTCCTGGCCCCGCTATGCTGGAGAATGCCAGTGCTTTCTTTCCCCTACACACCTTCACATGTCCTCTTCGGGGAGAGTTGACAAGCCTTTGTGTTTCTGAGTATTGACTGGTTTATGACATCCTTTCACACAGAGTCTGGGGCTGCTTGTAAAGAGCTCCCAGTAGTTAGGCTCAGGGAGGCGAAACAGCGGTTCCGTGGACAAGCTGAGCATGGAATCTTGCTCAGGCTGCCTGCCTCCAAAGGCTGTTTGCAAAGGACAGCGATCTCCAGCGACCTCTCCTTGTCGCCTGTATTGAACTCTTGGCAGCTTCTCAGACTTAAGAGGGCGGGGAAGAACCTTCAATCCGCAGCAGAAAGGCTGGGAATCAGTCCCTCGGGGAATGCACAACACTCAATGGGGGATCCTGTTTCCTTAAATCTTGAAGGTGTGGTTGATCACGTCCACAGTTCCTCCTCTCACCGCCTCCGCCCTGCGGTTCTGCAAAGAATTCCGCTCTTGCAGCGGGTCAGTAGGAGGTCCTGGGTCACACCGTGGGGTCCCCTGCTGGCCAGTAGCTGGCGAGAGGGTGCCTTGCAGGACTGTGCCCCAGTTACCTGCTGTGCGGCCTCAGGGTATTGACCTAGGAAAACCCTTCCGTGGGAGGCGAGTTAGTTTCTTAGAGCATCTTCCAAGTTGGGCGCTGGCGGTCGGAGCTGGGCAGAAGAGCAGAGAGAGTGAAGACCGCGCTTGCCTAGTGGAGCCCAGCCCAGACCAGCCCAGCCCAGCCCAGCCCAGCCCAGCCCAGGTCCCCTGTGTGTGGCGACCCTAGGCGGCGCTGCGCTCCTCCGCACCCCGCGGGCTGGACTGGCCCAGATGGCTGCCAAGCCTCCATCCAGCACGCCTAGCTAGCAGCCAGCCTTCCCCAGGTAACCGCGGTGTAGCTTGCAGTGAAAACTGCCCGAGGAGTTTGCCCTCCTTTGTGGCTGGTGCTCTCCGGAAGTCCGGAGCATGGTCCTGGGTCACCGCAGGAGGAGCGTGGACGCGGAAAGGGAGGATGGTGGGCTGGAGGGTGGCGGTTCTATGCTGGTGGGTGTCCTGTGGTGCTGCAGCCGGACAGCTGGAGTACTCAGTGTTGGAGGAGTCGGAACAGGGCGTGACAGTGGGCAACATCGCTGTGGACTTGAAGCTGTCAGCGGCTGCTCTGTCCTTGCGGAACTTTCGCTTCCTTTCCAGCCACAGCGAATCCTACTTCGGGGTAGACCTGGGCAGCGGTAGCTTGGTGGTTCGAGAGCCGGCGGACCGAGAGCGGCTGTGCGGGACCAAAGCTGCTTGCATTTTGACATACGAGCTAATGTTCGAGGGCCCTCTGGAGTTACACAAGATGCGAGTTCACATTCTGGACAGCAATGACAACTCACCTTTCTTCCCAGCCGGAGACGTGCAGCTACACATTCCAGAGTTCCTGACACCAGGAGCCCGCTTTACTCTCCCAAACGCCCAAGATGCTGATGAGGGAAGCAACGGAGTGCTTAGTTACAGCTTAAGCCCCAGCCAGCACTTTCGCCTGGATATGGGATCGCGGATGGACGGCAGCAAATACCCAGAGTTGGTGTTGGAGAAAGCACTGGATCGAGAGCAGCGAGACACCCATTTGCTAGTGCTCACAGCTCAGGATGGCGGCTGGCCTGCACGCTCTGGAGATGCCCAGGTCACTATCATTGTGGTGGACACAAATGACAATGCACCTGTATTTGAGCACTCGGTATATAGTACCAAGGTTCCAGAAACTGTGCCCAATGGGACTGTGTTAGTCCAAGTTCAAGCCTCAGATTTGGATGAAGGAGCCAATGGGGAAGTCTGGTATTCCTTAAGCAACAGCACACTAGCAGAGCTGAGGCATCTCTTCCATGTGCATCCTAAAAGTGGAGAGGTTCAGGTGGCTGCTTCACTAGGTCCACCTGAGACCCTGTTGGAGGTGTATGTTGAAGCAAGAGATGAAGGTGCCCTTAGTATGGCTAGCACTACTAAACTGCTTGTAGAGGTGACTGATGTGAATGATCATGCCCCCCAGATGGACTTCATTACTTTCTCCAGCTCAGTGTCTGAGGATGCAGCTCCTGGCACAGTAATTGCTCTCCTTAGTGTAAAGGACGAAGACCTTGGTTCCAATGGTAAGGTCACTTGTACCATGTCCAGCAAAGGGCCTTTTCACTTGAAGGCGTCCTTCGACAGCTACTACAGCTTGCTGATTGGTGGGCCCCTTGACCGGGAGCAAGCAAGTGAATACCAGGTCCTGATCACTGCCTCAGATGGTGGCTCACCCCCACTCAGCACCCAAAGGATACTCACCGTGTCAGTTGCTGATGTGAACGACAATACACCAAGCTTTTCTCAACCACAACAGGAGCTTTATGTGGCTGAAAACAATGGCCCTGGAACTTCTTTAGGCTGTGTGTTTGCCCAGGACCCAGACCTGGGGGAAAATGGCCTTGTCTTGTATGAGCTGTTAGATGAAATCTCTGAAGGGAGGCCAGCTTCCAGTTTGGTGGCAGTGGAACCATCCAGTGGGGCTATCATTGCCAAAACTTCCTTTGACTTTGAACAGCTCAGGAATTTTCACTTCCAAGTGGAAGGCCGAGATGGTGGCATTCCTCCCAGAAGTGCAACAGTGGCTATAAACCTATTTGTAGTAGACAGGAATGACAATGCTCCAAATATATTGTTTCCCTTGCCTAGAAATGGCTCTATTCCAGTGGAAATTGTGCCCCGCTCTGCCAGAGCTGGACACCTGGTTACAAAAGTGGTAGCAGAGGATGCAGATAGTGGTTCCAATGCCTGGCTCTCCTACCATATCTCTCAGGCATCTGACTCTAGCCTTTTCAGAATCTCAGTCAGTATGGGAGAGTTGCGGATGGCACGCTTAGTTTTCCCCACTGATGCAGTTAGGCAGAGGGTAGTAGTAGTGGTTCAGGATCATGGAGACCCACCACTTTCCTCCTCTGTTATTCTGGGCGTGCTGTTGAGCAACTCTGCTCCTCAGGTCTTTCCAGACTTTGAAGACACCTGGGAACCAAGAGGACAGCTCTCTTCTCAGAACTTGTACTTAGTAATTGCTCTGGCCTGCATCTCCTTTCTATTTCTAGGGTGCTTACTTTTGTTTGTGTGCATCAAACTGAGCCAGAGCCCAGATTGTTGCTCTCAGAGCTGCTGCCATTGTCCAGAAAATGTGAGGCATGAAAGGACGATAGCTTCTAATCCTTATATGACATCAGCCACAATAGGTGTCACTACAATTGAGAGACTTTCCCAGACATATCTTTATCGGGCCTCTCTGGGACTTGGTTCTGGTAATAACAGTTTGCTCTTGCATGGGGAATACAGAGCTGCTGACCTGCGAGATCTGACCACTGGTGTAGGACTGAATTTGCCAATATCCTGTGTGCAGATTCGGAATGGGAAAGGGGATCATACAGATGTCATTGCAATGGTAAGCAAATTTGAAGAGGTTTGATTCATCTGACAAGGAGATAGCTGCTAGATATGTTCTGGAATGTTTCTTAGATGAGTCTTTGGCAACTTTTAATCACTTGAACAATTTCTAAGTACACACTGTGCTAAGAATTTTGGGAGTGTTAATGTGTTAGAATATTGTTTTAGGCTTCAAGGAGCTTATTTTATATTTTTATAAATTAATGTTCAAAGATTTCTTTATTGTGTGTGTGTGTGTGTGTGTGTGTGTGTGTGTGCGTGCGCGCGCACATGTGAACCATGGTATGCATGTGGAGGTTAGAGGACAACTTAGGGAGTTGGTTTCTACCACGTGGATTCTGGGGGTTGAACTCAAGTCTTCAGGCCTGGTGGCAAGCACCTTTACCTACTGAGCCATCTTACCAGCCCTTATAGTTTATTTTTGAGGAATGGGACAAAACATTAAAACCTAGTGAAATCACTAAGAATAACGTGGCAGAGAGGTTTAAAATTAAAGACAAAAACTGCTGAAGTGTTTCTTGGCAGTAGATATGTGTAAGGCACTCTGATAACTAAAATAAAAAATTGGAGTATGCATACCATGAACAAAATATGGAAGAGACAATTATTCAAATCACCACAATACAGTATGAGAAGATGAAAATCACAAGAGATGTAAAATAAATGGCAGTGGATGTTCATAGAAGAGAGAGAGAAAAAAAAACATGATATATTTGGATGAGGAGGAGAGGATCAGAAAGAGCTTTGTAGTGGAGATGGCATTTGATCTGACTCTTTAATGATGCACCATTTAATAAAATGTGGCATATTCTGTATCCTGTACTTTTTCTATCATTTTAGAACAATACTCTTTGAGATAGGCACTCCAAAATATAGCTAAGAGGTCCACAGCACTTTTGTAAATACATAGAAATTGCAAGTATATTTCAGAACACCTATATGTGTTGATATAAAGAAGCTAATACAATTGGGTATACGACTTGACAATTTTTATTATTTAAAAATATTTTATTATTTTTATTTTATGTGTATGAGTGTATTACCTGCATGTAAGTGCACCTGTGTCATGCAATGCCAGTGGAGGTCAGAAGAGGGCTTTGGATCCCCTGGAACCAGAGTTAGGGATGGTTGTTGGCCATCATGTGGGTGCTGGAAGTCTAACCCAGGTCCTCTGCAAGAGTAGCTAGCGCTTTTAACTGCTGAGCCATCTCTCCAGCCCCAACTTTTATTTTTTATTAGCATATTTCACAAAGAAGAAACATGACATTTGTGGATTTGGGGGTATTATTATTCAAAACCCATTCAATTTGGATTTAATTTTCTTATTATTTTAGAGGCCACTATATTTGAGAGTAATGTACCTATTAAAAGTTAAGTAATTTGAACACTTCAGTGGCTTTTTGCCATTTCAAAACTTTTTAAATGGAATATTACTATTATTGTTATGCACATTTCCAAATATAATGGTCAGTGATTATTTTCTGCCACGTGACATGCACTACAAAATGGCAGAGCAGAGGAATTTAAGGGCTCTAAAATTATTATGAAAAAAGCCTCTGCTATAATCTGGGATTAAGCATGGGTCCAGGGCTTTAGCAAAGGGGCCAATACATTGTCAAATTTGCAGCAAACGCTACCTAAAAAATCTCAGGTTTCAGGGAGAAACCCCTGTGCTTCAATTAGGTATCAAAGCATTTAATGTGTAAATTGGCCATTTATTTACTTTACTTCCTTGCTTTCTCTAAAAGAGAGTGATGAAGATAGAACTGAAGTTCAGAAGTCAGGGATTGTTTGGGAAACACTTTTGACTAGAAAATGTCAGTCATAGGAAGGCCAGTGAATCTGGAATTAAAGGAAAATGAAATATTTCAAAGAAAAAAGTAGAGCTGTGGAGATGTATCAGTGGGTAAGAACATTTGCCATATGCAAGAAATGAGAATCTGAGTTTGAATCCTCAACATCCACACTTTACATGCTTCTTAAGCCAGGACATGACTATGTCTGCTTTGTGAGGCAGAGAGAGGTAGATCCCGGGAGCTCACTGGCTAGCCAGTCTAACACAAACTTCAGGTTCAGTGAGAAATCCTTTTTTAAAGAAAGGGGAGAATGATACAGGAAGACATCTGACATCCTCCTCTGGCTTCGTCATGTGGCACATGGGCGCACAGACACACAGAGTTAGGTGCATACACCCTTTTTCCACCATAAATCAAACAGCAGAGAATATCCTTTCATCACATTTTAATCTATAATGATAAAGTGATAGACATATGGGATACAATGTATACTGATACTGTTTATATTTTGTAGAATTCTAAGATGATAGTATATATTGATATAGTTTATAATAAAAATTGTCAGCCTAAGAAATCCAGTCAAACATGGGTTTTGTCTGCATTTCTCTTATTGATAGTATGCAACAGACCCAAACCTATCCACTGTGCAACAAATACTATGCCTCATGTCACATTTTTCCTATTAAGATTCTTGATGACAGCCTGATTTCTTAGACTGGCATCTAAGAAGGTGCCTCTGGTGTAAATTTCAACATGTCATTTATAACTGAGGTGTTAGTAATTTTTAGAAAAAACATATTGCCATAAATGACTGAAAAATAGCATACAACTAGGATATGCTAGTAGGATAAAAATGATCTAGGATCCTTCCCCCTTTGCAATGCTACCTGTTTACAGAATAATAGAATATTTTAGCATGTAGGATATTTTTATTTATCTGTTCATATACATTTCCTAAGTATACTTTACCATAGGTTGATTAGATGTTTCCTTTTATCTGTTTTGACCTTGATCACACTTTAAAACATTTTAGAGTGCTATAACTTGGGAAGTTTGCATGGCATGTGAAGTGTATTCATATTTTAAAAACTCATTTAGATAGTATAATAGTACTTGTAAAATAGGGAACTTCAAATCAGTAAAAAAGGAAAAAAAAGATCACATTATTGCTTAAGCGGACAAACAGGAAAAGCAACACCTGAAAATATGAGTGGGAAAGTATTGACAATTTTTGATATATTAGTGATCTATTGATTTTTTTGTTACTTTCAAGCTTTGAAGGCAACAATAACGTTTCAAAGTCTAAATTTGCTTATCTGGGTTGTCATGATGATTGACTAATTGCTAAAAGGTTTTTATATTGCTCAAGTGTATATTAACATTTGGTTGAATATCAAATGAATATGGACCACATCCAGAATCCTGACTAAAATATTATGGGTTATAAGGTTTCTTGAGGGACTGGAGAGATGGTTCAGTGGTTAAGAGTACTGGCTGCTCTTGGAGGGGATCCAGGTACAGGTCTCAGCACCACATGGCGGTTCACAACTGTTCTTAACTCCAGTTCCCAGGGGATTCGGTGTCCTCTTTCTGCCTCTGCAGGCATTGCATGAACATGGTGCACTTACATACATGCAGATGAAACATTCATACATATAAAATAAAAATAAATAAGCAACAAGTTAGAAGAAGTTTCTTGATAAGAGTAATTTAAAAAACAAACTAAATGATGATGACTATTCTGTTTCCAGTTTTAATGGATGGGGAAAGATAATGGTGGTTCGGGATATAAATAAATAAGTAAATAAATAAATAAATAAATAAATAAATAAAAATGAATAAATAAATTACACATATCTTTTATACGACATTTGTGGAAAAGGATAATTTACCTCTCAATGTATAAACACAGAAAATAATTGTATACCCATCTAAAGCTTCTTTTGGAATCAAGGAACAAATATACAATTACAAGCTGTGTTGCAGAGAAAGGAAAAAAACCTTCTTTCTCTTATCCCCAATTCTTGGCTGTTTTTAGAGACATCTGGCCACCATCTACATATATTCTGTTTTCATAGTGGAGGCCCGATGACATATCCTCAGATAAATACTCTGGATCCAGGTGCCTTGTGGTTATTCTTTGAAATTTTTCAGTAAACACTGAAGCTGTTTTGTTTAGATTCAAAGGGAGGTTCACACCAGAGAAAAACAATCAATTAAGACATTTTAAAAAATTAAGACATCTTAATAGTGCCTTTTTGCATCTATGCTCATCTGTGGAGACTGGTTTGTCATTTTGTTTTCTTATCCTTGGAACCAAGGATGTGCTTGGCCATTAAACAATTAAGAAGTGTATCTCTCTCTTCCTTTTTTCTCTGTCACAGTTAAGACTGGCGATAGAGCTTTATAAAAGCTACACAATATATTTGGTAGAATTCTCTAGTAAAGTTCTCTGTGCCTATAGTTTTCTTCATGAAGTAAGTTAAATGGAGAAATAAAATTTGTTATTAGTAAATTTATTCATATTTTAATGTTTGATTTATCTTAATTTTACTTTTGAAAACATGTTAATTCATATAAACTCTTAAGCATCTTGACATAAAGTTGTTTATAATGTCCTCTTGTGTTCTCTTACACCTGCAGGATCTGTGGTGGCAGTCCCCATCTCAATCTTGGTCGATTTGTTGTTACCTCTTTCTTTTCATGACTTGACTTAGAAATAGTTTATTAGTTATATTAGTCTTTTCAGTGCTACCTTCAGGTTCTGGGTTTATCTTTCTTATGTATTTGCGTTCTAGTTTATTACGTTCTGCTCTTTACTTATTTGTTCATATTCAATTCTCTACTTTAAAAAATTTCTTGCTCAGTTTACTGACTTCCGGGCTTTTGTCATTCCAAATGTATGGGTGTAGGGCTGTAAAATTTCCATGAAGTATGACATTAGCTACCTTAAGTAAATCTTATTTCGGAAAATTTTAATTGGAGCACAACATACATGCAAGTTTGTACACCATAAGTACAAGTACGCAGTTTGATGAATAATTCAAAGCCAACGTAATCACGAAACCATCACAGAATAACAAAATCAGATATTGCCAGCGCCCCAGATACTCCATCCAGCATGACTTGCTTCTGAAATGTAACCATTATGAGTTTCAATATGTAGTATATGCTAATTATATGTAATATAATAATCACATTAATAATATATTATCACATGATATAGCTCTACTTTTTACATTGAGATTGTTTTTCTCAGTATCGTTTATCTGACATTTAATGAGGTTATTTTGTGTAGCAATAATGTACCCATTAGACTTTCTATAATTTTGTTGTACAAATATACTAATGTTTAATTATCCTTTTTCTCTGTTGGTGAACTTTTTCAGTTTTTTCTTTTGCTATTGTGAGCAATTCTATTGTGAACACTTTTTGGTACATGCATATTTGCATTTCTGTTGGATGTATAACCATTCACAGCCAATATTGCCAAAATATTGCCAATTGCTTCTTTTGTGGTGACTGGCTCATTCCATTCCATTTTTGAGGGAACATTAGCCAGATACAATTTGTCAGTATTTTTTAATTAATTAATTATTGTGCTGGATAGCTTTAGTGTCAACTTGACACACCTGGGTTGAGGGAGCCTCAGTTGGGGAATTGCCTCTATCCGACTGGCCTGTGGCCATGTCTGAGGGGCATCTTCTTGATGTGTGATGTGGGAGGGCCCAGCCCACTGTGGGTGGTGCCATTTCTGGGCAGGTGGACCTGTGTTACATAAGAAAACAGGCTAAGCAAGGGCCAAGGGAGCAAGCCAGTAAGCAGCATTCCTCTGTGGCCTGTGCTCCAGCTCCTGCTTCCAGGTTCCTGCCTTGGGCTCCCAGATGAACTGTGACCTGGGAGATATAAACCGAATAAACCCTTTCCTCCCCAAGTTGGTATTGGTCAGAGTATTTTGTCACAGCAATGAAGAACAAAGTAGGACATTTATTTATTTAATTAATTTATTTATTATTTTTTAATTGATTTTTTTTGTGTGTCTCTCATACAGAATGTCCCAAACAATCTTATTCATCTTTATACCCACATCCCAAACAGAACTCTCCCATAGTCCCCCTCTCCCCACTGGAGCCCATATACTCTCTCAATCATCCCTGTTACTGTCCACTGTGTTGTTGGCACCCCCAGCTGTT
This sequence comes from Nannospalax galili, assembly GCF_000622305.1. Taxonomy (NCBI): domain Eukaryota; kingdom Metazoa; phylum Chordata; class Mammalia; order Rodentia; family Spalacidae; genus Nannospalax; species Nannospalax galili. Next base: position 601,615 of record NW_008340429.1, read on the forward strand.
CCCCAGTGCTTGTTCATCCACTGAATCTAGTTAGCCTATCTAGAGATCCTTGTTTTAGGAAGATCAGCTGTTCCTCATCTAGCAGCAATCAGTTGTCAATATTCCTTTAGATAAGATTGGGGTCTGCTGTTCATTTTCCCAGTTCTATCCTGGGTTACTGTCTTGGGCCACCCTGGCCAACAACTCAAAGGAAGGTATCTCCCGTCTGGCATTGTTTCCTGTTATGTAGCCTTTAGCTACACACACGGACTCTTAAAAATTATATTGACCTCTTTAATCTTTGGTAATAATTTCCTTTTGGGTGTTTAAGACTGTACAGTTGGCCCAAATAAACCAATTTATTTTTACTTTTAAGGTCGTTTGAGGATCTATTCCTCGGGGGTCACCTGGGCTTGGGAGGAGCCCCTGGCTCCTTTCTTGTACCAGCTCCATCTATGTGAAGCTAAGTCAAAGGTCCTGCTTGACTGTGGCTGGCTTCACTTGGAAGCATGGAGGAAATGCTTCCTCTGAGTTGACCCTCCTCTTTGTAGACTGGACGGTTCAAGTCCATCTGGTGGGGTCTCCATGTCCTCCTTGACCAAGAGGACAGGCAACTCACCACAGTTACAGTACATTTTGAGATATGCTCCATAGTCCCCTGGAACTTAGTCAACCTTGGAGGGCAAGGAGCAAAAACTGTCCTTTAAGTCACTCTGATCAGATTAGAATAGGCCTGAAAGTATGGCTGTTAAACATCCAAGAAGGTTAGTTCCACCAGTCTGGTACTTTTAATTACCATGTGCTATGTAAGGCTTGGGCAGAAACCAAACATTCTCAGATAAACCTTGACAAGGCATGTATTTTGTTCCTTAAGGTCTTTGAACCATTTGGAGTTGACTTTTGTGCAAAGTGAAAGATAGGGGTTTAGTTTCATTCTTCTATAGGTAGAGATCCAGTTTTACCAGCACCCTTTGATGAACACGCTGTCTTTCCTCCAGTGAATGTTCTTGGCCCCTTTGTCAAATATCAAGTGGCTGAAATTGCATGTACTTACATTTGGGTCTTCAAATTTGTTTAATTGATCTATGGGTCTATTTTTGTGCCAGTACTGTGTTGTTTTTGTGACATTAGCTCTGTAATATAGTTGAAAATATGGTATGGTAATCCGTCCCCAGCATTACTCTTGGTGCTCAGGGTTGCTTTGGGTATCTGAGGTCTTTTGTGCTTCCATATTAATCTTAGGATGGTTGTTTTCAATGCTGTGAAGAATGTCATGGGGATTTTGATTGGCATTGCTTTGAATCTATAATGGCTTTTGGTAGGATGGTTATTTTCACAATATTTATTCTTCCAATCCATGAGCATGGGAGGTCCTTCAATTTTCTGGTGTCTTCCTCAATCTCTTTCTTTTATATGTTTTATTTATAATTTTTATTTTATGTGTATGAATGTATTGCCTGCATGTATGTGAGTGCATCTGTGTCATGCAATGCTGTGGAGGTCAGAAGAGGGCTTCAGATTCCCCTGGAACTGGAGTTAAGGACAGTTCATAGCCACCATATGGGTGCTGGGAATCGAACTCGGGTCCTCTACAAGAGCAGTCAGTGCTCTTAACCGCTGAGCTGTCTCTCCAGCCCATCAATTTCTTTCTTTAAATATTTAAAAATTTTATTGTAGAGTCTTTAGTCAGGTTTATCCCAAGATTTTTTTTTTGAGGCTATTGTGAAAGGGAGTGTTTTTATGTACTCTTTCTCTGATTGCTTGTTATAGAAAGGCTACAGACTTTTGTAGATTAATTTTGTAACCTGCCACTTTACTGAAAGTGTTAATCATTTCTAGGAGTTTTCTGGTGGAATTTTTGGCATCTCTTAGATATAATATCCTATCATTTGCAAAAAGGGATAATTTGATTTCTTCTTTTCCAATTATTACTCCTTTAATTTCCTTCTCTTGTTTTACTGCTCTTGCAAGAGTTTCAAGCACTGTGTTAAAAAGGAGTGGAGATTGTGGACATAGTGGACAGCCTGTCTGGTTCCTCATTTTAATGGGAATGCTTCCAGATTTTCTCCATTTAGAATGATGTTGGCTGTGAGTTTGTTATATATGGCTTTAATTATGTTGAGGTATGTTCCCTCCAGTCCAATTACCTCTAGGACTTTGAACATGAACGCATGCTGAATTTTGTCAAAGGCCTTCTCTGCATCTGGTTCTTGTCTTTGAGCCCATTCATATGATTTATAATGTTTATTGACTTACATATATTGAACCATCCCTGCATCTCTGGAATAAAGCTGACTTGATCTTGGTGGATGATTTTTTTTTAATGTGTGTCTGTATGCCGTTTGCAAGTATTTTGTTGAGAATTTTTGCATCTATGTTCATTAAGGATATGGGTCTATAGTTTTCTTTTATGGTTGTATCTTTACCTGGCTTTGGTATTAGAGTGATGCTGGCTTCATAGGAGGAATTTTGCAGTTCTCCCTCCATTTCTATCTTTTTGAATAAATCAAGTAGTATTGGATGTAGATCTTTTTTAAATGTCTGGTAGAATTCTGCTGTAAATTTATCTGGTCTGGGCTTTTTTTTTAGTCCGGAGGTTTTGTATTACTGCTTCAATTTCCCTATGTGCTATGGGTCTGTTTAAGCTGTTAATCTCTTCTTGGTTTAGGTTTTGTCATTCCCCTGCTTTTAGATACCCATCCATTTCTTTTAGATTTTCAAATTTAGTAGCATATAGGTTTTCAAGTATTCCCTTATAATGCTCTGGATCTTTTTGGTGTCTGTTGTCATGTTTCCCCTTTCATCTCTGATTTTGTTGATTTGGAGGTGCTCTTTCTTTCTTTTGCTTAACTGCGCTAGCGGTCTGCCAATCTTTTTTATCTTTTCAAAGAACCAGCTCTTGGATTCGTTGATTCTTTGTATTGTTTTTTTGTTTCGATTTTATT
>NW_008340429.1:604823-605021 GCF_000622305.1 Nannospalax galili
GTGTTGATTTTAAGCTTTATTGCATTGTGGTCTGATAGAATGCATGGAATTATTTCGATTTTTTTGTATTTGTTGAGTTTTGGTTTTTGCCCCAGTATAAGATCAATTTTGGAGAAGGTTTGATGGAGTGCTGAATAGAAAGTGTACTCTGTGGTGCTTGGGTGGAATATTCAGTAGATGTCTGTTAGGTCCATTTGA
>NW_008340429.1:605448-620364 GCF_000622305.1 Nannospalax galili
TCACCTAATCTGTGTCTTTTGACTAGGATGTTCAGTCTGTTAATATTTAAAGTTATTAATGAAAGATTTGTATTGAATCCTGTCATTTTTATTTCTGTTTACATTCTTGATATAGTTGTACTTTTTCACAGTTATACTTTCATTGAATTTCTTTCCGTAACCCCTTGGGTGTAATCGGTCTTTTCTTCAGCTCTTTGTATTGTTTCAAGAACTCTCTGAAGTGCTGGTTTTGTGGACATGAATTCTTTCAGCCTATTTATGTCATGGAAGATTTTTCTTTCCCCTTTGACTATAATAGACATTTTGTCTGGGTAAAGTAATCTAGGTTGGCATCTGTGGTCATTTAGAACTGGGAATACTTTGGTCCAGGCCCTTCTATCTTTCATAGTTTGCACTGAAAAGTGAGCTATAATTCTGAAGTGTTTTCCTTTATATATGACTTTTTTTTTTCTTTTGCAGCTTTCAGTATTGTCTCTTTGTTCTGTACATTTAGTGTTTTTACTATGATGTGCCGCGGAGAGTTTTTTTCTGTGGTCCTGTCTATTTGATGTTCTACATGCTTCTTGTTTTTGTATGGGCATGTCTTTCTTTAATTTGGGGAAATTTTCTTCTACAATCCTGTTAAAGGTCTGGTCCATACCATTATCTTGAGATTCTTCTCTTTCCTCTGTGCCTATGATTCATAAGTCTGATTTTTTTTATGGTGTCACACAATTCTTGCATATTCCATTCTTGTGTTTTCTTCAATTTTTCATAATCTTTGCTTGAGTGGATTAATTAGTCCACTTTATCTTCCAATCTTGATATTCTGTTTTCCATTTCATTCATCCTATTGGTGAGGCTTGCTCCTGTCATTTCTAATTGGCTTACTGAGTGTTTCACTTCCTTCTTCATTTTCAGCCTGAGCATTCTTCAGTATTCCTAACTCTTCTGATTTCATTCAGAAGTTTGTCCCTATCTTCTTTCAGTTCTTTGATTTCTTTGTTGTGTGTTCTTTAAATTCACTGAGTTCTTTTATGTTTATAAATGTTCTTTTGAGTTCCATGTCCTGTGTTATCTCTAGGGAGTTCTCACTGTACTCCTCTAGAGGACTGCTGGTACTTGGTGGGGATATATTATTTTGGTTTTTCATGTTATTTTTTCTCTGTGACTTTGACATGTGAATTTCTTTTGTAGCTTCTGATTCTTGTGTGAGACTCAAACCTTTCTTTGTTGAGTTTAGATCTGCTTCTTTATATAAATTTTATGTGCCTTTGTGGTTTACTCGTTGGGCATGAAAAGCTGGTTGGTCTAGGCTTCTGGTTCTCTCTTTTGTTTTTATATTGGAGTGACCAAATTGCTTTCCTCTTCAGGTTTTCTGACAGAGGCCCAAGTCAGATGAAGATCAGATGCGCTCAAGCTTTCTCCTAAGGTCTGGATCCCTCCAGGAAAGATTCTGCTCTCAGGAATTTGGGGGCTAGGCCTGCCTGGGAGCAGGGCCCAGGAAAGATGCTGATCTCAGGAAGCCTGTGGCTGTGTCACCCAGGGATGCAAAGGGAGGTAGGGGCAGTAATAGGCCCCCAGGGCTCCTGGGGACTACTGGGAAGATCTGGGTTGGTTTGGATGCAAAGGATCAGGAAGCAGTGGGGATTCTGGGCCAAGAGGTCAGCCCCAGTGTCTGTGGTGCCAAGACAAGAAATGGGCCAGTACCCACTAGGAGGAGAGATGGGCCAGGGAGATGGGAGGGTGAATGAGGCTGGGGGAGTCAAGGTGCAGAGGGCATGATCAAATTACCCAGGAGAGAGGCCTGTGGGTCCTGCAGGCCCAGGGAAGCAGAAGGAGGTGTAGGCCGGACCAGGCCCAGACGGTTCCCAGGGACCTCAAGAAGGAACTGTGTTCCTCTGGATGCTAGGGATCAGGAAGCAGTGGTAGTTCCAGGCCGAGAGGTCAGCCCTGGCATCCAGGAAAGAGGCTGGTTGGCTGTGCAGCCCAGGGAAGTAGAGCAGAAGAGCTAATCTTTTTTTTTAAAAAATAGAGGTCAGCCCCAGTGTCTGTGGTGCCAAGACAAGAAATGGGCCTGTACCCACTAGGAGGCAGGACCAGGCAGGGGAGCTGGAGGGTGAATGAGGCTGGGAGGGGGGTTAATGTGTGGTGGGCCCTGCTGGATTTACCAAGGAGAAGTGCTGGCAACAGGGCTCCAGAAGCTATGCAGCCCAGGGAAACAACAGGAGGTGAGAGAGCTTCCAGGCCCAGAGGGATCCTGGGGACTTCAGAGAGCAATTGGTTTGGTCTGGATGCAAAGGATCAGGAAGCAGTGGGGATTTCTGGTCCTAGAGGTCAGTCCAGGTACCTGTGGTTCCAAGACAAGAAATGGGCCAATACCCAGGCTAGAAGGAGAGATGGGGTGGGGGAGCTGGGAGGGTGAATGAGGCTTGGGGGTGAGTAAAGGTGTGGTGGGCTTCACTGGACTTACCCAGGAGAGGTGCTAGCACCAGGACTCCAGAGGCTGGGCAGCCCTGGGAAGAAAAGGGAGGTCAGGGCAGGACCAGGTCCAGAGAGCTTCTGGGGACCAGGGAGGCAAAGGGAGGTGACCAACCTATAGTAATTTTTTGTGTTCTTCATATCACTCTTTTTGCTTTGTCTTTAAGAAATATTTTGCATCTGGGCAATGGTGGTCCACATCTTTAATCCCAGCACTCAGCAAGCTCTGAGAGAGGCAGGCAGATCTCTGTGAGATCTATGTAGCCTGGTCTACATAGGGACTTCTAGGCCAGCTGGGGCTACAGGGATATCCTGTTTCAAAAAAAAGAGAACGTTTTCTCTAGTAGTTTTTTTCAATTAATCATCTTTTGACACCAGCAATAAAAGACATATTACCTTAAATGATCAACAGTAAAGGTGAGAGCTTTCTTCTCAAGAAAAAAGTGGAAGCCAGAAAAACAGAAGAATGCTATTTAAATTGCTGAAGCAAAATATTTGCAAATCTTTCCAAAAAGGAAGGCAAAGAAAAGTGTTTTCCAATTAACCAAAACTTCATCTTAATCAGATATGTACTAAAAGTAATGGTAAGTGATTTCTGTAGGCATGTGGAAAATATTCCCAGGTAGAAGCACAGAAATGGGAAGAAGGAAGGAAAGAATGAAGGAAGAATACAGAGAGAAGAAAAGGAAAGTGGGTAGACATTTACCAAGTAAAACAATAATAATGTGCAATGCCCCTCAAAATATGGAGGGTTGAAATCTATGAAATAATAAAGGTAAGAGGAGAGATCTGTAAAGTTAAAAATCTCAAAGGTTATGGTTTTCTCTTAAAAGTAGACGTTGTGCAGGCTTACCTTAGATTTTAATAAACCAATGTTGTAGTATCTAGTCTAATCCACTTAAGATGTTAAAAGAATGTATAACAAATAATCTAACAGTGAGAAAAGAGTAGATAAAATATATTTAATCCCAAAGAAGGCAAGAAAGGCAGAAAAGGCAATGTAAATAGACAGGACAAGTCAAAATAAATAGTATAATGGCAAATTTAAATTTCAGTCTATCTATACAGATTAAATTGTCCAGTTAACAAAGATAGGCTGGTTAGAAATTAAATAATTATGTTCCACTTATTAGAAACACAACTTTTAAAAAATGACATGTTGAAAGTAAAAGGATGGAAAGAGAATAAACCATGTAAACACACCAGAAGGAAATGTAGCTAACTATGAAAACATCAATTGCAGTACACCTTAAGGCAATAAGCCTTCTGATATCAATAAGGAAATCACATCAAAGTAAAGGAGTCAATCCACAAGGAAGACACACAACAGTCATAAATTTAAGTGTAATATCTTTAATTATATTAAGCAAAATGGCTGAACTCTAAAAAGAAATAGAGAAGTTTATGATAAGACTAGGGAAATTTAGCATACCTTACATAGAAACAGAGGAACAAGAAGACAAAGAAAAATTACTAAAGAAGAAGAAAAGAAAGAAAGAAAGAAAGAAAAAAGAAAGAAAGAAAAAAGAAAGGAAGAAAAAAGAAAGAAAACGTGAATGCTGGGGATGCCATACTTACAGATGCATGTTGGCAAACACTGTGGGAAAATACCCATGTCACTGCCTGTAGTTGCATTTCATCCACTTTTGTTGTTGTTTCATGTTTTCAGGGTCTGAATCCTCATTTTTTGTTAATTTTCTCATATGTTCATGACACTATTCTCAAAATACTTGTTATAATGATTTACATATATTTATGAACATAAGCTTACACGTTGTATTATTCAAATACCCTGTATTCTTTTTAATTTGTTGTTTGCTTATTTTTTGGTTACTGACAAAAATTATGTTGAAATATGTCACTATAATGGTGAATTGTTTTTCTTTCAATTTTTACTTCATATGTTTTTAAAATTATGTTAAATATATAGCCAAACTAGAACTTTCTGCTATATTGAATCTTTTCCGATAATGTATCATTCGTTTCTCTTTCTGCTGTTGCTGAACTATTACAGTTTTGTTTTCTTGAAATTCCAGAGTGACATTTGTTATGTCGCTGGTGAATTGATGTTTTTCTGAGGGTGTGGAATTCTCGATTGCGTGTATTTCATTTTGGTACATGAAGTCACTCCCTGGCTGTTTTTGTTTCACTGTTACCATCATGCTGTTTTCTTAGTAGTTTCTTACCTTTCCCCCCAGTTTTGTAAATTTTCCCTTCTTACGTGTGTAAGCTGCTGTTAAAAGTACCCCTTAAGTTTTTAATTTTGGTCATGGTTTACCATTTAGAAAATGCTGATCATTATTGCTGAAGTTCGCTATGATGTCTTTATAGTTTTCTGCTTCCTGCACATATTTTAACTTACCTTTTATTTAGTTAACGACATTAAATCTCTATCTGACAATTTCAGAGTCCAAGTCTGCAAGGGCGTTTCCACTGTGTGCTATTTCAGATGGGTTCTTTTGTCATAGTTCTGTATTTTTCATTTGTGCCACGATTTCTTCAGTCTGTGGTGGCCATTGCTCTGGGGTAAAAAACAATTGTCAGAATATACTGAGATCTCACATGAAAGCATGTTCTTTCAGGACAGATTTTTGTTTACTTCTGCCAGTGTTCAAGTACTACCTCCTGAAAGCTACTTTAACTCAAGCTCAAGACTTGAGGGCCCTTGGCTATTTAGGCTGGAAACAGGCAAGATGGCCAACAACTAGTCAGAACTTTGGGGATTTTTTTTCCTTTCCTGTTTTCCTTTTAGTTTGGTTGATATCAGATCAAACTCCTTAGTAGTTCTGTGGGCTGGGGAATCAGTGGGGTTAGTTTTGTTTGATATGTCGTTAGTTACAGAATTTAGTTCTTCGAGGTTCCAGATTAATAAAATTAGGAGATTCTGTAAAATGCTCATTTGGATCTTGGCCCTTAATTTCCTTCTTTTTCACTTCACTTTTTTTTTGAATTAATATTCAAATTTGTGTTGACAAATAGTTTCAAAATGAAAAGCAAGTTCAACATTATGTTCACTTCTCTGAGTTTAGATCTCCAGTCTGTGCTAGCACTTCCCTACTGTCTTGTCAGACTTCCAGGCATTTTAAAGATCATTGTTTTAATATTTTATCCAGAACATTTGCTTGCTTTCAGGAGGATGACTGGTGTGAATAATTTAGGCTCCCATTTCCCTATATTCCCTATCATAGAGTTTTATCACCAGCAGAAGCATCTAGGTAATATTGAAATGCTTTTATGTATGCCTTAAAATATCTGAATTACTTTTCCTTTGAAGACAAAAGCATTTTATTTTCTCTAAGCCTTGATAGCGAGATTTATATCTCTTATCAGTTTTGGGAAAAACAGTTCAGTAATTTAAGATCCTCTATGAAAAGCCAGGTGTGGTGGCACATGCCTGTAGTCCCAGAACCTGGGAGGCAGAGACAGGTGGATCTCTGTGAGTTCAAGGCTAACCTGGTCTACATAGTGAGTTCCAGGCCAGCTGGTGCTACAGGGAGATGCTCTTTCAAAAAAAAAAAGACCAAAAAAATCTACTATGAAATATTTAATAATTGAACAAAAAACCACATTTTTGTTTGTTTGCTTATTTAGACAGGGTCTCACTATGTAGCCCTGGCTGGCATGAAACTCACGATAAAGACCAGGATATAATCAAACTTTATTAAAGTGGTATTTGTTGCTTTACTTGACATGAAATTATCTTCATATTTTTCTTTTGGACATGAAAGAAAAATATGGAGAGAAATAAGATAAATACAGATTGTTAAAAGAAAGCTAACGAAGTACCAAACTATAAATTGATACAATCATAGTCAATCCATACAATCTGGGAAGCCAAAAAGGCAGCAACCAACTCAGTACAGTATTTGCTGGAGCACCTGACCAGGCAGGGGACTCTTCCCATGGACTCTTTTCGGAATAATTAGTGGTAACTTGGGAGGCAAAAGATTAGAGAATGACTGTTTCAGTTACAGTGAAAACCATAAGTAATGGCCTAGAAGGGTGAGAAAACTCAGAAGTTGCTGAGAATAGTTTGATTTGGACAAAACATATTCTACATGTATAGATAAGACTGAGGCAAGAAAATAAAAATAAGATTTATAAGATCTTTCAATGTAATTCCTATTTTAGGTTTTATCCTAAGAAGATGGCAAATCAATAAGGATGAAAACTGATCTCAGAGCAACTTTTACATTAAAATGTATCACACGCACATCGCAAACATTTTTGAAAAAAAAATTACCTGTAGTCCCAAGGCCATATACAATTATAATTATGTAGTTGTATACTTCTTTAACATTTTCCATGCATATTTAAAGTAGTTATAATAATTTATAAGTACATGTTATAGTTAATGAATTTTTAAATAAAATATAGTAAAATTTAAGAAAGTATATACATTTTAATTTTAAGCTATAAAACCTTTGCCAGCATAGTTTTTTGACTTCTACAATTTGTAATAACTTATCTTGCTTCCATATTAAAAATAACTTCATAAGATTGTGTTTACAGGGCTGGAGAGATGGCTCAGCAGTTAAGAACACTGGCTGTTCTTGCAGAAGAGCTGGGTTTGACTCCCAGCACCAATATGGTAACTAAGGACTGTCTGTACCTCCAGTTCCAGGGGATCTGAAGCCCTCTTCTGTCCTCCACTGGCATTCCACAACACGGGTGCACTTACATATATGCAGGCAATACACACATACCCATAAAATTAAAAAAATAAAAGAGATTATGTTTACATTAATATCTATGGACAACAAAAATGGAAAATTGGGTATTTAGGAAATCCAAGGAAGTTGATTGAAAAAAAGTATTTGAATTGTCTTGCTTCAAATCATGTAAAGATGACTAGCTGGATGTTGGGAATCCTAATAATTATTAGTTTTCATATTTTCCAATGTTAACAAATAAAATAGCAAATGATCTTGTTCTTAAAATCAAGAAACTTAAAAATCTAGGAATAATTTTAATGATATGTGAAGGTAAAGTGAAAATTTTGTTAGAAGTATTTTAAAATCTTGTATATGTGTATTCTTAGATCAAATATTATCAAAGCACATTTTCCTCAAATTAGTTCGGTTTTGTCCTGTGGCAACCAAAATTTCAATGGGGTTATTATTTTATTTTAAAATGGCAGATTTTTTTCCAAAAATTTTACTTAGGAATAATCATATAGATGACTGAGGAGAGGGCTCAGTGGGTACAAGTGCTTGCCACATAAGGTAAGGACTTGAATTAAAACCCCAGAACTCATATAAAAACAAATGCACAATGAGAGTATCTGTAATCCTAATGCTTCTATCTGAAGATAGGAATCAGAGCTAATAGAATCCCCAGATGCTGTACACAATGTACAAGCAACAGAGAAACTGTTTCAAACAAGGTGGGTAGCAAAGACAGACACCTGATGTTGTCATATGATATCTGCATGCCTGTATGCACACACACACCCAGAGAGGGAGAGAGAGAGAGAGAGAGAGAGAGAGAGAGAGAGAGAAAGAGGAGAGAGAATAATCATACAGAAAATATATTGACAAAAGTGAGAAGAGTTAAAGTGTAAATGTCCTATTACTAGAGCTAAACTCTGTAAAGACATTATTAGAAATATTGTGTAGCTTCTGTTGTATAGGACCAGAGTAGAAGAAGAAAGATTAGACTACTACTAATATATCCAAGTAATCAATAATGGAGATATAAACTGATGCTAGAAGGCAAGTACTTAGTGTGATATAAGGGAGAGAATTGATAAGGCTTAATTACAGGAAAAGAACAAGTAAAATTCATCAAGGTTCATGGAAATAATGTGTTCAGTTTTGGAACTGAAAGTAGTCAGTTTTATTTGTTGATATGAAGAAGGCTTGATTCTAAAGATTTTGAGTCATCTGCATAGAGATGATATTTGAATCTGGAGTACAGGTAGAATAATAATGTATAAGGTGTGTGTTGGGGGGGTGAGATCAAAACATTTTAAAGTCTAAGAAAATGGAAGTCCATAGTCATGCAGAGAAGAAATAGTAAGAGATGTGGGAGAAAATCCCAGAGGAGTATTTTACACAAATTGAAAGAGGAAAGTTTGAAGAAAAAAAAGAGTTGGTTTCAGTTATAGAATGTCATAGAAATCAAGTAAGAAGAGGTCGCTGATATATTCATTGTACTGGACATTATTACATCATGAAGAACTTTGGCAAAAGCTTATGATAGTTTGGCAATGGAGAAAAGGTCAAGAACCTTCCTAGGGCTGATAAAGGTCTCAGGCCTCTTAGGTTAAGAAAGAAAGTGTTTCTACTTTAGGTCATTTAATAAATGGTTTAACATACAATGGAAGTACAGTGTTCTGTATTTAGGATATGCCACTTTACTTGTATAGTCTGTGCATAATAACAGTACTTATATTATTTTACTTTGAAACACCCTGGCAAGCCCAAGTATTTATTAAGAAAATACAAGGTTTTCTACCTATCCCTTTTTGTATTTTATAAGGCCATTGAAGTTCTGCAGTGATATTTATTTTTCCAGCTGTGAAAGAGATTAGCCTTCATCGCTGCATAGTTCCTGTCTCTCCAGAAACATCTCTTGTGCTCAGAGCCTCTGATATTGGCTTGCTCCTTCTTTAAGTGATTGTGATTCAGAATTAGCCTCTCTTACTGGTGCATTGTGAATCACAATTTTAAAAATATAGTTTATTATTTTAATTTTATGTGTATGAGCATATTGCCTGTATGTATGTGAGTGCACCCGTGTCCTGCAATGCCAGCAGAGGTCAGAAGAGGGTATCAGATCTCCTGGAACTGGAGGGTGGGCAGTTGTTAGCCGTCATGTGAAGACTGGGAATTGAACATAGGTCCTCTGCAAGAGCAGCCAGTGCTCTTAACCACTGAGCCATCTCTCCAGCTTGTGATTCAAAAATTTTTTATTATACTTCTCACCTTCTGTTCAACTAAAAAATGAAATAGATCCGAACTGTCATGGTGCTGCCTGTATCTCTGTGAGGAACCAAGGGCACACACCCAGGCCTGTGCTTTTCATGTGATGCCCTTCATAGCCTATCATCCTTGCACTTACAAATATTTTATTCATACCTGTTTGTACTTTTAAATAAGATTTATCTTCTGTGTGATAAGTGAGGTGTTGAAATAGTTCACGTTCTTATTTTTAACCTCTGATAGTCATTATTCAAGTTCTTTAGATGAGCAGAGTGGTAAATTGTAAGCTTCTTACCTATAGTTTAGGTATAGCTCAGCTCCATCAACCTCATTCATTTGCTTCTGCTTTGAAGTACATTATTTTTTACTCTAGAGTTTATTTTTAAACCAATCAATATTTTAGCTATAGTGCTTTAGGAATACTGTGTTGAAGGTAGTACATATTCAAAGTAATTTTATTACATTTAAGGATGTGTGTGTGTGTGTGTGTGTGTGTGTGTGTGTATGATGGCTGAATATTCTTCTATTTATCTGCCTTATTGGGGTTTTTTAGAAATTCACAGTAAAATTCAAGACCAGAAGAAAACCTAGTGTCTATATTTGAAGATTCTTTTAAGATTTATAACATAAATAGGGTTTCACATCTTGAATACAGAACTATTGCAAAGAAATAACAAATCCTCAGAATTTCTTAAGATAGTAAATAATCCACATTTAAATGAGCAGCTTTATGCAGATCAGGAATGGGCATTTCCTTTCCCCCCACTTTTCAGTTTTTCAGGTTATCAAGTATATATATCCTCAGTTAATTTGATCAGAATGAAAGAAACAAAAGATCAGTTTCCACATCAGTTTACAAACTTAAAAATTTTATAATGATCATAAGGCATCTGAATAATTTATTTTCATCAAATGTTTGGAAATATAGTGAACTTATGTGCTGGATAGCTTTAGTGTCAACTTGACACACCTGGGTTGAGGGAGCGTCAATCGGGAAATTGCCTCTATTGGACTGGCCTGTGGCCATGTCTGAGGGGCATCTTCTTGATGAGTGATGTGGGAGGGCCCAGTCCACTGTGGGTGGTGCCACCCCTGGGCAGGAGGGCCTGTGTTGCATAAGAAGGCAGGCTGAGCAGGGGCCAAGGGAGCAAGTCTGTAAGCAGCATTCCTTCATGGCCTGTGCTCCAGCTCCTGCTTCCAGGTTCCTGCCCTGAGCTCCTACCTTGGGCTCCTGGATGAACTGTGACCCGGGAGATGTAAGACAAATAAACCCTTTCCTCCCCAAGTTGGTACTGGTCAGAGTGTTTTGTCACAGCAATGAAGAACAAACTAAGACAACTTAATATAAATACAACCATTTAAATCATGTTTTGGCTCACATGGATTATCTAAATCATTGCTCTCACGAAGATTCAGAAAAGTTTTAGTAGCCTCAAAAGTTTCCTGTTGTCTCTTTAGTCATTATTTTCCTCTGTTCTAGGTCACAGACGACTACTGACTCTTCTAGAATAATATATAATGCTCAATCTGAATTTTCAGTGTTTTCTTTATTTCATTGAGTGTAATGACTGTGAGGTACACTTGTGTTGCTATGTATATTCAGTGACATTTTATTTGCTTGGTAGTATTTCATTGTATATGTGAAAATAATCCAGCCACCTTTTGGTGAACGTTTGTGTGCTGTTTCTAATTTTTGTCTATTGTAAGACTTCTGTGTATAAGCCTTTGTCAATATATATTATTTCATTGACATTTATGAATAAACTGGCTGAGTTTGTGGTGGATATGTACTGTTTTTCAAAGTATTTATATCATTTTACTTTCTACTAATAAGATATGGGTAAAATTGCTCATGAAAACTTGGTATTCTAGTGATTTTAATATCCATTCTAATAAGCATGAAACAACTCACTGTGGTCTTAATTTGCATTTTCTTGATGATTTATGATGTTGTGCAGTTTTTCATGTACTTTTATGTACAAGTATATGTTTTTTATAATGTGTTCAAATAACTTGCCTTTTAAAATTGGATTTAACATTGTCTCAATGTGTTGTCGAAATACATATATGCATCTTAGGTAGGATGTATGTGTTGTAAACACTTCCTTTTGTCCTGTAGCTTGTTTAGTTTTGGAAAACCAAAAGCTTTAAATTTCTTTTGTTTTATTTTTTCGCTGTTAAGAATCAAACCAGGGTTTCATACATGCCAGGCAGGTATTCTACTCTAAGCTACATCCCCAGTCTCCAAATTTTAAAATTTGAATGAATGTAAATTATTGTTTTTTGTTTTATGTCCTTAGTACTCTGCTTTTTAAAAAAAAATTTCATTGGGGCTGGAGAGATGGCTTAGCAGTTAAGAGCACTGACTGCTCTTGCAGAGGACCCAGGTTTTGATTCGCAGCACCCACATGGCGGCTAGGGACCATCCTTAACTCCAGTTCCAGGGGAATTCAAAGCCCTGTTCTGACCTCCGTGGCACTGATGACATGATTGCACTCACATACACGCAGGCAATACACTCATACACATAAAATAAAAAGCCAGAAATGTTCAACATTAAAAAAATTTATTATTTTTATTTTATGTGTATGAGTGTATTGCCTGCGTGTATGTGAGTGCAATCATGTCATCAGTGCCACGGAGGTCAGAACAGGGCTTTGAATTCCCCTGGAACTGGAGTTATGGACAGTTGTTAGCTGCCATGTGGGTGCTGGGATTCGAACCCAGGTCTTCTGCAAGAACAGCCAGTGTTCTTAATCACTGAGCCATCTCTCCAGCCCCAGTGCTCCACTTTGAAAGCCTTTCTTACTCCAGGTTTTCAATGTCTTTCTCTTATATTTTCTTCCAGCAATGTTCAGCTTTAGTTTTAGTTCCAGGATCCATCCAAGTTCATTTCTGTGAGTGATTTGCGATAAGCATCAAGGTTCACTTTTTTCTACTCAAATATCCAATTTAAAATTGCTAACATTTGGAGACATAATGATATTAGATAAATAAATTTAATTTTTTGAGTTATTTATTTTTATTTTATGTGTATGAGTGTTTTGCCTCCATGTAAGTGTACCCATGGAATGCCCATGGAGAACAGAAGAGTGTATCAGATCCCCTAAAACTGGAGTTACAAATGATTAGTCTCCATGTGGGTGCTAGGAACAGAACCTAGGTCCTCTCCAAGAGTAGCCAGTACTCTTAACCACTGAGCCATCTCTCCAGCCCTTAAAGAAATTCAAATACTCCTCTAAAAAGAACTGTTCAAAGCTAATCAATGAATTCAATAATTATGGGACATAAAATTAACAGAAAAATCAAATATCTAAAAGAGGCATTCAGGAAACAGTATCATTTGTAATAGCTATAAAAATAGTAAAATAGGCTGGGGTGGAGATCAGTGGTAGAGCATGTGCCTAGCATGTACAAGGTTCTGGGTTCAATCTCAAATGGTAAGTAAATAAGTAAGTAAATAAATAAACAGTAACACAATAGGAGTAAATTTACAATACTTAGGAGCACTATTAACCAACTAGCTAAAAATGCATACATTGAAAAGAATAGAATATTGATAAAAAATAGAATGCAGAAATAAATGGAAAGAAATACCATATTCATGGAAGGGATATTAATGTTGTTAAAATGTCTATATTCTACAAATAGTCCACAGGTACAATGCCTATCAAAATTTCCACGACATTTTTGACATAAATAGAAAAACAATCTTAAAATTCTAATATAATCACAAGGCCCCAAATACCCAAACAGTTTTGAGCAAAAAGAACAAAGTTGGAAGCCAGTCATGGTTTGCTCATGGCTGTAATTCCAGCTCTCGAGATCTGAGGCAGAAGAATTGATGTGAGTTTGAAGCCAGCCTTGGATAAATATAAACAGTGAACAAATGAGTAAATAAGGGCAGACAAATAAAAATGAACAAATCTGAAGACACTGCATTATTGGACTGCAGAATGACACGTACATATGAAAATGCCATAATAACGGGGCTGGAGAGATGACTCAACAGTTAAGAGCACTGATTGCTCTTGCAGAGGACCAGGGTTCAATTCCCAGCACCCACATGGCGGATAACAACAGTCTGTAACTCCAGTTTCAGGGGAAGCTGACATGCTCTTCTGACCTCCACAGGCACATCTCAGCATGGGTACACTTATATCCATGCAAACAATATACTCAGGCACATAAAATAAACAAATAATAAATAACTCTGCTTCCCTGGGCCTGCAGACCTGCAGCCCTCTCTCCAACCTGCAGGCCTCTCTCTCCAGGGTAAGTCGATCGAGCCTGTGGTGCCTTGACTCCCCCAGCCTCATTCACCCAACCATCTCCCCCGCCCATCTCTCCTCCGAGCCTGGGTCCTGTCCCATTCCTTGGCGCCTCAGACACCAGGGAAACCACCACTGCTTCCTGATCCTTTGCATCCAGATCAACTCAGTTCCTTCTTGGGTCCCCATGAGCACTGTTTCTGGGCCTGGCCCCACCCTCACCTCCCTCTGCTTCTTGGGATCTGCACGACCCACAGGCCTCTCTCTGACCTACAGGCCTCTCTCCTGGGTGCCTTGACTCCCCCAGTCTCATTCACACTCCCATCCACACACTGTTCTCTCCTCCTAGCCTGGGTCTTGTCCCATTCCTTCTCTTGGGGCTCCAGACACCTGGGGAACCACCACTGCTTCCTGAACCTTTGCATCCAGACCAACTCAGTTTCTTCTCAGGTCCCCAGGAGCACTCTGGGCCTGGCCACGCCCTCACCTCTCTCTACTTTACTGGGCCTGCAAGACCCCCCAGTCTCTTTTCTGGATGCCTGGGCTGACCTTTCCTCTTCATGATCCTTTGTATTTAGACCAACCCAGCCCCTCAGTGCAGTCCCCAAGAGCCCTTGGGGCTGCTTCCCACCCCCATCTTCCTTTGCATCTCTGGGTGGCACAGCCACCAGCTGCCCTAGACCAGCATCTTTCCTGGGCCCAGCTCCCAGGCCAGTCCAACCCCCAAATTCTTGAGACCAAATCCAAGAGATCCAGACTTTAGGAGAAAGCCTGAGAGCATCTGATCCTCATCTGACTTGGGTCACTGTGGGAACTCCTGAAGACAAAAGCAACCTGACCACTCCAATGTAAAATAAAAGGAGAGAATCCGAAACTTAGAGGAACCAGCTTTTCATGCCCAAAAAGTAAACCACAAAGACACATAAAGTTCAAAAAAGAAGCACACCTAAACTTGAAGGCTTGAGTCTCACACAAGAATCAAAAACTACAAAAGAAATTCACATGTCAAAATCACAGCGAAAAATAGTAAAATGAAAAAAAAAATAACATATCCCAAATATCATTATTCCTCTAGAGGAGTACAATGAGAAACGCCTAGAGGTAATGCAGGACATAGAACTCAAAAGAGCAAGTATAAACATGATAAAAGAATTCAGTGAATTTAAAGAACACACAAAAAAAAAAAAAATTAAAGAACTGAAGGAAGATAGGGATAAACTTCTGAATGAATTCAGAAAAGAGTTAGAAATATTGAAGAA
>NW_008340429.1:620515-622504 GCF_000622305.1 Nannospalax galili
TATGAAAAATTTAAGAAATCACAAGAATGGAATATGCAGGAATTGTGTGACACCATAAAAAGACCAAACTTCTGAATCATAGGCATACAGTAAGGAGAAGAATCCCAAGATAATGGCATGTACCAGATCTTCAACAGAATCGTGGAAGAAAATTTCCCAAAATTAAAGGAAGTCATGCGCATACAAATACAAGAAGCATATAGAACACCAAAGAGACAGGACCAGAAAAGAAACTCTCCACGGCACATCATAGTAAAAACACTAAACGTACAGAACAAAGAGAGAATACTAAAAGCTGCAAAAGAAAAACAAGTCACATATAAAGGAAAACCCATCAGATATATAGCTGACTTTGAGCTGACTTTTCAGTACAAACTATGAAAGCCAGAAGGGCCTGGACCAAAGCATTCCCAGTTTTAACTGACCACAGATGCCAACCCAGATTACTATACCCAGCCAAAATGCCCATTATAGTCAAAGGGGAAAGAAAAACCTTCTATGACATAAATAGGCTGAAGGAATTCATGTCCACAAAACCAGCCCTTCAGAGAGTTCTGGAATCAATATAAAGAGCTGAAAAAAGGAATGACTACACCCAAGGGGATGCAGAAATTCAGTGAAGGTATAACTGTGGGAAAGTACAACTATATAACGACTGTAAACAAATAAAAGTGACAGGATTCAATACTCATCTTTCATTAATAACTTTAAATATTAACGGACTGAACCCCCCAGTCAAAAGACATAGACTAGTTGAGTGAATTAAGAAACAAAACCCATCTTTTTGTTGTCTGCAAGAAACTCATCTCACTTTCAAGGACAGACACTATTTTAAAGTGAAATGATGGAAAGAAATATACCAAGCAATTGGTACTAAGAAAAAAGCAGGCGTAGCAATTCTACTATCTGGCAAAAATAGATTTTAAACTAAAAATAATCAGAAGAGATAAAGAGGACCACTTCATTCTGATCAAAGAACAATAAACCAAGAAGATATTACAATCATGAACATATATTCACCAAACTCTGGTGCACCCAACTTCATCAAAACAATACTTCAGGACTTTAAGAACCAGATTAATCCCAATTTATTAATAGTAGGGGACTTCAATACTCCTCTGTCTCCATTACATAGGTCAACAGAGCAGAGAGTTAACAGAGAGACATCTGAATTAAACAATACCATATATTAAATGGACATAACAGACATCTACCGAGTATTCTACCCAAGCATCAAAGGACATACTTTCTACTCAGCACCCCACAGGACCTTCTCCAAAATCGACCATACACTGGGGCACAAAACAAACCTCAACAAATACAAAAAATTGAAATAATTCCATGCATTCTATAAGACCACAATGCAATAAAGCTTACAATCAACACTGGAAGAAGCCCTAATCACCACACGAACACATGGTGATTAAAGAACACAGTCCTGAATGATGAATGGGTCAAAACAGAAATAAAAAAAGAAATAAAAGTATTCCTGGAACTAAATGAAAAGGAAAATACAAAACAACAAAACCTCTGGGACATGATGAAAGCCATCCTTAGAAGAAAGTTTGTAGCTCTAAGTACCTACATCAAAAAATCAGAAAGAACACAAATAAATGACTTAATTTTGCAACTCAAGACACTTGAAAAGCAACAACAAATGAAACCCAAAACCAGCATACAAGAAGAAATAATAATCAGGGCAGAACTTAATGGAATTAAAACAAAGAAAACAATACAAAGAATAATCAAATCCAAGAGTTGATTCTTTGAAAAGATAAACAGGATTGACAGACCGCTAGCCCAATTAACCAAAACAAAGAACACCCCAAAATCAACAAAATCAGAGATGAAAGGGGAAACATCAAAACAGACACCAGAAAAATACGGAACATTATAAGGGACTGCTCTAAAAACCTATATGCTACTAAATTTGAAAACCTAAAAGAAATGGATGCATATCTAAAGGCATGGGAACCACCAAAACTAAAC
>NW_008340429.1:623430-624017 GCF_000622305.1 Nannospalax galili
AGCCTTTCTATATACCAAAAGCAAGCAATCAGAGAAAGAGCACATGGAAACACTCCCCTTCACAATAGCTGCAAATATATATATATATATATATTGGAATAAACCTGACCAAAGACATTAAAGACCTATATAATGAAAATTTTAAATCTTTAAAGAAAGAGATCGAGGAAGACATCAGAAGATGGATGGGCCTCCCATGCTCATGGATTGGAGGAATTAATATTGTGAAAATGTCCATCCTCCCAAAAGGCATTTATAGATTCAATGCAATAACAATCTAAATCCCCATGACATTTTTCACAGAATTGGAAAAAAACATCCAAAGATGCATATGGAAGCACAAAAGACCTCAGATAGCCAAAACAACCCTGAGTACTAAGAGGAATGCTGGGGGATTACTATACCAGATTTCAAGCTGTATTATAGAGCTTTAGTCATAAAAACAACATGGTACTGGTACAAAATAGATCCATAGATGAATGGAACAAAATTGAAGACCCAAATATGAGTAAATGCAATTTCAGCCACCTGATATTTGACAAAGGGGCCAAGAACATTCACTGGAGGAAAGACAGCATGTTTAGCAA
>NW_008340429.1:624840-626301 GCF_000622305.1 Nannospalax galili
ATACTTAGTGAAGTAACACAGACTTAGAAAAAAAAATTGACATATGTTCTCCCTCAAATGTGGATCCTAGAACCAAAGCCTTATAAATATGTATCCAGACATAACTACAGGTACCAGGATAATGGAAAGGAACTAGGGAGTTAAAGGAAAAGAAAGCCTGAAAGAGAACAGTAGGAAACAGGCCTTAAGGGTGATATGGATAAAAATTGGGTTAGTTTAAGGGGGGGAGGGTATACAAGGAACCTAGGGGATAAAGGGAAAGAAGGAGCTCAAGAGAGGTAAGACTGTAGTAGAAGGGTATTATTAAGGGAGAAAGGGGAAAAATGGGGACACCTTCAGTGGGAGAACCATAATGGAGGGGTGAGACAATGCAAGAGGTAAATAATGCATAGCTAGTTTTGAAAACCAGAGGGAACCATATTACTCTTACAACCTACTGACAAATTATACATAGCAGATCAAGAAATACAAGTCTAGGTAAGGTTTATCTGAGAACAACTGATCTTTGACCAAGATTTATCTACATGACACACAATAATTAACAATACCAGACTGGTGGAACTAACCTTCTTGGATGTTTAACAGACATACTTTGAGGCCAGAGGGACATAAATGACAGTTTTTGCTCCTTCCCTTTCTAAGTCGACTAGTTCCAGGGGACTATGAGCATCTCTCAAAATGTCCTGTAATTGTGGTGGGTCACCTATTCTCTTGATCAAGTAGGCCGAGGAGACCCCACCAGACTTGAACCAGTGTCCAGTCTATAAAGAGGGTCAACACAGAGGAATAATTTCCTCCATGCTTCCAAGCGAAGCCAACCATGCAGAGGAATAATTTCCTCCATGCTTCCAAGCGAAGCCAACCATGGTCGAACAGGACCTTTGACTTATCTTCACATAGGTGGAACTGGTAAAAGAAAGGAGCCAGGGGCTCCTCCCAAGCCCATGTAACCCCTGAGGAACTACCTTAAGAATAAAAATAAATTGGTTTACCGGGCCAACTGTATGGCCTTAAACACCCAAAAGGAAAGTATAACCAAAGATTAAAGGGGCCAATGTAATTTGTTAAGAGTCCATATGCATAGCTAAAGGCTACATAACAAGCAACAATGCCAGATAGGAGATACCTTCTTTTGAGTTGTTGGCCAGGGTGGCCAAAGGGACTCCCAGATAGTAACCCAGCATAGAGATGGGATAATGAACAGCAGACCCCAATCTTATCTAAAGGAATATTGACAACTGGTTGCTGCTAGATAAGGAACAGCTGGCCCTCTTAAAACAAAGACCTCTAGATGGACTGACTAGATTCACCAGAAGGGCAAGTAGTGGGGAATGGCTGTGGATGCTGAAAACATAGCAGACAGTGGCAGGGATATCAGAGCATAGGGGCTCTAGTGGGGGGAGGGAGGCTATGGGATGGTGCCATCTGGGAAGTGGGTGTATAGTTGAATAAGATGGTTTG
>NW_008340429.1:626368-626764 GCF_000622305.1 Nannospalax galili
TAAAAATTATATTATATTTGAGGAGGAAGCATGGAAATTTATGTCATGCTAATTGTTAGAGGTGATAAACATTACCATTGAAATCTACCCGACGACTTTATAGAAATACACAGGCACCAAGGATCCAAGTGAAACCGATTGTGACTAGTAATAATCAGATACATACAGATTAGAGATGCAAGCACCAACATCTCAGTGTTAGTAGCAAAAACAATGAGTCTTTCTGCAAGGAACATTATATTCTAAAACAAAATAGAGATCTTTTTTAAAGGTTAAAAACTAATTCAATTTTATGTCTTACAGGGTTTATACCGAGTTCAATATTATGTAACCGTATTCATTCCACAGTGAACCTAAAAAATTTTATAGCCACTTTTGAAAGAGATGTATCTTTGC
>NW_008340429.1:627287-629555 GCF_000622305.1 Nannospalax galili
ATAAAATTTAAAAAAGAAAATGCTGCAATAAACTTCATTACTTTGTATACTAACATAAAAGTTCAATTAAAAATATTTTCTGCAGGCATAAAAAACAGACATATACATCAATGGAACACTACTGGGTATTTATCTGAATGAAAGGATAACAATTTGTCAAAGAGATATCTCTGCTCCCATGTTTACTGAAGCAATATTCACAACAATTAAGAGACAGAATCAATGTAACTGTCTCTGTAGAGAAAATGTCACACACACACACACACACACACACACACACACACACACACACACACACTAATACTATGCAACCCTAAACCACAGAAATGCCATCATTTGTACAGGTTAAAAAAACCAATAATTTATAGTGTGTAAAATGTCACTTGTGGGAAAGACCTATGATTCCATTATTTTGTTATCTTTTTAAGAATAAGTCAGCCACATGTGTGCAGAATTTATTCTAGCCTCTATTTCATTCCTCTGACCTTCATGTCTGTCTTTCCATTAAAAGTAGATCATCTTTGGAGCTGGAGAGATGGCTCAGTGGTTAAGAGCACTGACTGCTCTTGCAGAGGACCCAGGTTTGATTCCCAGCACCCACATGGCAGCTATGAACCGTCCTTAACTCTAGTTCCAGGGGAATCTGATGCCCTCTTCTGACCTCTTTGATATTGCACGACATGGGTGCACTCACACATAAGCAGGCAATTCACTCATATACATAAAATATAAATAATAAATAAAATGTTTTTTAAAAAGAACACAGGCTGCTCTTAGAGAGGACCCAGATTCAGTTCCCAGCACCCACATGGCAGCTAACAACCATCTGTAACTCCAGTTCCAGTTGATTCAACACCCTCTTCTGGCCTCTGAGGGCATTGCATGCATGTGGTGCACTTACATACATACAGGCAAAACACTCAAACATATAAAATAAATAAAAATAAAGATTTATTTTAAAAGTAGATTATCTTGATGCCATCTCTTTATAAGTTTGGAAATCAGGGGCTGGTGAGATAATGGGTACTTGGTAGGTAAAGTGCTTGCCATCAGGACTTACAATCTGAGTTCAATCCCTAAATCCATATGGTGGAAAGTGCATGCCTTCAATCCCAGCATTTGGAAAGAGACAGTTATATCTCTGTAAGATAGAGGCCAGCCTCATCTACATAATGAGTTCCAGGCCAGCTGGGGCTATAGGAAAGACCCTGTCTCAAAAAGACCATAAGAAGAAGCTTCTATAGTGGTAAGCTTGTATAGTGGTAGGCTTTTATAAAGAGGCTTTGTCTGAAGGCCCTTGGTGTCAGTTATCACTCTGTATACTCCCTCTTCTTCCTGCTCTCCCTTTTCCCCTGCCCATTTAACCCTTCCTACTCTATTTTCCCTTTCCCCCTTTATATCACTGCATTCTACCACTCCTTCTATGAATCCCCACCCCATGGCCATTTATTCATTTTTCTGACATCTCTGAATTTTCAAACTGAAACATGCATATCTAAGATTTCAAAGCTAGCATCCAGCTATGAGAGAGAACCTGCAACATTTGTCTTTCTGGGTCTGTGTTACCTCACTCAGGATGATTGTTTCCATTTCTATCTATTTACCTGCAAATTTCTTAACTTCATTTTTAAAAGCTGTATAATATTCCATTGTGTATATGTACACCACCTTCAGTATGCATTCATCACTTGACGGTCATCAGGGTTGTTTCCAATCCCCTGCTATTATGAAAAGGTCAACCATGAACACAGATGAACAAGTATTTCTGTAGTAGGGTATAGAGTCTGGGGGGGTATATGTCTAAAAGTGGTATGGCTGGATCACAGGGTAGCTCTATTTCTATCTTTTTTAGGAATCCACAC
This sequence comes from Nannospalax galili, assembly GCF_000622305.1. Lineage (NCBI taxonomy): Eukaryota > Metazoa > Chordata > Mammalia > Rodentia > Spalacidae > Nannospalax > Nannospalax galili. Next base: position 629,150 of record NW_008340429.1, read on the forward strand.
TGATTTCCATAGGCAACACTAGTTTTCACTCCCACCAGCAGTGGATAAGAGTTTCCCTTTCCCTACATCCTTTCCAGCAATTGTCTTTGTTTGGGTTTTTGGATCTTAGTCATTGTGAATGGATTAAGATGAAATCTCAAAGTGATTTTAATTTGCATTTCCTTGATGACTGAAGATGTTGAATTTTTTAAAAAAATATTTCTCATCCACTTGTGTTTCATCTTTAGAGACCTCCCTTTTTAGCTCCTCACCCCAATTTTTAATTGGAATTTTTATCTTTAGTTTTTTGAGTTCTTTGCATATTCTAGATCTTCTGTCAAAGATATGGCTGGTAAAAAATTTTTTCCAATTCCTCAGGGTTGATTCTTTATTTAAATGATGGTGTCTTTTGCTGCACAGAAGTTTT
>NW_008340429.1:629620-632694 GCF_000622305.1 Nannospalax galili
GAGTTCTGTGCATATTCTAGATCTTCTGTCAAAGATATGTCTGGTAAAAAAGTTTTTTCCAATTCCTCAGGTTGATTCTTTATTTAAATGATGGTGTCTTTTGCTGCACAGAAGTTTTTTAGCTTCATGAGGACTCATTTGTCAACTGTTGGACTTAATGCTTGCAGGATAGGAGTCACATTCAGAAAATCCTTTCCTGTACCTATAAGTCAAACTATATCCCCTACTTTCTCTTCTGTCAGATTCAGGGAATCTTGCCTTATGCTGAGATCCTTGATTCGTTTGGAGTTGAGTTTTGTGCATGGTGAGAGATAAGGACTTACTTTTGTTGTTCTACATGCAGCTATCCAGTTTGACCAGCACCATTTGTTGAACATGTTGACTATTTTCCAGCTTGTACTTTTGGCTCCTTTGTCAAAATTCAGGTGGCTATAAATGTGTGGATTTAAATCTGGGTCCTAAAAATATTACTGTTTTTTTTTATTAGTAATATGTTGAATTTATAAATGAATTTGGGGAGGACTGATACCTTAACATTGAAGTTTTTAATGTATTGGGTTGTTAAACTGTCTCTTAGTCATGTTCTGGAGTTTCCAGTGTGGAAGATTTAAGTCTTTTAAAAATGCTTTATATATTTTAATTATATTTTTCTTTATACATGAATTTATTTTAATAAAGATTTATTTTTATTTTTAATTATGTGATGTGTGCGTGAGAGAGAGCGAGAGAGCGAGAGGGGGGAGAGAGAGAAAATGTGTACATGAGTGTAGTTGACTGCTGAGGCCAGAAGAGGGTGCTGGATCCCCTGGAGTTGGAGTTATAGGTGGTTCTGACCCACCAGATGCTAATTCGAACTTGGGTCCTCTGTAAGAACAGTATTCACTCTTAATCACAGAGCACTGAGCCATTTCTTCAGTCTTGAACGTAATTTATTTTGATCAATCCACCCCTCACTCTCCCATTCTAACTCTTTTTCAGGTTGACACTTTTCTTGGGGAGTCTTGAACAAATAATCTACTTACCTCAAATAAGAAACCAATGACAAACCAAAGTATGGATGCCACCAAAATCCAACTTGGTGGAGCAATTAGTTTATTGGGGTTAATTACAGAAGTATGGGAGGAGTTATTTACAGGTGCAGGAACCACTCAAAGGCAGCTGTATCACTGAAAGCCTACCCCAGCATGGGTGATGGTTCCTGAAAGCTGGAACCTGAATTTATCTGCGTGACTTGCAGACAGCTCAAGAGATGGAAGAGTCTCTTCTGAAGTCTCTTCCAGGCAGCTCAGCTGGTCTGAGCATTTTCTTAATATTTATATAAGTTTGGGGAAGGATAGGACTTGTGCATTTGGTCAGTTTCAGGGACTCCCTGAGGCTTCTGAGTTGTTTACTTCCAGAGTCTCATTGTGTTTCCTTCTATGCTGGAATGTTTCACATCTCTTTAAAACATTCTGAGTCTTCACAAGTCTTAACAAGCTTCCCTCTAGGATGGAATGTATCAATTTGGATGAAATTGATCCACAACACCTATTAAGTCCAATTAGTGTTACATATGTGCATATAGGGGTATGCAGGGCAAACTACCAGGTGCCCCACCCTGAAGAAAACTTACTTCTTTTTCCCCATCAGTTGATGGTCTGAAGTTTCCACTCCCCAAAATCCATACTGGGATATTGAATAGATTGGACCTGTGCAGATCTTGTGTAGGCAACCACATCTGTTGAGAGTTCATGCATGCAACCCTAAGCTTAACTCCTAGCCTGTCATACCCAGAAGTCACTGTTTTGAAGAGGTCCTCCCTGGCCTCTGGCTCTTATGTCTTTTTGTCTCCTATTCTGTTATGTTCCCTGGGTCTTTCAGCAAAAATTGTGATATAGATGTCTCAGGGGATGAGCAATCCACGATACTCATACCTTGCACTTTGATCATTTGTTGTTCTTTGGATTAACTTCTGTCCACCCGCCAAAGAATTTTCTTTGTTGATGGGTATGAGCTAGACTAAGTTATAAGTATAAGGATAAGTATTTAAGACAGTTAAATACTATATCAATTTAGCAAAACAATAATAGTAGGTTCTCCCCTAGGCCTATGACCTCTCCAGCTATGAATTGTTGGCTTATGACCTCTCCAGCTATGAATTCTTGGCCAGGTTTATTATACCAGTCATGAGTTCTCTTCTGTTGAACAAGCCTTAAATCCAATCATTTAGCTGTTGGTTACCCCAATGTCATTCATGCCACTTTTGCACTAATGGACATGTCTCCTGGGTGAGTTATTAATTTAATTTTTAGGGCTCACAGCTCAGTAAGACTATTGGTACCTTTTCTCTCTCATCAGCCTGCTTAGCACTTTTGCAGCACTAGAAAGCTAGCTATCAGAGAGGAAGCTTCCAGTTCAGTACCAGCTTGATTTCTCCAAGTCCCATGTCCAAAGTATAAGGTGTCTTTGCCAGTAAAGTCTTACCCTCAAGTTCTGGTGGTCAACCAAATGCAATGGCAATGGTCTGTATTCTTTTCAGGGTCTTTTGGGGTCCCCTGACCAATAACTCAAAGAGAAATAACCCTACTCAGGAACTGGGCTTTTTGACAGGCTATGGTTTCTGGGGGAAGCATTATCTCCCCCACCCTCTCCAATGTGGAGTATTTTAAATTATACTATTTTAAATATATTAGAAAGCTTGTACAATAGTATGTTTTTATATGGCTGTTTCAAATATCATTAATGTTATTTAATGATAACTTCCTCCCTGTTTCACCTTCCTGTCCCTCTCCGTACTTAATTCTCTTCTGCTCTTATATCACTGTATTCCACTATTCCTATCTTTCGATTTCTTCCTCTCCTACCCTTCAATCTGCTCCTTTCTACTGTTAGGGAAAGAGGAATTTACTGCTTGGTTGAATTTACTGCTTGTAACTGATTAACTCAACTGGAGACACAGGCATCCGGAGATAGGGGCAAGTGCTGCAGCCCCTGGAGCCTGACCTGTCTGATCTGTGTCATGTCATGTAGGCATGTCTGCTTACACACGATAACAGGGAAGGGTTGCACCAGGCACATACCACCCACCCTTCCCC
>NW_008340429.1:632785-636391 GCF_000622305.1 Nannospalax galili
GCACAGGCTTTTGTGTAACGGTTGTGGGAGCCTATATAATCTTTACCTGAAGTTGCCTCGGGGTCGATTGCTCCAACCAGACCTGCATGTCTTGGAAGGACGGTCGGCCCCAGCTAGCTGGCCTAATAAAACTCTGCTTGATTTTTGCATCTCCATACTCGTGCATTTTTTCTCCTGAAGAGACCCACCGAGTCACGGACCATGACACTACTTCCTTCCATCCTTTCACTTTAAGGTGATATCTATCCTTGAATGTGAGGTGTGTTTCTTTTAGACAATGAAAAGATGATCCTGTCTCTTTTTGTTTTTGTTTGGTTTGAGATAAGATCTCCCTGTAGTCAAAGCTGGTCTGGAACTCACTATGTAGACCAGGCTGGCCTTGATTTCACAGAGATCCACCTTCTGCCTCCTGAGTGCAGGGATTAAAGGTCACCTGACTGATCCTTTCTTAATCCATCCAGCTAGACTATGTCTTTTGATTGGGGAGTTGAGGTTATTCCTATTTAAAGTTACTATTGAGAAATATATGTTGACTGCTGTTGTTATGTTGCTTTTATTCCATCAGTGCTCCTAGTCATGCTTTATATGCCAAGTTTTACAGTGTCATTTTGTTTTCATTCTTGTAACCTCTTGGTTCTGCTTATCCTTCTTTTCAGATCCAAGAATTCTTTCCAGTATTCTCTGTAGGGATGGCTTGGTGGCATGAAGTACCTTAGCAAATCAGTCTGGCTTGGGATCTGTAGTCTTTTAGGACTTGAAGTACATTGCCCCAAGCTTGTCTGGATTCTAAAGTTTCCATTGGGAAGTCCATTATTATTTTAACGGATTTTCCTTTATATGTGTCTTTTCTCTTGCAACTTGCAACTCTTTATTTTGCATATTCAGTGTTTTGACTATAATATAATGTGGGGAGGGTTCTTTTTTTCTTTTCTTTCCTGATCCTATGTATTTGGTGCTCTGTGTGCCTCTTGGATCTGAATGGCATCTCCTTCCTTAACTTGGGGGATTTTTTTCCTATGATTATATCAAAGATCTATTCTATACCTTTCACCTGGAATTCTCATTCTATTCTATGTTCATTTTTGTAGATTTGGTCTTTTCATGTTTTCCCCAAAATGCCTTCACGTTTCATTTGTGAGTTAAAACAAACATTTTCTTTGATTGAGTGGTCCAATTGCTCTACCTTGTCTTCAAGTCCTGAAATTCTGTCTCTACAAGTTTCGTTTGGTAGGTAAAGCTTTCCACTAAGTTTTTTATTGGGTTGTGGAATTTTCATTTACTTCTCCATTTCAGCTTTGATTTTCTTCAGTATTTCAATTTTTCATATCCTGAATTGTTTAGTTGTTCACACTTCAGGTTTAGCATTCTATGACTTGGGGCTAAGCAGAGATGTACAAGAATTTAAGTACAGAATTTAAGGGCTCATTCATTCTCCGGTGCTTTTGTGCCTGGGCCTTCTCCTGACTTCTCAGACCAGGGAAACAGAAGCTGTCATCAGGGTTTCAGTTTCCTCATGCAATGCTATGACTTCCCTGTGTCCCCAGTCCAAAGTTACAGAAGCAGGAAACTCCATGCTGATGGCATTATCTAAATTCTGGTGCCCTCCTCTCCAAATCTTCCTGTCTCCCCACCCCTGGTATTTCTCCCTTGTCTTTGAGAGATGCAGTCCAAGATGTTCTGCAGATTCCCCAAATTAAATATGATACCAAACCCTCAAGAAGCATACTTAGAGTCTGTGTTAGTCACTTTTCCCATTGCCGTGACCAGATATCCGACAAGAGATAACTTGGGGGGGGTGCGGTTATTGTGGTTCTTGGTTTAAGGATACTATCCAGCATGCCATGGAAGACATGGTGGCAGACTGTGGTGCTGTTGGCTCACATTTGGGTGGATCGGGGCCATTTTGCAATAGCTGAGCTGATCATTAACATTTTAGCACTAATTTTTAATTAAAGCATGCGTATTATTTTTAAGATGTAATGTTATTGCAAATTTAATAGACTACCAGTTCAAGTTTTATATGTACTTGGAAACCAAAAACTCATGCAATTCATGTTACTGTGATGTTTGCTTTTCATTGAGTGGTCTAGAACTGAACCTACAACATCTCTGTGGTAGCTCATCTTTTATTGTCAACTTGATTGGATTGAGAGTCCCATAGGAGACACACTTCTAGGTGTGTCTGGGAGAGTGCTTCTTCTAAGATTAACTGAAGAGGGAAGACACAACCGTGAACCTGGGTGGCAACATCCCATGGGCTGGGGTGGATACTGAATAAAAAGGGAGAAAAGAAAAAAGCCAGGTGAGTGACAGCATTTCCTCTTTCTGCTTTTTGATTCCCCACCCCCCGAAAAAAAAAAGATCTCTAGATAGACTGACTAGACGCCAGTGAATGAACTTATACCAAAGGACATTTGGGTACGAATGCATAACCAGATAGGACTTAAAATATATGACAGAATATATGAAATCTGGTGGGAGGTGCCTGGGGGTGTGTGGATGGGGGAGGGGAGTCTAAATTTGATTAAGTTATCTATAAAATACACAAATTCAATAAAATACATGTATTCAAAAATTTTAATTTGTAACAAGCACAATAAGAGGTCAATAACAGTAACATAACAAAATAGAACAGATATAATAGCATTCAACATTAAAAGTTAAATAAGGGGACTGGAGAGATGGCTCAGCAGTTAAGAGCACTGGCTGTTCTTGCAGAGGACCTAGGTTAGATTCTCAGCACCCACATGATGGCTAACAGCTGTCCTAACTCCAGTTCCAGAGGATCTGAAGCCTTCTCCTGATCTCTAAGGGCATTGCATGATACGGGTGCACTTACGTACATACAGACAATACACTCATATACATAAAAAAAGAATAATAAATAAAATATTTAAAAAGTTAAATGAGTTTTTCTCCTTTTTATCTGCTCCTCAGACTTTACTGTTCCTCAAGTACTCAGTTGTTTGATGTGCTTTAAAATTAATTAATTAATTAATGCGTGTGTGTGTGTGTGTGTGTGTGTGTGTGTGTGTGTGTGTGTGAATGCAGACACATGCATGCCACAGTGCAAGCATGGAGGTCAGAGGACAACCTTGGGTGTTAGTCCTGGCCTTCTACCTTGTTTGGGATAGTCTCTGTTGTTTTTCTTCTGCAAATTCGGGCTGTCTGAATGGAGAGCTCCAAGGGCTTCTGTGTCTCCACCTCCTATCTCTGACTAGGAGTGCTGGGATTACAGAAATTGGTGCTAAGCATCCAGCTTTTAAGTGAGTTCTGAGGATTCAAACTTGGGTCCTTATGCTTACATGGCAAGCACCTTTACTCACTGAGTCATCTTCCCAGCCCTAAATTTTATTCTTGATTGTACATAGCAATTGTACATATTTGCAAGGTACAGTGTGATAGTTAAATGTATTTTTATATTCATCACCTAAGATAGCTATCATTTCTGTTTACTGAGCATTCACAACCCTTTCTTCTGGTTATCTGATAGTTCAGCAAATTACTGTTGACTACGGTCACCCTGCTCTATGACAGAACACTAGAACTTACTCTTTCCTTCTAATTTTGAACCCATTAACCAATCTCTTCTCCTTTTGTCAAGAG
>NW_008340429.1:636678-641713 GCF_000622305.1 Nannospalax galili
GTTAAATGAGTTTTTCTCCTTTTTATCTGCTCCTCAGACTTTACTGTTCCTCAAGTACTCAGTTGTTTGATGTGCTTTAAAATTAATTAATTAATTAATGCGTGTGTGTGTGTGTGTGTGTGTGTGTGTGTGTGTGTGTGTGTGAATGCAGACACATGCATGCCACAGTGCAAGCATGGAGGTCAGAGGACAACCTTGGGTGTTAGTCCTGGCCTTCTACCTTGTTTGGGATAGTCTCTGTTGTTTTTCTTCTGCAAATTCGGGCTGTCTGAATGGAGAGCTCCAAGGGCTTCTGTGTCTCCACCTCCTATCTCTGACTAGGAGTGCTGGGATTACAGAAATTGGTGCTAAGCACATGCATGCCACAGTGCAAGCATGGAGGTCAGAGGACAACCTTGGGTGTTAGTCCTGGCCTTCTACCTTGTTTGGGATAGTCTCTGTTGTTTTTCTTCTGCAAATTCGGGCTGTCTGAATGGAGAGCTCCAAGGGCTTCTGTGTCTCCACCTCCTATCTCTGACTAGGAGTGCTGGGATTACAGAAATTGGTGCTAAGCATCCAGCTTTTAAGTGAGTTCTGAGGATTCAAACTTGGGTCCTTATGCTTACATGGCAAGCACCTTTACTCACTGAGTCATCTTCCCAGCCCTAAATTTTATTCTTGATTGTACATAGCAATTGTACATATTTGCAAGGTACAGTGTGATAGTTAAATGTATTTTTATATTCATCACCTAAGATAGCTATCATTTCTGTTTACTGAGCATTCACAACCCTTTCTTCTGGTTATCTGATAGTTCAGCAAATTACTGTTGACTACGGTCACCCTGCTCTATGACAGAACACTAGAACTTACTCTTTCCTTCTAATTTTGAACCCATTAACCAATCTCTTCTCCTTTTGTCAAGAGGCTACAATTCATTGTCTTCATAAGGGTTTGTTATTAAATTAAATATATTTGATTCAGCTTCAGACCTGATGTTTTAAGTTTTTGCTTAAATGTCTCATTTACCCTAGAATTAAATTTAATAGTTAAAAAAAAGCTCTGTCCAAAATGTTGACTGCATGCTTGAAGAGTTAGATTTCAATGAATATATATTCTGAAAATACAAACTAATATTATTGGACATATAGTAAAATTATTTAAAACACTACCTATTGTCAATTTAAATAAAATCAATTCAAGAGCATGGGCTGAATTTCTAAATAATCACTTAGGTATTTATGAGTCATAGGGACTAAATTATGAAACTTTCATTAAGGAAAACAAAATATCGTGGCAAATTTGATTCTGTTTTTTTATATACTAGGAGCTGTGGATTTTTAAAAATTTATTTATATTTTTATTCATTTGTATGCATGCATTGCCTACATTTATGTAAGTGCACCTTTGTCGTGCAATGCCTTCGTAGGAGAAAAGGGTACCATATCCCCTGGAACTGGATTTACGGACAATTGTTAGCTTCCATGTGGGTATGGGAACGGAACCTGGGTCCTGTGCAAGATCAGCAAGTGCTCTTAACCGCTGAGCCATCGCTCCAGCCCTGAGCTATGAATTTTGTAGACAAATCAGAAGTAAATAAATTATCTCACTTATGATTGACGGATAGGATAAACAGGCATAAAATTTGGAGGAGTATTTTAGTATAATATACTTATAACTGAGCACCTCTCAGAATAAACACATAAGCATGTGCATGAATATTCTTTCAGAAATGCACCCAAATATTCAATTATGGAATAAAATGAGTTATGAAATATCTATGTCGTGAATATTACACAACTTTTACTAAGAAGAAAATAGTACTATATGTATATATTATTTATGGGAAAAGATGCCCATCATATCTATTAAGTAAAAATTAAAAAAACAAAGTTGTGCAATAATGTGCAGAGGGTGATCCAAGTTTGTCAAAATGTATGTGTGCACATTTACATATACACAGGTTAGAGTCTGGCGATATTACCTGTCTGCTAGTAGCTTAGTCTATCAAAGAATGAGATTTTTAAAGGACTTTAAGTTTTATTGCTTTTAGCAATCCAAAAATTGAATGTGGTTCAAGAGCACATTGAACCAGAATAAAATAAATAGAAAACAAAGAAAAATAAAGATAAATCACAGGAAATACAATCTGATTTTGTCACGATAGTTGTTAATGTTCTTAATAGGTTATCAGGTGTCATCATTGTCAGCTTAAGGAGCACTAAAGCCATATATTCTCAGAGGCACAGCTATCTCATATATCCCATGTGTGCACTGATTTATGAACCAACAAATGTTTTATACATGATTGAAATTTTAAATGAACTTGTGACAGTTTGGATCAAAGGAGTACTAAAGTACTACTGAAACCAATCACAGGAGGTTCTGCTGAAAGTTTAATTACAGAGGATATTGGATATCCGAGGGTGACAACTCTGATATAATAGATGTGATACTGAATAGAAAGAGCAAAAGTGAGACTTTTTCTACTTAAAATTAGCCCTGTATTTCTAGTAACTAACAAACCATTCTGTTTAAACCCTATGTCTTTTAAATTTTTATTTATTTATTTTTATTTTATGTCTATGAGCTTGAGACCAAAAAGAGGAAAAAATACAGAAACAAAATTGAAAAATCTATTTTTAATTTCTAAATAACTAATAAAATGAGTTTTGTTAATGTAATTACCTCATCAAAATGCCTCAAAGTATCTTTTAATATTCATAAAAACATAACATATTTTACCTTGACTAATTTAGAGGATTTAAATTTTAACTGCCTTCTTTGGTTACATGTATAATTGCTAAAGGAATTATGTAACAAAATCCATCCCTGGGAATATAAACATGATTTATAACTGAAATATCCAAGTCATTTGTAAAACCTCCCTACTTACACAGAAGTTTTTAGGTCAGCAGACAGTATTGGAAGAAGTTGGCCTGGAGGGGAGGGGTCTTTTTATAGCATGATTCTACTAAGAGTATTTTAAAATATATATTCAGAAGATGTGATGAAGTCTCTATAAAGCAGGAATTCGTAATTGTGAAAAACAGCTAAATAGGATTGCATGTAATACTTAAAATTAGTGGTTTCTGACCAGTCATAAGACTCTTGATTAGAAGTCCAGGTATACTGAGCAGACGTTAAATCAGAATGCTAGAAATGAGATATAGGAGTCTGTGCACGCTGCTCAGTGCTGGAACATTTGCCTGGCATGTGCAAGGCCTTTAGTTTAATCACCAATACCAAAATCCCTCAAAACAAAACAAAACAAAACAAAAAGGCCAACTTACCCAACCACAAAACAAAATAACAAATAAGAAAAAAAAAATTTAAAAACAGAAAAAGAGAGGAAAAAAAGGAGCATGGCAGGAAATAAGGCCAAAATTTACCAATGGGATGTCGTGAAATTGAAAACGTCTGTGCAACAAAGGAAACAATTAGTCCAGTGAAGACACAGCCTACAGAATGGGACAAAAATCTTTGCAAGCTATACATCTGACAGAGGATTAATATCTAGAATGTACAAAGAAGTAAAAACAAACAAAGTAAACAAACAACCCAATCAATAAATGGGCTAATGAAATGAATAAACACTTCTCAAAAGATAAAATAGAAATGGCCAAAAATTATATGAAAAAATGTTCAGTTTTGGGGCTGGAGAGATGGCTCAGTGATTAAGAGCACTGGCTGCTCTTGCAGAGAACCCAGGTTCAATTCCCAGTATCCACATGTTAGCTAACAACCATCCTAGCTCCAGTTCCAGAGGATCTGACGTCAGCTTCTGATCTCCTTGGGCATTTCAGAACAACGGGTGCACTTGCAGGTAATATACTCATACACATAAAATAAAAATAATAAAGAAAAAAGAAAAATGTTCCATTTTACTAGCCAAAGGAGAAATGCAAATGAAAACTGCATTGAGACTCCACCTCACTGTAATCAGAATGGCAGTCTTTGAGAAAACAAATGACAACAAATAGTGACCTGTATGTGGATAAAAGGGAATCCTTCTGCAATGACAGTGGAAATGTAAACTAGGCCAGCTTGGGAGGAGCCCCTGGCTCTTTTCTTTTACCAGTTCCACCTATGTGAAGATAAGTCAAAGGTCCTACTTGATCATGGCTGGCTTCAATTGGAAGCATGGAAGAAATGTTTCCTCTGTGTTGACCCTCCTATTTGTAGACTGGATACTGGTTCAGGTCCATCTGGTGGGGTCTCCACGGCCTCCTTGCTCAAGAGGACAGGTGACATACCACAGTTACAGGACATTTTGAGAGATGCTCCATGGTCCCCTGGGACTTAGTCAACTTAGGAGGGCAAGGAGCAAAAATTGTCCTTTATGTCCCCCTGACCAAATTAGTATAGACCTCAAAGTATGTCTGTTAAACATCCAAGAAGGTTAGTTCCACCAGCCTGGTACTTTTAATTATCATAGGCCATATAGATAGAGCTGGGCAAAGACTAAACACTCTCAGATAAACCTTGCCTAGGCATATATTACATTCTTTGATCTGGTTGTATATATAATTTGTCAGTAGGTTGTTGACCTTATATGGTTCCCTCTGGTTTTCTAAAACTAGCTAGGCATTATTTATCTCTCACATTGTCTAACACTTCCACCATGGTTTCCCCACTTAAGGTGCCATGATTTTTTCCATTTCTCCCTTAATAATACCCTTCTCCTATGGTTCCACCTCTCTTGAGCTCCTTCTTTCCCTTTATCCCCTAGGTTCCTTATATAACCTTCCCTCCCCCCACCCTTAAAATAACCCCATTATTATCCATATTTCCCTTGTTAAAACCTGTTTTCTACTGTTCCTCTCTTTCAGATCCTCTCTTTTCCTTTACTTCCCTGGTTCCTCTTCATTATCCTGTTCCTGTAGTTATGTCTGGATACATATTCATTTATAAGGATTTGGTCCTAGGATCCACATATGAGGGAGAGCATACATCGTTGTTTTTTTTTTAACTCTGTGTTACTTCACTTAGTATAACAGTTTCTAGTTCCATCCATTTACCTGAAAATTTCATGATTTCATCTTTCTTTACTGCT
>NW_008340429.1:641903-642396 GCF_000622305.1 Nannospalax galili
AGTTTTTTGAGTTCTCCACACTGCTTTCCATAGGGGTTGAACCAGATTGCAGCCCCACCAGCAGTGGATGAGTGTTCCCCTTTGCCCACATCCTCTCCAACATTTAGTATCATTTGTTCTCTTGATCTTAGCCAGTCTGATTGGTTTTAATTTGCATTTCCCTAATTACTAGTGATGTTGAACTCCTTTTAAGATGGTTCTTAGCCATCTTTATTTCTTCTTTTGAGAACTCTGTTCAGCTCCTTAGCTTATCTTTTAATTGGGTTACTTCCTTTCTTGATACTTTATTTTTTGAGTTCATTATATATTCTGGATGTTAAGCCTCTGTCACACATGTCACTGGTGAAGATTTTCTCCCATTCTGTAGGTTTTCTCTTCACTTCCTTGGTTGCTTCTTTTGATGCACAGAAGCTTTTTAGTTTAATGAGGTCCCATTTGTTGATCTTGACCTTGTTTCCTGGGCAGTTGATGTCTGGTTTAGAAAATCCTTTCC
>NW_008340429.1:642460-643530 GCF_000622305.1 Nannospalax galili
ACACTTCACATTGAGGTATTTGATCCATTTGGAGTTGACTTTTGTGCAAGGTGAAAGATAGGGGTTTAGTTTTATTCTTCTACAGGTGGAGATCCAGTTTTGCCAGCACCATTTGCTGAACATGCTGTCTTTCCTCCAGTGAATATTCTTGGGCCTTTTGTCAAATATCAGGTGGCTGAAATTGAATATACTCATATTTGGGTCTTCAATTTTGTTCCATTGATCTATGGGTCTATTTTTGTGCCAGTACCATGTTGTTTTTATGACTATAGCTCTGTAATACAGTTTAATATCTGGTATAATAATCCACCCAGCATTGCTCTTAGTGCTCAGGGTTGCTTTGGCCATCCAAGGTCATTGGTGCTTCCTTATGAATCTTTGGATGGTTTTTTCCAATTCTGTGAAAAATGTCATGAGGATTTTGATTGCATTGCATTCAATCTACAAATAGCTTTTGGTAGGATGGTCATTTTCACAATATTAATTCTTCCAATCCATGAGCATGGGAGGTCCTTCCATCTTCTGATATCTTCCTCAATCTCTTTCTTTAAGGAATTAAAATTTTCATTGTAGAGGTCTTTAATGTCTTTGGTCAGGTTTATTCCAAGATATTTCATTTTTTTACACCTATTGTGAAGGGGAGTGTTTCAATGTACTCTTTCTCTGATTGCTTGTTATTGGTATATAGAAAGGCTGCAGACTTTTTTAGATTGATTTTGTAACCTGCCGCATTACTGAACGTGTTAATAATTTCTAGGAGTTTTCTGTTGGAATTTTTGGCATCTCTTAGATATGATATCCCATATCATCTGCAAAAAGGGATAATTTGTTATCTTCTTTTCTAATTTTTGGTCCTTTAATTTCCTTCTCTTATTGCTCCAGCAAGAGTTTCAAGCACTATGTTGAAAAGGAGTGGAGACAGTGGACATCCTTCTCTGGTTCCTGATTTTAATGGGAATGCATGCAGTTTTTCTCCATTAGGAATGATGTTGTCTGTGGGTTTGTTATATATGACTTTAATTATGTTGAGGTATGTTCCCTCCAGTCCAGTTCTCTCTAGGACTTTGAAC
>NW_008340429.1:643630-646150 GCF_000622305.1 Nannospalax galili
TTTCAAGTATTTTGTTGAGAATTTTTGCATCTATGTTCATTAAAGATATGGGTTAAGCTTTTCTTTTTTGGTTGTATCTTTACCTGGTTTTGGGATTAGAGTGATGCTGTTTTCATAGAATAAATTTGGAAGTTCTCCCTCCATTTCTATCTTTTCGAATAATTTAAGTAGTATTGGGTGTAGATACTCTTTAAATGTCTGGTAAAATTCTGCTGTAAATCCATCTGGTCCTGGGCTTTTTTTAGTCAGGAGGTTTTGTATTATTGTTTCAATTTCCTTATATGTTATGGGTCTGTTTAAGCTTTTAATTTCTTCTTGGTTTAGTTTTGGTGGTTCCCATGCTTTTAGGTACCCGTCCATTTCTTTTAGGTTTTCGAATTTAGTAGCATATAGGTTTTTAAAGTATTCCCTTATCATGTTCTGGATCTCTTTGGTGTCTGTTGTGATGTTTCCCCTTTCATCTTTGATTTTGTTGATTTGGAGGTGCTCTTTCTTTCTTTTGGTTAACTAGGCCAGCAGTCTATCAATCTTGTTTATCTTCTCAAAGAACCAGCTCTTGGACTCGTTTTTGTATTGTTTACTTTGTTTTGATTTCATTAATTTCTGCTGTGAGTTTTGTTATTTCTTCTTGTCTCCTGGGTTTGGGGTTCATTTGCTATTGCTTTTCAAGTGTCTTGAGTTGCAGTGTTAAGTCATTTATTTGTGATCTTTCTGATTTTTAAATGTAGGCACTTAGAGCAATAAACTTCCCTCTAAGGACTGCTTTCAGTGTGTCCCAGAGTTTTTGTTGTGTTGTATTATCCTTTTCATTTTGTTCTGGAATAATTTTATTTCTTTATTAATTTCTCCTTTGATCCAATTCATCATTCAGGAGTGTGTTGTTTAATCTCCATGTGTTCATTTGGTTACTGGGGATTCTTCTGGTGTTGATTTTAAGCTTTACTGCATTGTGGTCTGATATAATGCATGGAATTATTTCAAACTTTTTGTATTTGTTGAGGTTTGTTTTGTGCCCCAGTATATGGTTGATTTTGGTGAAGGTTCCATGGGGCACTGAATAGAAAATATATTTTTTGGTGCTCGGGTCAAATATTCAGTAGATGTCTGTTAGGTCCATTTGATATATGGTATTATTTAATTCAGATGTCTCTCCATTCATTCTCTGTCCTGTTGACCCATCTAATAGTGACAATGGGGTATTGAAATCCCCTACTATTAATGAGTTGGGATTAATCTGGGTCTTAAAGTCCTGTAGTACTGTTTTTATGTAGTTGGGTGCACCAGAGCTTGGAGAATATATGTTCATAATTGTAATATCTTCTTGGTTTATCGTTCTGTTGATCAGAATGGAGTTGCCTTCTTTGTCTCTTCTGATTAGTTTTAGTTTAAAGTCTATTTTATCCGATATTAGAATTGCAACGTCTGCTATTTTCTTATTACCATTTGCTTGGTATGTTTTTTTTCCATCCTTTCACCTTAAGGTAGTGCCTGTCCTTGAAAGTGAGATGAGTTTCTTGTAGACAACAAAAGGGTGGGTTTTGTTTCTTAATATATTCAACTATTCTGTGTCTTTTGACTGGGCAGTTCAGTTCATTGATATTTAAAGTTATTAATGAAAGACGTGTATTGAATCCTGTCATTTTTATTTCTGTTCACATTCTTGATATAGCTGTGCATTTCCACAGTTATACCTTCATTGAATTTCTTTCTGTCACCCCTTGTGTATAGTCGTTCCTTTCTTCAGCTCTTTGTATTGCTTCAAGAACTCTCTGAAGGGCTGGTTTTGTGGACATGAATTCTTTCAGCCTATTTATGTCATGGAAGATTTTTCTTTCCCCTTCAACTATGATAGATATTTTGGCTGGGTAAAGTAATATGGGTTGGCATCTGTGGTCATTTATAGCTGGGAATACTTTGGACCAGGCTTTTCTGGCTTTCATAGTTTGCACTGAAAAGTCAGCTGTGATTCTGATGGGTTTTCCTTTATATGTGATTTATTGTTTTTCTTTTTCAGCTTTCAGTATTGTCTCTTTGTTCTGAGCATTTAGTGTTTTTACTATTATGTGCCATGGAGAGTTTCTTTTCTGATCCTGTCTATTTGGTGTTCTATATGCTTCTTGTATTTTTATGGGCATGTCTTTTTTTAATTTTGTGAAATCTTCTTCTATAATCCTGTTGAAGATCTGTTCCATACCATTATCTTGAGATTCTTCTCCTTTGTGTATGCCTATGATTCATAAGCTTAGTTTTTTATGGTGTCTCACAATTCTTGCATATTCCCTTCTTGTGTTTTTAAATTTTTTTCATAATCTTTGCTTGAGTGGTCTAATTCATCCACTTTATCTTCCAGTCTTGATTCTCTGTTTCCCGTTTCGTTCATCCTATTGGTGAGGCTTTCTCCTGTCATTTCTAATTGGCTTATGGAGTGTTTCACTTCGTTCTTTATTTCAGCCTGAGTATTCTTCAATATTTCTAGCTCTTTTCTGAATTCATTCAGAAGTTTATCCCTATCTTCCTTCA
>NW_008340429.1:646333-681768 GCF_000622305.1 Nannospalax galili
GCTGTCCTGGAACTCACTATGTAGACCAGGCTGGCCTTGAACTCACAGAGATCTGTCTGTCTCTGCCTCCCAAGTGCTGGGATTAGAGGCATGCATCACCATGCCCGGCTGAATTCTTTCATCATGTTTACAATTGTTCTTTTGAATTCCATGTCCTGTGTTATCTCTAGAAGTTGTCATTGTACTCCTCTAGAGGACTATTGGTACTTGGTGGAGATATATTATTTTGGTTTTTTGTATTATTGTTTTCTCTTTGTGACTTTGACATGAATTTCCTTCATAGTTTCTGATTCTTGTGTGAGACTTAAGCCTTCCTTTGTTAAGTTTAGATCTGCTTCTTTTTATAAACTTTATGTGCTTTTGTGGTTTACTTGTTGGGCATGAAAAGATGGTTGGTCTAGGCTTCAGATTCTCTCTTTTTATTTTATATTGGAGTGGTCTAGTTGCTTTTGTCTTCAGGAGTTCCCACAGAGGCCCAAGTGACAGGGGGCTCAGATGATATCAGGCTTTCTCCTAAAGTATGGGTCCCTCCAGGAAAGATGCTGCCCTTAAGTATTTGGGGGCTAGGCTGGCCTGGGAGAAGGGCCCAGGATAGGTGCTGGTTTCAGGAAGCTGGTGGTTGTGCCACCTAGGCAAGTAAAGGGAGGTGAGAGCAGGACCAGGACTAGAGGGTTCCTGGGGGTTGCAGGGAGGAAATGGGTTGGTCCAGATGCAAAGGATCAAGAAGCAGTGGCAGTTCTGGGTCGAGAGGTTAGCCCCAGTGTCTGGGGTGCCAAGACAAGAAATGGGCCTGTACCAAGCCTAGGAGGAGAGACTCGGCAGTAGAGCTGGGAGGGTGGAAGAGGCTGGGGGAGTCAAGGCCCACTGGGTGAACTGGACTTACCAGGGAAGGTGCTGCGACCAGGACACAGAGGCTGTGCAGCCCAGGGAAGTAAAGTCTGAATAGACACTTTAAAGAATAATGTAGGGTTTTTTTTTTCTTTTTTCTAAGCAGCAGAAGCAGTGGAGATCATTCAGGCATATCACTTTAACAATATTTATTATTTGTGTGTGTGTGTGAGAGAGAGATAGATAGATAGAGAGAGAGAGAGAGAGAGAGAGAGAGATTTGAGTGCTTCAGCATGCTTGTATGCTGCAAGAAAAACTATGTATTTAGACTGAGTTCAGGTTATATCTTAGAAAACAATTCAAATGCAAAATACTGAGCTGCATCTATTTATCTATCTGTACCTACCTATGATCTATCAATCTCTTTATCATCTATCTACCTATACAAATCAATGAATGCTTTGGCTAAACCCCACTTGGGAACAAAAATGTTCTTTAGTGCCAAATTCCCTTTTTATTTTATTCTATGGCTAAATCCCAAGAATTGCAGAGTAGAAATAGGGCCAAACAAGGCTTTCTATTAAAATAAGAGGTCCAAAGTGATGAATGAAAACTTGGAACATATTTTAATGGCAAACCCAGAAGCCAGAGGTTGGCTTAAACACAAACCTCTGAATTTGAGGCACGTACTGAATCTTGAATAGAATATTGGTACTAATTTTAATGAATTAAAAAGTGTAGCTTATCCTTGACAGTTGTGATTCTTGTCCAGAAGAGCTCAGCTTGCTTCTGAATTGGCCTGTATAGGTGCTGCCTACTTGTTTTGAGTCATTGATAAAGTCCTGACTAGGATAAGACAGGTTAGCTCCCCTGCAGCTCCTGATTAGAATTCTTCCATGTTGAAATATTCCATTAACACATACACTTTGGCACTGATATCCAAAAAATTATAAGATCACCTAATTACATTGCATTGAGGTCTTTGTGGATAAGTTGGGAGCCTGTTTAATTCTCCATGAATTTTAGACAAACTGTCTGTATACTTTCTTCATCAATTATTCTACCAAGTAAAACCCAAAATGCCAATTTGTTTTCTTTCCTTCTTTGTTTCTTTAACACATACACTTTGGCACTGATATCCAAAAAATTATAAGATCACCTAATTACATTGCATTGAGGTCTTTGTGGATAAGTTGGGAGCCTGTTTAATTCTCCATGAATTTTAGACAAACTGTCTGTATACTTTCTTCATCAATTATTCTACCAAGTAAAACCCAAAATGCCAATTTGTTTTCTTTCCTTCTTTGTTTCTTGTTTCTAGGATAAGCGCACACATGTTGTGCAATACCCGAGGAGGACAGAACAGGCAGTTGGATCCCCTGGAACTGGAGTTACAGACAGTTGTTAGCTGCCATGTGGGTGCTGGGATTTGAACCCAGGTCTTCTGCAAGAACAGTCAGTGTTCTTAACCACTGAGCCAGCTCTCCACCCCCCCTTCTTTCTTTTTTATTTCACTGTTTTGAGACAGAGTCTTACTATGTAGCTTTGGCTGGCCTGGGACTCACTATGTAGACCAGGCTGACCTCAAACTCAAAGATATCCATTTGTCTCTGTCTCCAAAATGTTGGGATTAAAAGCATGTGCCACCATGCCTGGCTCCCAAAATGCCTGTATGGGAAAAAAAAAATGTTGTGTGATTAGTTTGAAGTTACCAAATTTTGGTTAAGCCAAAGAAGGTCCTAGCAAGGATAGCTTTATTCCTAAGTGCTCATAAATAATCACCTTAGTAATGTTGGAGTTTTTTAGAGGCATTTATATCAAACTCAGTAAGTGTTTTTAAAAATTAGCAAGTTTTTGTGGTCCGTTTGTAAGTTGTTTAAAAAACTAGAGAACTTTGGAGATCATTCAGGCACATCACAAATATTTATTTATTGATTTATTATTATTATTATTATGAGAGAGAGAGAGAGAGACTTGAGTGCCTCAGCATGCTTGTAGAGATAAGACAACTTTTGGGTATCAGTTCTCTCCTTCCACCATGTTGATGCAGCACTTTCTTGGTTTTGCTGCTCTGAGCACTCCACATGAGCTGGTCCATGAGCTGGGGTTGGAGTCTCCTTTCTCTGCCTTTCATATCATGGTTGGAGAATCACATTATAATTACTTTTATATTACTTTATGCTCACTGACCACAGGTTCAAGTTCCATTTAGCCACTGTATTTTATGCAATGAAAAAAATAAAGAATTTAGGTAAGATATTTTCTCAATAAATCTCAACTTCAATCTATGATTTTTGTTAAGGCATCTCAATTGAGAATACTGATGGGTAAAAATTTAATTTTATTTATTGATATTGTTCAGTCTGACCAAGCCTTTAGTCTGTCTCTCCCTTTTTATTGTTACTCATTTGAAGATAGCTTGAGTCTCTTTTGTTTTGTTTGTTTGTTTTTGTTTTTTTCTTGTTTGTTTGGTTTTTTTTTTCTTTTTGGTCTTTTTGAGACAGGGTCTCCCTGTAGTGGGGCTGGCTTGGAATTCACTATGTAGACCAGGCTGGCCTTGAACTCATAGAGATTCACCTGCCTCTGCCTCCCAAGTGCTGGGATCAAAGGCATGCGCCACCACACCCAGCATTCTTTAGTTTATTCTAAACAATTACCGCTGGGCATGGTGGCACACCCTTTGATCCCAGCACTCGGGAGGCAGAGGCAGGCTGATCTCTGTGAATTCAAGGCCAGCCTGGTCTACGTAGTGAGTTCCAGGACAGCTGGGGCTACAGGGGGACCCTGTCTCAAAAAGAACAAAAAACAAAACAAAACAAACAATTACCTCAGCTAAGTACCAACAAGCATATTAATTTCTCAGGACTAAGATTTTAAAGGATACCTCCCTAAAATCCAATTGTTAAAGTCAAACATTTTATTAATATATTCTTTCTGGGGGAAGAGATACAAAAAAAATTCGTTGTTATATGGAAAAAATGTCACCCCTTTCAATCCATTGGAGAGTACACCTATAAACAATGTCATAGCATATTGGAAAGTATTTTCCTTATAGAGATGGAGATCAGGAATCTTGACCCTTTTTAATGAGATATATGTCTTTTCTTTTTAAATTGAACTTTTGAAAATTTCATATAACATATTTGAACATATTTATATACCCTTCCCTATCTGTACCCTCTTACTATTGCCCTGCCCAACTTGATGTGCACTATTCTGTTGCCTGCCTATCTATCTACCCGTCTGCCTGTCTGTTTGCTTGTCTAGCCCAATTTGTGTCCCTAAATACCCTTCAGTGTGGGTCTATCCACTGGAGCCTGGTTAACCTATCCAGGGTCACACCCTCAAAGAAAACTGACTCTTTCCCAGCAGCTGTTAGTTGCCAATAATTCTGCAGGTAGGGCTGGGGCTTCTTACCCACCTCCCTACTTCTATGCTGGGATTTTGTCTGGATAGAGCTTACATAGGCCTTGTGCATGCTGTTACCATTGTTGTAAGTTCATATGTATAACTGACAAGTTGTCTGGAAAACTCCATTTCCTTTTTGTCATCCACCACCTCTAGCTCTTAGAATCTGTTTTCTCTTCTGCAATGATTCCTGAGCCTAAGGAGGCAGAGGTTTTATACAGGTATCCTATTCAAGGATAAGCACGATGTAGCCTTTTATTCTCTGCACAGTGGCCAGTTGTGGGTCTCTGTGTTAACCATCATCTGCTGCATGAGGAAGCTTCTCTGGTGAAAGCTGAGATATGCATTAATCCATGGGTATAAAAATAAGTCATTAGGAGTTGGTTTAATAGTATGTTCATTTAGAAGAAAAATAGTATTAGACTTTTCTCTATGGCTGGTGAACTGTCTAGCCATAGGCTCCTAGGCCTGATATCAAAGTCAGGTATGGGCTCCATCTTGTGATGCAGACCTTAAATCCAATCAGAAAGTGGTTGGTTCATCCCATAACATTTGTGCTAGTGGGCATATCTTGCCAACAGCTGGGCAAAGCTGATGATTACTTTTCTCTTCCCAGTAGCATGCATAACACCTTCCAGCACCATGAAAACTAGCCAGTAGATATGAAGCTTTGAAGTCAGTACCAGCTTGATTTTTCCATTTGTTCTACAAAAGATACACATTTTTTGAAACAGCCTCACTTTATAGCTCAGTCTGGCCTTGAATTCATGAGTCTCCTTTCTCTGCCTCCTGAGTTCTAGGAAAGTGCACTACTATGTCTCCTATAAGATATAATTTAAAAACTACTTTGGGTAAAACTACATGTTAGGGATGTCTGTTTGCCCTTCTTTTTTACATTTTTATTATTTTAAAAACATTTTATTGTGATTTTCATGCAATATAGTTTGATGGTATTTTGATCCCCTCTCCCATCCACACCTCTCACTGCCCCTGGCCCAATTCAATATACTCCACTATACATACAATATGGCCTATAGAGTCTGATTTGTGTCCCCACATGTCCCTTAGTGTGGGTCTATCTACTGGAGCCTAGACAATGTACCAAGACCCATGCCTGTAAGAGATTGTCTCTCCCACTCCCAGCAGCCATTAGTTGCCAAAAGATACTTAGGGTGTGTTGGGATTTCTTACCCACTTCCCCATGTCTGTGCTGAGATTGTTTAGTTTGAGCTTGCATGGGATTTGTGCATGCTGTCACCATTTCTGTGAGCTCATATGTGTAATTGACTAGCTGTCTGTAAAATTCTGTTTCTTGTGGTCACCCACCATCCCAGGCTCTTAGCATCTTTCTGCCCCCTCTTTAACAATGATCCCTGAGCCTTGGGAGGCAGAAGTTTGAAATAGGTGTCCATTCAGGCATGCACACTCTGTGACCTCTTGTTCTCTGCACATTGACCAGTTATGGGTTTCTGTGTTAATCATCATCTGCTGCTTTAGGAAACCTCACTGGTGAGAACTGAAAGATGAATTCATCTTATGTGTAGAGGTTGCATTGAAAATGTATCACTTAGGGCTAAGTATCTCATGGACAATACATTATTCTCTGTATTTGACCAGTTGTGGAACTCTGTGTTAGTTTCTACCTGTTGTGTCCTTTTTACTATGTAACACATGCTCAATTTGTGAAGCAACATAAATATACAAATTATAAATAAAAATCAGAGGCCAGAAATGGTGGCACATGCCCGTAATTCCAGCCCTTGTAAGTTGAATGCAACAAGATCAGGAATTCAAGGCCAGCCTTAGCTATAGCCAACTTGAGGCCTACCTGGGTTACAAGGGACCCTATCTGAAAACAAAACAAAATTTAAAGAAAACTAGGTGTTTGTCTATGTGACAAATAGTCTTATAATGCCCAGCTCAAAACCTGATAAAACTAGTTAACTAGTAAGCATGCCTTTTTGTCCTAGGGCCAAAAACACAGGTTGTTTGGTTACTGAAAGTAATAATAAGAGAGTTGGGAACATTTATGTGAATTAGAAGAATTTTGTGAGTGTAAGCATTTTTCTCACAGTCCTAATTTTGCTGTGATTGGTTTTTGCTGCTGTGCTCAATGATCTCATGGGAGATGTATTTTACAAATATAAGTAAGAAATATAGTTGAGGGATACTATTTCAAAGTTATTGTCTAGCACAGGGATAAACCAACATAATTACTAGTTTTTTGGATCCTCCCTCCTCATCTCACTTTTTATTAATTACAAGCAAGAAGTGTCTTTATTTTATGACTGATAATTTTAATATGTAGCCAGGCATGATGGCTTAAGTCCTTCTGGGTAACAAAGAGAGTTTAAGGCAAGACTGGGCTACATGTAATCCTGACCCAACAAAACAAAAACAAAAAGTAAAGTACTTGCAAAAGAGAAAACATTAATTAATAAAATTACCTAAAAGTTTTTTTTTATATAGCTCCACTAGGTGTGGTAGCACCCACCTATAATCCCAGCATTTGGGAGGTAGAGGTAGGCAGCTACATAGCATGTTGGAAGCTAGCCTGGACTACATGAGATTCTGTGAAAAAAACACCCACTTCCAAATACTATTATAATTCTAATTTTGCTATAAAAGGAAAGAGGGATAATGTATAACTTTTGAGTAGAACCTTTCTTAGGTACAGCAACTTTGTTAGTGGGATTGAATTCTCTCAGTTTGAAATAAGGTATTTCATTTCTTTGAAAGTTTTAAAGGACGAAACACACAGTCAAACCACTGCATGCTCTTGATCCCGACCCTTTATAAAGTGTGTTTGGCATAAACAACAAAGTAGGAATACCTGAGCTGTAGCAGCTGTTGTTTTTGAATTTGCTAAAAATAAAACCTGAAGCAATGTACATTTATTGAGGTCCATATAGTTTCTTAAGCTATGATGGGGATATATTTATGGCTCTGCTTTTAGGTTGCTTACAATGAAGAAGATAATAGCAAAATATTTAGATGAGTTAAATGAAGAACACAACTTAGGGGTGTAACTCAATTGGTAGAGTGCTACTTAGCATGCGTGAAGCCCTGGGTTCAATGCTTAGTACCACAAAAAGCTGAATGTGGTACTGCACATTTTTTAATCCCAGCACTGGGAAAGTAAAGGCAGGATGATTAGAAACTCAAGGGCATCCTCTACTACATAGTGAGTTTGAAGTCAGACTGGGATTTGTGAAGCCCTATCTCAAACAACAACAAATCAAGTAAAATAATGATAAAATGTTCATAGTCTATAGTCTGTGAAAGAGAAAACAAAAAATCCTTATGTTCAGATTGGACATGTTCATAGATTAGGTGGATTTTGAGCTGGACTTTGAAATACATAACAAGATTTAGAAAAGGAGAGTGAAGACAGACTATTTCTGTTTAGAATTGCACAAGCTAACTTTTAATTTTTTCTTGTTCAAATAATGCTAATTGAGCACCACCATGCCAGACTCTATGCGGGGTGCTGGAGATGACAGCATGTCTAGGAACTTCTACATACTCGATTTTTGAGACATCTCTATGTATGCTAAAAGACGAATCTCTTATGGGGAAACAACTCTCTTGAAAGAATTCTTATAACAAAAGTACTTTTTCCTGGGGCAGAGAGATGGCTCAGAAGAGCACTGGCTGTTCTTCCAGAGGATGGGAGTTCTGTTCCCAGAACCCACATGGGGAGGCTCATAACCATTTGTAACTCCAACGCTAGTTCTAGGGGATCTTTTGGCCTCCACATGCACCCTTGTACAGGCAGCAGACACACAGACACACATGTACACATAAGATAAAAAAGAAGCACTTTTTCCATGATTATAGAAAGGGGGGCTGCTCCCTTTTATTTTCAAAATACAGGATAAGTTCTGGAAATAACTGGTAATAAAAACTTGGAAAACTTAACTTAGAATACATTCACCTTTCCCCACCATCATTTATTTCTTAACTGTCATATTACAAGGTGCTTGTCTATGCTTATTAAGGGGCCATGCCATATATAAACTATTAGCTAAGGTGTTAACTGATGTAAATAAATTGTTGTATTTAATAAACATCACTACCACCACCAGTAATATTGTACTTCCCAGACACTGTGCAAACTACTTTATCTGTATTAGCTCATGTATTCATAATAACAGTCTTATGGAATTTATTTTTCTCTATTTAAAATAAGAAAACTGAAGGGAAGGATAAGTTCATGTCCAAATCCACACGAATAGTCTTGGCAGAGATGTGACCAACTCCAAAAATTACAAATTCTGTGTTCCCAAGTCGCTGTTCCATTCTACTTTTTAAATGCAATTCTATAATGTGCAAAGTAAGGAATACATGATGGTATGACTGAGGCACTGGCATTAATATCTGTAGAAGGGGCACTTACCAACAGTCTGTGCAATCACAGTCCAAAAATTTAGTAAGGTTGGCAGGAATCTCAGTGTCATTAGTGGGGAAAGAAAATCACTGTAGTGCCAAGCAGAGAATGCCACCTCTTAGTACATTCTCTTAGTACATGTCTCCAAAAAGAAGGCTAATTGTGATGGCTCTTTGCCCTCTCGGTCAATGAGTGAGCAAATACTAGCTGGAACTTGGGATTCGGAAACACAAAAATGGACATCTCAGCAGGTGCTCTTGCTGAAAGATGATGATATGGCTGAGAGACAAATTCCATTTTGTTTTGTTTTGTTTTGTTTCTTCTGAGGCATGGTACTTGGGGATTCTGTGAAAAATATCACCAAGATAGCATGGACAAGTCCCATACTAGGTCAAACGAGACAAAATCCCAGCACAGACATGAGGAAGTGGCTAAGAAACCTCAACCCCAGCTAAAGAAACTGTGGCAACCAATGGCTGCTGGGAGGGGCAGAGAGAGTCTCTTTCAAGGATGGGCCTCTTGATGGGTTAATCAAGCTCCAGTGGATGAACCCACACTGAAGAACATTTTGAAGACACAAATTACACTCTATGGGCCTTACTTTATAAATAAAGCAGAGTACATTAAATTGGGCAGGGGGAAATAAGGGGAGATGTGGATAGGGGAGGGGATCTAAATACCAGCAAATTATCTTGGATGAAAACAGCAAAAATTCAATTTAAAAAAGACCATCTCCAGGCCTCTGTCACTTTCATTTCTCCCTGTGATCTTTTGGGGGGCACAGGGCCATACACAATCAACATCCAGTGCCCTTAAGTTTCTGAGCTGTGGGCAGTGGTGGCAGCAACTGTGAGGGCTAGAGGAGATGAGGAGAGGGGAAAGGTCACATTTCCTGACAACTTATAACTTGATTCCACTTACAAGTCATTTGTTTTCTGAAATAACTAATGGGTGAGGACATAGGCCAGGTCTACAATTTGTGCACTTGAGAGATTAAGGCTCCCTGAGATCAAATTACTACAGCAAACAGACAGAGCTACTGGGAGATATTTGGGAAGGATGCAGACAGAAGAGGAGAAGCCAGCGACCTTAGAAAGGAGACAGGAATAGATTTTGATGGAAATTGCTTCCAAACCCTGCCCCCTGACAGAACAAGAGGGCAAATAAGAAGCAGCAGCAATAGGTGGAAAACTGCAAGTTTTTCTAGAATAAAATCAGGTAGGTTGTGGAATGCTGTTAGTCAGTGCTCTTAGTAGGTGGAAGGCATGGGTATGCTGGCCCTGGTCTTTGAAATCTGGGTGTTAGGATCATAACTTCTGTTCCTTCAACTTGTCCTCTCAAAAGAGGGAAGCATGCCAAATGTCAGATATCATTTTGGCTTAGTTCCAATCCATAGCTAGAAAGCTACCCTGGGGGCTCTCTATGAGTGCAAGGATACTGGGAAATGAGGGAGAAAAAGGATATTTTGTGAGTTGTTTTTGCACACGGGGTAATAGATTAAAGCCTTGGTGGGAGAGATGAGAGGGCTGGGAAGAGTGACTGTTCAGAAATGAGCAGAGGCCATGACACAGCACAGAAAGGTGCCCTCTGCTTTGTGCCTCATTGTTCACTGAAGAGAATTTGCCTGTGTGGCCTCTGTAGCAACTTCAGGAGAGTCTGAGGGGCACAGAGCTGCAGGGGCTGCAAGGCCCTCATATTTACAGAAGATGAACTGCAACTGCTGAAATTGTCGCTATTGTAAGATAAATCCCAGCCTCCTACATTTTGCTTAATAATAACAACAGTCTTTTTCTTTCTTCTGTAATTACGCATTAATGGCGTTCAAATTCCAGTGTGGCTGGGAAGATCAAGAGTAACTCTACTGATTTAATGGCTTTGTAGGCTCTTGAAGACATTGTCATCCATTAAAGGAAAAAAATTAAAATCACTCTTGAAAGAAAATGTCTTGGGTGATAATTGAAAAATATTTGATGTAAGATTAGGAAAAACAGGAGGGAAGTATCTCTGAACAATTTTACCAGAATTTTTCCCACTGTGATCAAAACAGGTCAAATAAGGGCTTTTTTTTTTTTTTTTTTTTTTTTTTTTTTTTTTTGCTGATCAGCATCACAAAGCCAGTTGTTTAAAGAGAAAATTTTAAACACTGAAATATTGGTTATTTGCCAAAGCACATGCTGAAAGTTAAGGGCACGTGGCTGGGAGAACTGAGTGCTTGCATTATTAGGCTTACTCCCCTGAAGAGGAGGGCACTTGTCACCCCCTTGCCCTTTGACCCTGGGGTTGAAAGCTTTCTGTAGTACTAAGCAATGTTCCTGGGAAGACGTGGGGTCAGGTAAACAAACGGCCCCTATCTCAATAGCCCAAAGTGCCTCCCCAGCGTTTGTTTACAGATGCCGCCCAGGTCCCCTGCAGTTTATTTTCCTGGATGGCGCTTTGAAATCCTTTCCTGGGGAGCCGATATTCCGAGTTTTAGTGACTTAACTGCTTTTCTCAGGCTAATCGCCTTACAAGATGCGTTAAACAGGCTGGAGACCGAGGAGACTAGGATGAACAGGACGATGGGGGCAGGGAGAAAGGGAGTGGCCGCGTTCCCGCGGTCTGCTGGGATTCGGCAGGTCCACTGTGAAGGAGATGGGGCTGGAGAAGCCGGAGCGGCTGGGCGGTCCGCGGTCGCTGTCCGCCACTTCGGTGCGGAATCCGAGCTGGACTCGCGGAGCACTCCTCCCTCTCCCCCTCCCTTCTGCTGCCTTTTCCCTCCCCTTGGAGCGGCGGCGGCGGCGGCGGCGGCGGCGGCAGACGCAGAAAACCGAGACCCTCTGAGGCCTGGAGGCGAGTGGAGGAGCTGGGATATGGGGAGTCTGCGGGGGCGCCAGGGCCTGGAGCCCTTGAGAGCGCCTAGGAGGGGAGCGGCCCCAGGCGTTTGCTAGCGCGTAAGCCGTAGTGGAGAGCGAGAGCCGAGGCGGAGGCGGGGCCGGCGTGGAACAGGCTCGCCAAGCCGCTGCCTCCAGCCCTGCCCGGCTGTCTCTGCCAGGGCCGGTGGCTATGGAGCAGGCGGGTACCAGACCTGGGGCGACAGAGTATCCACGACTCCGGCGGCCCCTGCCCTGGCTGCTGCTGCTTTCTTTCCTGGTGCTGCTGGTGCTGCTGCCAGGCCCAGCGGCCTCCCAGGTAAGGTACTCAGTGCCTGAGGAGCAGACCCCCGGCGCGCTCGTTGGCAACGTGGCGAGAGCGTTGGGGCTGGAGCTGCGGCGCTTGGGGCCCGGCTGCCTGCGCATCAACCATCTGGGTGCGCCCAGCCCGCGCTACCTGGAGCTGGACTTGACCAGTGGTGCGCTCTTCGTCAATGAACGTATTGATCGCGAGGCACTGTGTGAGCAGCGGCCTCGCTGCCTGCTCAGCTTGGAAGTGCTGGCGCACAACCCGGTGGCCGTGAGCGCCGTTGAGGTGGAGGTACTGGACATTAACGATAATTCTCCACGCTTCCCGCGGCCGGACTACCAGCTTCAGGTAAGCGAATCCGTTGCACCTGGAGCGCGGTTTCACATAGAGAGCGCACAGGACCCAGACGTGGGCACCAACTCAGTGCAGACCTACGAGCTCAGCCCCAGCGAGCACTTTGAGTTGGACCTTAAACCCCTTCAGGAGAATAGCAAGGTGCTGGAGCTGGTGCTGCGAAAGGGCCTAGACCGTGAGCAGGCAGCCTTGCACCACTTGGTTCTCACCGCGGTGGACGGGGGCATCCCAGCCCGCTCAGGCACAGCGCAGATCTCTGTTCGAGTCCTCGACACTAATGACAATTCTCCTGCCTTTGACCAATCCACTTACCGCGTCCAACTGCGGGAGGATGCTCCCCCAGGCACATTAGTAGTGAAGTTGAATGCCTCGGACCCGGATGAGGGTTCCAATGGTGAGCTCAGGTACTCGCTGAGCAGCTACACGTCAGACCGGGAGAGGCAACTCTTCAGCATCGACGCCACTACAGGGGAAGTGAGAGTAAGTGGAGCGCTGGATTACGAGGAGGCCTCCTCCTACCAGATCTATGTGCAGGCAACTGACCGGGGTCCAGTACCTATGGCCGGTCACTGCAAGGTGTTGGTGGATATTATGGATGTGAATGACAATGCGCCGGAGGTGGTGCTCACGGATTTATATAGCCCAGTGCCTGAAGATGCTGCACCCAACACCGTTGTGGCCCTTCTCAGTGTGAATGACCAAGATTCAGGTTCCAACCGGAAAGTGAGCCTGGGTCTGGAGGCTACACTACCTTTCAGGCTGAATGGCTTTGGAAGCTCCTACACAGTAGTGGTGAGTGGCCCACTGGATAGGGAGCGTGTGGCTGCCTACAACATCACAGTGATAGCCACTGATGGGGGAATACCGCCACTCACATCCCAGAGGACCCTGAAAATTGAGATTTCTGACATCAATGATAATCCGCCAAGCTTTCTGAAGGACTCCTATTCCATCTACATCCAGGAGAACAATTTGCCAGGGGTGTTGCTCTGCACCGTGCAAGCCACAGACCCAGATGAAAAGGAGAACGCAGAGGTGACCTACTCACTCCTAGATAGGGAGATTCAAGGGCTGCCGGTCACCTCCTATGTCTCCATCAACAGTGCCAGTGGCAGCCTTTATGCTGTCAACTCCTTTGACTATGAGAAATTTCGAGAGTTTTTTGTGACTGTGGAGGCCCAGGACAAGGGGAGTCCACCGCTGAGCAGCACTGTGACCGCCAATGTGTATGTGGTGGACATGAATGATCATGCCCCTCATATTCTGTACCCTACCTCAACCAATTCATCAGCAGCCATTGAGATGGTGCCTCGAGCTGCCCCTGCTGGCTACCTGGTCACCAAAGTTATAGCCATGGATTCAGACTCTGGGCAAAACGCCTGGCTCTTTTACCATCTAGCCCAAACTTCTGACTTGGACCTCTTTAAAGTAGAATTGCACACGGGAGAAATTAGGACTACCAGGAAGATAGGAGACGAGAGTGGTACCACTTTCAACCTAACTGTGGTTGTCCGTGACAATGGAGAGCCATCGCTATCAGCCACTGTGGCCATTACAGTTGCTGTGGTGGACAGGGTTTCGAAAATGCTCCCTGACACTCAGAGACATATAAAGAGCCCTCGGACATACTCTGAAATTACACTTTATCTGATAATAGCATTAAGCACAGTGTCTTTTATATTTCTTTTGACAATCATTGTTTTGAGCATCATCAAGTGCTGCCGCTACACTGCTTATGGCACTGCATGCTGTGGAGGCTTCTGTGGAGTGAGGGAGCGGTGCCCTGCAGAACTGTACAAACAGGCCAATAACAATATTGAGGCCAGGATACCACATGGCCTCAAAGTACAGCCTCACTTCATTGAGGTTCGAGGGAATGGCTCCCTTACCAAGACCTACTGCTACAAAGCCTGCCTGACAGCTGGCTCAGGGAGTGATACTTTCATGTTTTACAACACAGGGGCCCAAACAGGACCGGGACCTGGGGCAGCCCAAGCAGCTGTGACTGACAGCAGGCACCTCACAGGCCAAAGTGGGCAGAGTGCTGGGAACCTGATTATCCTAAAAAATGAAGCTGTTTCTCAAAATGAGGTGAGGTAGTGTTCAAGGTGTTTTCTAGAAAGCCATGCATTTTTTTTCACATGTCCTTCCCCTCAATACCATGTGGTTGGCGTTGCTGATGTGTTAACACCAACAAGGTCTATCTGGTAAACTGGATATTAATAACATCTCTGATATTATTGTGATCTGCTATTTACTCTCTAGAAAATAGGCACTAGAAACCTATTTTACTTGCCATTTTCTTTTGATATGTGTGAAGAATTAGCCATAAAATTGTTTGAGAAGTGAGGATTTGCCATATGTATTTTAGGTTCGAGCACAGCTCTGTAGAAATAGAACAGGCCTGGGGATACCAGTTATGTACTAAGAAGTGATATTATGAGATTCAAGGAGAAAAGGCCTCTGCTCTGTCATCTACAGGGAAATTGCTTTTGGCTTTCTTTTTCTTCATAAATCAGCTCTGAGACCCCCTGGGCTGTCCTAGTTACTCTCCACATACAGTTACTGTCTATATCTTGGACTGTCCACAGTGCAAATTATCCAGTTAATATCTCGAATAATTGTGCTAGACTAATGGGATAATTGGAAATTCATGTTGAGGGTGAGAAACAGCCTGCATCTCACTCTGAAGCTGGAGTTTGCTGTGGTTGCTCTTCTAGAGGGCTATCAGAGGAAACGCATGGTAGTAAGACAGAATAAAAGTCCATATTTGTCTAGTTGGGTGAGAGAGATAGAAAGAGTAGGGAAGGGATATGTGAGGATGGTGAAAGCCAGGACAAGCTAATTGGGGAATAAGAGGAAAAGAACTCAGGCCTACCCACCTTTCTTGGCATAGTCTGAATTAATTTTAAGATGATGTCCTCTGCATTTACTTTAAATGTAGTCCATAATCTTCCAATTCCTTGTTGACAATTTCTGTGCTTGATGAAATGTAATGTAGGCTTTTCAAGACTCTCATGTCTTTAAGTTAAATGACAATACTTCCAAAACATATGTTCATTTACTGCATCTGAAATTTGGTATGCAGTAGGCACAGAAGGCTTGGGAAGTGGATGATTGACTTTACATGAAGACAGATGTTAGTAGATGTACTAGTTTTGAGTTTTAAGTAGTCATAAGGCCAGATTGCACATTACTATGAAGAATGTATAGAAATTAGTGAAAACTACATTAATGTGTGGGTATGCTTGGATAGTACACCTTTGCTTGGATTTTGAAGCCAAAATTCTGTCCTGTAAAGAGAGTGATAATTTTTCTTTCTAAATAACTACTTTGGAGTTAGGCTTTTTAGAGTTAGCACAAAATGAATTAATATTTATTTCTCCTATATTTTTGTGATTTTTTTGCATTAGCATATTGCTGTGATTAATTAATGTCTGTATTGTCACATTCTAAGTTCGTGACAGTCTTGAGAGTAGTGCATAAGCACAGAATTTCCATTCTTGGTTGTGAGTAGATTATGTTTGGTTTTTTTTTTTATTTTCCCATGGGTATTATTCACTTATCAGAAGAGCCTGAAGGTAGTGAATACTGAGTAGCCATGGGAGGCAGATTGCAGATTAAGATTCAGGAGGAAAAAAAGTCAGAGGGATGTGAGAGAGCAAAGAATTTCCAAAATTCTTAGATCATGGCTTTTGGAAGTTTGTAAAATGGTTTGTCTTTAAATAAGGATGCTATAGACATTTACTTAACAAGTTCCGGTTAAGCCCTTTGGGACTAGGGCAGGTTGCAGGTGGTGAAAAGGCATGGAGAGCAAGCCAAGTGAGGCTCAGCTTTGCTGCCAGATGTGCACTGGAAGCCCAGAAAGAGAACATGCTTATCCTCTCTCTTCTGACTCAAAGCTCGGGGAGACTTGATATGTAACCTATTGCTGTCTTACACTGACCTGTATGCTCATAGTTGCTGTGGTACACAAACCTTTAATCTAGGGAGAAAATTGTGTCAGAACGTGATTGCTCTTGTGAGATTTTGCTAGGAAAGTGCATGAATTTAATAAAGGCAAATAATATCTGCTAGACAGCTCTCAAAATTCAGTGAAGGGTCCCAAGATCTATAACTCCTGACATTATTGCAGTTATGGAGAAAAAGTGAGTCGTATTGTTATAGCATGGCAAAGTGGCAACAAAAATCACTCCACTTTGAAATTCATCATTGCTAGGTCAAACTGACTTTCCCAAGTTGGGCTTTCTCTTTCCTTACCTAGTTACTACAGATGGTAGGAGGATGCTGGGACGCAGTTAATACCATGCGCCAACATTAAAATTAGATGGAGATTGGAAAGGAAGAGTAAAGGAATTTTCACTCAGTGATTACTCTTCTATACAAAAAGTGCTGTCCTTTGCAACGTGTGTATGAGTGATTTCATTTCTTATACGTCTTAAACAAACATTTACCAACTGTAATCAGAGAGGTTACATAACATAAACAGTCACACTGCTAGTGGTGTTTTAAGTCATGTCTGACTAAAGTCTATTTTTTTAATAATAGGAGTAGACAGAAATCCCAATTTGACATGGGATAGTCAGACAAAATAGACTACCAACTAATGTTTATTTATATCTTGCTTTACTATGTGCAAAGCTTACTAAGATCTTTCATCTCTGTTCTTTCACTGGGCCTTCTTTTGTTGATTATTATACCTCAGAATTTAGTGCCAGACCCTAATCTTTTGGTAGATTTTACTGGTTTTGTTATTGTTGTTTACTTCCTGTGCTATGAAGGTTTTTTGGCAACAGGGCTTTGCTGAAGACGTGATAGTGAAAGTAGGTGACATCTCTTTAGAGTCTCCATGACCACAGACTGATCCTAGGATTGATTGCTGATGAGTCATTTGTTCAGCTGCACCTCACAAAGGAATAGCAGAGAGATTTAGGCTTGCATTCACTTTTATATATATTGAAATAATGTGTAGCTACAAAGTCTTCGTTATTTCTGCCACTGTATGTGTGTATTCATTTTAGATCCAGAGCAGGGATCTGAAACAGTTAAGTGTCTTTTTAGTGGTACCAAACTTACTTCCTCTAAGGCCTGATTTTGCTATCTAGTGGCTCTGTCCTGGAACAAAGCTTGCACTCAATGTACAGTAACATGGTGGTATATTTTTTAAAAATATTGTACAATGGTCAGAATAGACAAAGACTTATTTTTGAGGCAGGATCTCATATGGCCCAGACTGGCCTCAAACTCATTATGTAGTTGAGGATGACCTTGAATTCCTTATCCTCTTGCCTCTGCTTCCTGAGTGCTGAGATTATAGGCATATGTTATCACACTAAATAAGACCAAGAAACTTTGTTTCTGAACTTCCCTTCTAGTATTTCATCTTTGATGGCTAAATTTTAGTCAGCAGGAATGTTTAGTTTTGCCATTTTCTTTTCTTTTCTTTTTTGGTCTTTTCGAGACAGGGTTTCCCTGTAGCCCCAGCTGTCCTGAACTCACTATGTAGACCAGGCTGGTAAAAAATTTATTGAATTTTTTATTTCATACAGAACATCTTAATCAACTTTATACCCCCTGCCCCATTGGTACCCTCCCATAGCATACCCCCTTGCCCCCACCACCACTGGAATTTTGTGATTTGTGTTAAGGCCTATCATGTCCAGTTTGTGTCCCCAGACATCCCTCAGTGCAAGTTCATCCACTGAGGTCTAGTCAGCCTATCTAGAGTCCCTGCCTTTAAGAGGATCAACTCTTCCTCACCCAGCAATAATTAGCTGCCAATAATTCTTCGACTAAGATTGGGTCCTGCTGTTCATTTCCACGGTTCTGTGCTGGGTTTTTTGTTTGTTTGGTTTGGGGTTTTGGGTTTTTTTGTTGTTGCTGTTGTTATTTGGTTTTTTTCTTTTTCTTTCTTTCTTTCTTTTTTTTAGCTTTTTGAGACAGGGTCTCCTTGTAGCCCCAGCTGGCCTGGAACTCATTATGTAGACCAGGCTGGCCTTGATCTCCTAGAGATCTGTCTGCCTCTGCCTCCTGAGTGCTGGGATTAAAGGCGTGCACCACCACGCCCTACCTGTGCTGGGTTTTAGTCTGCTTGAGTTTTCATGAGTCTTATGCATGCTGACACTATTGTGGTTTTGCCATTTTCATATGGATTATAGGGTTGTCTTTCTGAGAAACAGTTTATTGTGTTTGGTCTGATACTACAATGTTTTTTTTGAATGACTTCCTCGATTCTTTTCTGCTGACAGCTGAGCCAAAGGAATGATTGCTGTGTTCTCCTCTGTCTCCTTATCTTATGCATATCCTGACTGATGAAGAAATCTGTTTATTGTGACTTGATTGTCATTGACCTACCCTTTCCTCTGACCCAAGAGTGAGCTATCACATGGGCATCTGGTCTTACTCAGAACACTCTGCAGGGACACAGCTTGGCACATTAAACACTGTTGGCATGCTTTCTGCTTGACAGAATAGCAGAGTCAGTTCTGGATACTTGCCTTGGTTGGATACCAGTTTTTGCTCTCAATGAGAGGTCAGAATGATGCCAGTTTTCAAATATTTGAGAAAAATTTGCTGTGACCAACCCTAAGAGTTTAGCAGAATTTGATAGAATTTTAGTTTTTTCCTAATTTTTAAAAATTATCATACAAAACAATAGGTTTCATTATGGCATTTTCATAAATTGCTTTTGTAGGCTCCCCTCTTCACTGGTTCCCTTCCTCCCTCCAGGAAGCCCTCATTCTACCTCCATGTCACACGAATTCTATTATTACAGCTGTTTTTTTTAAATTTTATGTATATGAATGTTCTGTCTACATGTATATAAGTGTACCACATGTGTGCAGTGCCAAAGGAGGCCAGAAGAAGGCATTGATCCCCTGGAACTGGAGCTGTAGACTATTGTTAGCTGCCATGTGGGGAACTGAACCCCAGTCCTCTGCAAGGGTAGTCAGTGCTTTTAATCACTGGGCCACGCAGGTATTTTTAAATGTGACTTCTATAGAACCTCACTTGGATCAGTATTTCCATGCGTATTATGGACATAAACTTACATGATTAATATAGTATTTTGAAAAGTATAATCTATTGTCATGACTTCAAAAATTACTGGTCAAGAGAACTCTTTAGCAATGTTTTAAATCTGGTAACTTAAAAATTATGCAAGTTTTTTCCATTCATAAATTTGAATTTGACACATACAAAGAAATATCTGGCATTGCAAAGGTGAAGAGAAATGTTAGTTTCTATGTGGCCTTGTTGGGTCAGAGCTCTGGGCTCCAGGAAGGTGCAGCCCTGAGTAAGAGAGTAGCTGCTGTGCTAGCAAGCTGTGCATCCAGAATAAGCTGACCTAGTGCTTTCTGTTGAACTGGAACTATTATATATATATTTTAAAGTCAGGTTTATTTTACTTTCTTTCTCTGTAGATTAGAGTTGTGAATGATTGTTCTCAGAGGAAAATATTTCACCCGGAATCCTCATCTATCCTTTTTTTTAAAAAAAAAAATTGATATACTGAAAGACCAGTATGTACTACAGTCAATGATTATTTTCAGTGTTATATTTCTGTTTTGCCTTAATGCATTCCTTTTCTATTCTTTGTAGCACGTTATCATGAACTGGTGGTGTCTCACAGTTCACACGCTGAGTGTTTGAGTTTTATACTCATGTTTTCACAGGGCTAAAATCAGCATGGTTTGGGGGCTGGGTACTCATTTGGAGATTCTGGGGAAGAATCTACTTTGAAGTTCATTCAAATTGTTGACAGAGTTCATTTCCTTGGGGATGGAAGCCTGTGTTTGCATGGCTGGGGCTGAGCAGGGTGTCACTCTCAGCTCAGTTCTCAGTTCTTCTTAGGTCTTGCCCTAGTGCTCGCTCCATCTTTAGGACTGGCTGTAGAAAATCTCCTGTCATGTAGACTCGCTCTCATGCTTCACATCTCTCTGACTGGTGTCTCTGACTTCTAGCCTTGGATTTAAAAGGCTCCTGTGATTAGATTAGTCCTACTTAAATAATCTCCCTTTCTTATAGGCAACTGAGCCATGCAAACATAATTATAGGAATAAATCCACCACATTTCCAGCCTTGAGAATGTGCAGAGCATATACACTGTATGTGGGGATTTGGGGGCTGTCTTCGCATTCTGCCTGCCACCGTTCATACCAGTGTTCATAAGATAGCACTATGAAACACTGGCTGCAGATACCTTCTGAATAGAGTCTTATTAGGAGGGAAAAGAAAATATTCCATTTAGTTTTAGGTTTCAGAGAGCAGTTTATTGACAAATTCAACAGAGATTTTCCTGGTAACAAGACAGCATATTAGTTCACTCAGTGTTCATGTGAGTTTATGAATAACATAGGATATTTTAAATCTGTTTTGCTTTAAATCTTAGAAGAAGTGATTCATCCTTCTGTAGCTCAGATATCCTATGGCATATATCACAAATAAGGCCACAACAGGATAAATTAAACTTTTGCTATAATTTTAGCAGGAACTCAAGTTGACTCTTGTTCTTTAATAATATTATATCATTCATGTGGATTATCTAATTGAGTTTTTTCTACATCTGGAGTTCAGTAACTATTATTGTACCAAAACACCAAGCTTTAAAACAACAAGAAATATTGGATTACTTCACCAGCAGAAATTCAGCATAGGCAAGGAGTAATGGTGCATGTCTGTAATCTCAGAAGTTGGCAGATAGAGGCAGGAGAATCAAGAGTTCAAGGCTAGCCTTGGCATAGTGAGTTTGAGCCAACCTGGGCTGCTTGATACCCTGTCTTAAACAAGCATACAACCCCCTAATATTTATATATAAAGAATAAATTTAGTATATTCTGATATGTAACATTCAAATATTTTAGAGCAAAATAATCATAGATATTCCAAGGCCTTAATAAACGTCTTATATCAGATGTATCAGTGGTCAGCATTTCAACTTGAACTCTTTCCAAATTTGACCAAGTTTTGGATATATTTTTATTGCTTTCAATTTTGCACTGTTTGAAAATAAATCAATATCTAGGATCTTGGAAGTAATGATATATCTAACTATCAGCTGAATTCACCAATCAGACAAATTTTAATGCCTTTATAGAGCTCTCATTTTTATAATTTAAATGGAATGACATTGACCTTGTGTGATAATTCATTTATTTAAAAACATTCTAGGGGATGGAGAGATACCTCAGAGATTAAGAGCACTTGCTGTTCTTCTAAAGGACTGGAGTTCGTTTCCCAGCACCCACATGGTTGCTAACAATCATATGTAACTCCAGTTCCAGGGGATTCTGCGTCCTCTTCTGGCCTCCTTGGGCATGGCATGCATGTGGTACACTTACATGCAGGCAAAACATTCATACATATAAATGTAAATATTTTAAAAACATTCTAAAAACCTATCAAATATCAGAACCCTTCTAGGTTCCAAGGATATAGTTCTACATTCATGAATGGTTGAGGGTATTTGTCTGTCTTAGAAGCAAAATAGATAAAACGAGGTTCATATAATTTATGGTCTGATAAAGAATTAGGATAAAAGTGCTTATTCCATTGTCTAGTATTGAATGGCTAATTAAAACGAACTCATTACTCCCCTCTTTTCCCTTCCCCTGTCCAATCTTATTGCCATAAGAATTCTCATAACTATGATTCTGGAAAATGAATCTGAGAAGTATGTTGTTGCTGATGGACTGTTATTGAAAATAGCAGCATGACAAATTAAATGTGTTTGTTGAGGATGTGAAATCGTGCAATAAAGTGAGTTTCCTGTTTGATCCTGATAGAATTATGCCTTTCAGCAAATTGGAGTTAGTGATTTCATTTCAGAGATCAAGTTGCAGTAATTTTCATCACGAGTGTTGCCCAGTCATAGGAAAATAGGCAGTAGTTACTCAGCAGATGCCAGAATCTTTCTTGAGGAAGAGTCTTTCAGTGAACAAGTTAATACTGATACTGCTGAGGGAAAGAGACAAATTAGGAAATGTATTTTAGTTGTATTTTCGGTTCATAAAGTTATTTACAAATGCTTTCTCTTTGTTGCCTCTGATATTACTTGTAGAGAATGGGAACCTGTTTCATTTGGTCTGTGGATAGTTTATGCTGCTTTATATGGAATGAGCATAACATTTGTAAACTTGGAAACCAAGGATGAAGCAGATGACATGTTCATATCTTGCCAGCAGAAAAGAAGAGGGCTAGAGAGAACAGTTGGAATGGGGTAAACTTTGAGACAATGTATTTAGAGTTACAACTTTTTCTGGGCCTTGGTTTTGGGTATCTGACCATTTTTTAGTCATCCCTAAATCTGCCAGAAAGTTGGGATGCTGATCCCATCACTTCTCTATTATTAAAAAGTATGTTTATGAAAATAATTTATCCTGCTTCTAGAACTACATGAATAATGGTAATAAGAATTGTTTGTACTTTGAAATAATTATTGGTATTGTGCAGCTTCATATTTACTAAATACAATAATTATAGCCCAAAGGAAAATTTTGTCATTCCACTCAACTATACCTTAGTATTTATTAACAAGACCAT
Source organism: Nannospalax galili (assembly GCF_000622305.1). Classification (NCBI taxonomy): domain Eukaryota; kingdom Metazoa; phylum Chordata; class Mammalia; order Rodentia; family Spalacidae; genus Nannospalax; species Nannospalax galili. The sequence goes on from NW_008340429.1 coordinate 669,015, forward strand.
TTTAATTTCTGCTTGTGTAAGTATGTCTAGAAAAATGTCTATCACAAATTTTTCATAATATAATTTGTATTAATTGTAATCATGCCTGATTTTGCCTCCAGTGATTTGAATACCTTCTAACCAGAACATAACCCCCATCCACAAACACACATACAAGTTTTTATGTGCCCATATTTTCCTCTTTATCCTTTTTACTTTAGACTGACAGTTTATAGACAGAGGGCAAAAAAACCCTCTTTCCAGTACACAGGTGGTACAGAATGAATCAGGGTCCTCTTGGATTTCAGCTACTCCCTGCTAAGCAATCACACAGTCTAGTGAAGAGTAGTTGAATGAGGAGGTAAAGCCCTGAGAGAGGATCATGGAACAAGTACAGTTTTATGAGAAGGATTAGGCAGCAAAATAAGGTCAAACTCTGAAGAGGTTTGTTTTTCTCTCTCTATTGTCCCTCTTCAGTCAGTATAAGAGGCTGTTATCAGTTGCTGGTGTTATGACTAGGCACATCCATCCTGGGTCAAACATGCTGCAGTCTGCAAAGCCAGCAGCAGATTGCAGTCCTCTGCAGTCCAGCCAGCCTGGCAGAACCTGTGTAATCACATATTTTGTTATAGCTAGATTACAGAATTGAGGGTGTACCTTTAATGGGACGTTTGAGGGAAGAAGCAATGAATGATTTTCCTGTCACAAATTGTCCTAGTGTTTGAAGAACCCAAGACTTGTATTAAGCAAAACAAAGACAAACCTGACCCTTATAACACTCCTAAGTATGAGGATCCTTAGCATGCAGTCTGTGTGAGGTAATTTAATTTTCTCTTAAAGTGGTCTCTCTCTCTCTCTCTCTCTCTCTCTCTCTCTCTCAAATATGAAATGTCCCATTTGGTATTTCTTATTAAATGCCTGAAAATATTTAAGGAACAACTAATTAATTAACAGTAGCCTTGGAGAACATTGTTTTGCCATTTTAACAGAAAACTCCTTCTGTGATTTTTGCAGCCACGACAGCCCAACCCTGACTGGCGTTACTCTGCCTCGCTAAGAGCAGGCATGCACAGGTATGTGTTTCTTGCTTTCCTTTTTTCCTGAGTAAACTTAAGTGTGTTCTGTTCAGATAAAGTGTATCTTCATAGACCAGAAACAGCTGTTCAAACTGAGAAGCTTTAAATACTGCCAGGAAGGTAATTACTTTTGTCTCCGTGACTATTCCTTGAAACATTGGAAGTAAGCAGTGCCAAATGCTTATTGAGTGCTGGGCAATGAAAATGTGTAATCACAGAGACTGGTTTCTGTACTTTCAGCAAAATTTCTACAATAATGTGTCAGTTTAAAAACTTTTGTGCCAATTTAAATTTCCTGTAATAATTCTAACTTCTTCATTCCTTTTCACCTATACTTTCTGTTCCTCCCTTAAAAATTATAGTTAGCACACATCTCATGCTTCCAGTCTTGGGTACATTGAACAATGCATATACATCTGTTGTCTTCCTATCTCACACTGCTAGAATATTCCTGTCTTCTCCATCATTTTGTTATCTTATTCCCATTCATGGCATGGGTTCTTTGGAGGATGAGTCATGTTTGGGACTTTATTGAATATCTGGAGACCAAATCTAGCTTACTTTAGATTAACCTAGAATAATAGCATTGCTCTAAGGCTCAGATGAAATAAGCATTTGCCTTTTCTCTGTGTCTTTTGGACAGTAACTGATTGCCATTATTCCTGAGCTGCTGTAGTATCCATGCCATGGGGCCAAATAAAAGTTTCATTATTTGTGACTGTCTTTGGAAACTAAATAGGGGGGCTCAAGAGACTAATGTTTATCAGAAGGATTTAACTTTGAAGAACAAATGAACTCCAAACTTTAAGACCCTCAAAGCAATTGTTAATTGAATCTTCATCAAACCTAGATCAATGTCTAAAGAGAAGGTTTATGGAATAGTATGTGTAGAATTAATGAAAATATAATTTTATCTCATTAAACATGCATTAGATTAAAATAAATTAGTACCATCACAAGCTTACAAATGAGCAGAGATCATTATGTGGGTGCTATTTCTGAATCAGAAGTGATTAGGAAAGGACTAAAGGTTGGTAGCTGCTTTGGTGAGATGTTACATTGGAACCTGGGTCATAAATTTAAGCCAGCAATACCCATGCAGATGCTGTTATACTAGGTATTAGAGGAACTCCTATACTTGCTAGAGATGAATTTGTGTTTTTGTATCTGAGATGTTTGTGGAGTCATGTAGTAGGTAAAAGCATATTTTACAGTACCAACTGTTGCTTTTGCAAGACACACACACACATACACACACACACACACACACACACACACACACACACACACACACACACCCAGCAGCTGAATTAGTGTTTTGCTTGAAAAGCATCAAAGCTATGGAGGCACAGATTTAAAAAATTTTAAAATAAAATATTGAAGGGATTATCACTTTCTTGTCCCATAAACAAATGGCCAAATACTCTCCTGTTCAGGTTTCAATTAAGATATTGTGAGATTTGCAATCTTTCTGCCTCCTCTAACCAGAGATGGTAGGTGAACACAAGGAAACTGTGTTGTCTGGACACCACAGGGTAGGAGCACATATGAACCCAGTGGTGCTTAGGACAGCATGCACAAGATTTGTGCAACTCAAAGCCAGAGAGGGGCCCAGTATGAATGGGGGAGGCAGGCAGGAAGTCCCAGTCCTAGTTGAGAATCTACTGGCAACTGATGGATGCTGAGAAAGGAAGAGTTAGTTTTCCTTACTGGTAAGTTTACCAACTCCAGGGCATGAACCCATACCCAGGAGCACTTGGGAAGTATAGATTAGAATAAGCCTTTAAAAAGCAAAATTAAATAAACAAATAAATGAAATAAAAGGCTAGATAATAGTGGGGCAGTGAATGAAACCTGGGGCGGTGTTGGGGAGGGACTGGAGAGAGGGGAGGGGTCTGAAAGTGATTAGAATACATTATATGAAATTCTGGAATCAATAAAAATATGTAATAAGGTAGGAGATTTAAATAGGTAAGAAATGAAATGCAATTTGTAACTTGAATGTCATATCCTTCCCACAGCAGAGAACACTGTACACATACCAGGGCTGCAAACTTAAATAACGCTCTTTTCACACATAACTTGGTTTCTTGATTTTTCCAGCCTCAGATATTGTATATCTTTTTTCCCTCAATGTATATTTTATTTAATTTTTGTGCATTTCATACATCTTTTTAAAAATATTTTATTATTTTTATTTTGTGTATGAGTGTACTGCCTGCATGTATGTGAGTGCACTTGTGTCGTGCAATGCCACAGAGGTCAGAAGAGGGCTTTGGATTCCCCTGGAACCGGCATTAAAGATGGTTTGTAGCTGCCATGTGGGTGCTGGGAATCAAACCTGGGTCCTATGAAAGAGCAGTCAGTGCTCTTAACCGCTGAGCCATCTCTACAGCCCCCCATACAATACCTCTTTTTTGGGGGGGGTCTTTTTTGAGACAGGGTCTCCCTGTAGCCCCAGCTGTCCTGGAACTCACTATGTAGACCAGGCCAGCCTTGAACTGACAGAGATCCACCTGCCTCTCCCTCCCAAGTTCTGGGATTAAAGGCATGCGCCACCTCACCCGGCCCCATACAGTACATCTTAATCACATTTAGACACCCCCATCCTCACCCCCAATAGCCCCCCCATCAGATTTCATGCATTTTCTCATATGTTAAGGTCTATCCAGTCAAGTTTGTGTACCCAGATGTCCCTCGGTGTGCGTTCATCCACTGGAGTCTAGTCCGCCTAACTAGAGTCACCCCCTTAAAGAAGATCAACTCTCCCTCACCAGCAGTCATGTAGCTCTTTTTTTTTTAAAAAAAAATTCTGCTTTGAGCTGAACTGGTTACAGGGTAATTACATCCTTTTGTCCAGATAGGACATTAGCACCCAAAGGACATTAATATTTGTTAAAAAATAGAAAATTCTAGGCCAAAGATTAGGGATAAAAGTAATAAATCAGAGCTTAATGAATGAATTTCTATTAGATATGCTGTTTGAAGTCAAAGAACAAGGGACTGTTGAACCTGTAGATTGCCTTACCCTATAAGAGTTAAGTTTGCTTGATCTATTGCCTCAAGTAACTCATTCAGTTAGTAGTCCAAGTTTTATTCTAGTAATTTAATTTCAGGATAAGAAACTGTCTAGTTTAAAAACATCCTCTAACTTTGGATGATTTCTTGGATACTGAGTCAGGATTCTGTTTTTCCTTCCTTCATCCATCTGCACGTATTTTCAACTTTCATATGCTCTAACTATAGACAAACACAAATGAATACAGTGTTCTTCCTGCCCTTGAAGAGTTTATGTTATTTCCATGCCAGCCTCTACGTCCCAACAGTGTTTCATCCTGAATTAATCTCTTCCGAATGTGGATCTATGAATGACTGTGATTGGGTCCCCTTGTCTCAGCATATGTTGGGTAGGTCATCTAGGCATAAAGAACACAAAAAAAGTAAAACAGAAGCAAGGCTAAGAATTAATCAAGGCTGACTGCAGACAATACCTCTGTTACTGACTGTCCATCCTGCTGCCCCTTGCAGTATACCAAATAAATTTTCCTTTCAAAAGAAATAATTAATCAAGCCTGGATATGGTAGCGGATGCCTGTAATCCTAGCTATGTGGAGGCAGATACAGAAAGATAGCAACCTCAAAACTAGCCTGGGCAGCCTAGTTATATTCTTTCTTAAAATAAATTAGAAAGGGTTGGGACTGTAACTCAGTGGTTACAGGTTTGGCAAGCCTGCATGAGGCCCTGGGTTCAATCCCCAATAACACACACACACACACACACACACACACACACACACAACACAGACGCACACACAGCATATACACACACAACACAGACACACAGATATGTACACACACACACACACACACACACACACACACAAAGTGTCTCAAACATAAGAATGAATTGGGTAGCCAAACTGCTATTACTATCGATAATACTACAATACTGTTAGTATATTTTTCTCTTTACGAGAGAACTTGCAAGACAGGGTTGGGAATTTTGAGAAAATCTCTCCTCATTAGCATCAAGATATTAAAATGGCATTTGTCCTCTGGTGGGTCTTTTGTTAGATTTAGTGGGAACCACATGGTATTAACAAGAACAAAAATTGCCATATAGAACATGTTTATAACCAGGGTGATACAGCAGGCAGTAAGTCAGCAATGGTTTTGAAGTTTATGCAAGGTGACTGCTCAGCAGTAATTGTTGCAGTTCAAGCATGAGCAGAACATACCTGCTGTGGCCCTCCCTTCAAAATGGAAGTAATTTTTAGGATGGAAGGAGAGTTGGAAAAACATTTATGCTCTAACTGTTATCTGGGTCTGTCTGTTTACTCAGCTCTGTGCACCTGGAGGAGGCTGGAATTCTACGGGCTGGCCCAGGAGGGCCTGATCAGCAGTGGCCAACAGTATCCAGCGCAACACCAGGTAAAGAGCCAGAGTCTCTCTGCTCGTGTTTGGGTTTGGAAATTGATCAAATGACCTAGTTTTTTAAGACAAGAAATGTTGATGGTTCCTTTTTGATTCTATCTTTTCCTCCATACAAACATGATCTCCACACATACTATTTTGATACATATGTGACTATTTTGATTTTATGCTTAGAGTTCTTCAAAAGGTAAAAATATGTACAAATAATTTATTATATCTATTTTAATTTTAAAAACTGAGAAACAGGGCTGGAGAGATGGCTCAGCAGTTAAGAATACTGGTTGTTGTTGCAGAAGACCCAGGTTCGAATCTCAGCACCCACATGGCAGCTAACAACTGTCTGTAACTCCCGTTCCAGGGAATCTGACAGCCTCTTCTGTCTTCTATTGAAAGACATGGGTGCACTTACCTACATGCAGGAAATACACACACGCACATAAAATAAAAATAATAAATAAAATGTTTATTTAAAAAACCGGAGAAACAAGTTAAGAAATGTATCCAAGGGGGCTGGAGAGATGGCTTAGTGATTAAGAGCACTGTTTTGCAGATGGCCCAGGTTAAGTTCCCAGCACCCACATGACCACTAACAACCCTCTAATTCCAGTTCCAGGGGATTTGAAACCCTCTTCTGACCTCCTCAAGCATTGCACGATGTGGGTTCATTTACATGCATGTAAGCAAGACACTCATACACATGAAAATAAAGAAATGTACCCAAGTTCACACAGCTTATAATTAGCAAAGATAGAATTCAAACACAAGTGTGTCTAGCTCCAAATCCAAGTGTATGCAACACTTATATTCAAAGTGTGACTGATTTGCAGGAATCCATCCAAATAGAAATGAATACATGCACATATAACAGATGACATAAGAATGTATATGTAAAAACATCTTCCTAAAAATAATCAGGTGCCTTTCAAATGATTAGACTGAATTACATGTGCAGCTAAGGTCCTATTTTTGCTGGCAACACTAAAGGCATTCATTGATTTTAATCAGCTAGCACTTGCTATTTATGAATGCTGCATGATTCAACTAAAAGTCAGATTTGTCAAAAAATGCACAAATTGAAGTACTTTATTAGAGAGCTAATACTGCCAGATGGCAAGGGGAAGAATATGAAATAGTTCATTGAACAAATCTGCAACCCCAGTGCCAATGAAGAAGTGAAGGAGAAGGCCATTTTAGACCACCAAATGTTGTAGGATGAGACATCTAGAAAAGTCAGAGCTGCACAATCAAAACTGCCATGTGAAATCATGGCCTGTTTACCCTGCCTTATCTTCAGGGTTATTCTTATTCTTGTGGAGACTTACAGGTCAGTTTGGAGAGCCAGAAAATAACTTTGAATACATTCTCCTTCTCATCAATGATGTTGGTTGGCATAGGTTCCCAGGCAAATGTGAAATGGGACCATCTATTGATTATTTCATGCCTCTGGCCCAGGTCTCTAATACACACACACACACACACACACACATACACACACACACACACACACACACACACAAACTATTGGTCAGCAAGCAGGATGTTTCCTTAATAAGTTCACTTTTTCTTTTTAAAATTGCTATTTTTGAGAATTTCATACATGCATACATTAAACTATGATCATTTGTAACCTTCACTTTCCCCCTCCAACTTCTCCCATATCCCTCCCAACATGCCCCCTCCTAACTTCATGTCATTAAAACAAATGATCCACTAAGTCTAGTTAGTGTTGTCCATATGCATGTGGGTATGGGGCCATGCATTAGAGTATGGATAACCTACCAGTGGCCACATCCTCAAAACAAGAATGATTCTCTCTCTCTCAGCACCTATCCACTGCCAGTAGCTCCTTAGTAAGGGGTAGACCTGGAGATCATCTAGCTATCCCATCTATGTGAGACCCATATTTTTTAATTGGATTTTTTTGCAAATTTCATACAATATATTTTAAGCATATTTAGATCTCCTCCTCTATCTGCACCCCTTTACTACCCCTACCCAATTTCATTTACACACACACACACACGTGTGTGTGTGTGTGTGTGTGTGTGTATAAACTAAAGCCTATAGAGTCAAACTTATGTCCCCAAATGCCCTTTGGATTTTGTCCATCCACTGGAACCAGGTTAACTTACCAAGAGTCACACCCTTGAATGAGACTGATTCTCCCTCCCTCTGGCAGCCATCACTTTCTAATAGTTTCTCAAGTAGGACTGGGTTTTCTTATCCATTTCCTCACTTCCATGCAGGGATTTTTCCTGGCTTGAGCTTATTTGGGACTTGTGCAGGCTTTCAATATTGCTGTGAGTTCATATGAGGGACTGCCCAACTGTCTGGAAAACTGTTTCCCTGTGGTCATCGATCACCTTTGGCTCTTAGAATCTTTCCACCTCCTCTTTCTCAATGATCCCTGAGCTTTGGGAGGCAGAAGTTTGATATAGGTGTCCTGCTCAGGGATGAACAACCTGTAGTCTTTTATTCTCTGCATAAGAGACTGTGGGTTTCTGTGTTAAATCACCCCCTGCTGTGTGGAGGCTCCTCTGGTGAGAGTGGAGAGATGCATTAATCTATGGGTATAGCAATAAGTCATTAGGAATCAGTTTAATGCTATATCTATTTAACAGAATAATAGTATTAAGTTCTTCTCTATGACCTGTGACCTGTCTAGCCACAGGTTCCTAAGCCCAATATCAGTGTCAGATATGAGCTCCATTTTATGAAGCACAATTTGAATCCAATTAGAAAGTGGTTGGTTACTCCCATAATATTTGTACCACTATTGCACCAATGGGGATATCTTGGCAGGCCAGTTGTAGCTCACAGGATTCACAGCTAGGTAAGCCTGGTGATTAATTTTCTTTTCCAGTGGCTTGTATATTACTTTCCAGCACTGTGAAAGCTAACCAATAGAGATAAAGCTTTGAACTCAGCACCAGCCTGATTTCTTCTTGTTTGTTCTACAGCTCACGTATGTAATATCTTCAACAATACATATTTTTTGACAGAAGACAGAGGATGTATCTCATTGTTCTTCTTTATTAGCTACTAACACAAGTCATCGTCCTCATGGATTGTGCTAGGTGGAGCTCATATCTTCCAATTACTCCAGAGTGACCTAACCGTTGCTTTTAAGAACACTTCCACACCCAATTACATGAAGTTAAAAAGTGCTCCTCCACCTTCTGCCCCATTCTTTGGCACTTTTAGAGCTCAAGATTCTTCTTCATTGTTTGAAGAGAATGTGACATGAAGATTATGATTTGGAGTCAGAACTCTGTTGAATTCCAATCGGAAGCATGCTTACTGAGTGAATATAGACAGATTGCTGAAATCCATTCTTTATTCATTACCCTTTCTGAAAGTTAGGCACAATAACACCTTTATTATTGAATGTAGTGAGAACTAAAGGAGAAAGAAGAGCTGAATGTGTACTATTAATACATGTCTCCTCTTCTTACTCCTTTTGTAGGAGGGAACCTTTTGTGATGTGATGTTATGGCTTTAACTGATAGTCTCATGATAGGAATTCAGTAGTTCCAATTTGTAAACCCAGAATAGGCCCCTTGAGGTTGTCTGGATCATTCTGACATCTATACAGCCCATTCACCAACAACTGCCCTCTTAGAGATGGAGTGAGGAGGATTTATTAGTTGATCCCTGAAGAAGAAATCTCAAACTGCTTATCATCAATTCTGCCAGTCTTTGTGCTCCATGGTGAAGTGCAATTGCTTCTGATTCTCTCTTGTGCTTGCATGTCCTTACCCTTGGTCTCAGCCCTTTCTTTGACTTGGCACTTACTGTTCTTTTCATACCAATACCTGCGGCAGCCATGACCGTAGGCATAAAAGAACCCAGGCTTTCTTGGAGTTGTTTTTCCCCTTTAATTCTTTGCTTTGTTGGTAAACTGTTTATTTTTACAGTCTGCAAAAGCCTAGAATAATGATGTTCTACTCTGAAGGGATCAATGGAAGCCTCATCAGGTGATGTTTTCTGTAGGATAAACAAGTCAGGCATTAAATTGGTTGATTCTGATTACTGGCCCCTTTTCTCCAGCCTTGCTGTTTGTGTAGGCAGACCAGCATCATGGGCTTCCTTATTTCACTTCAGCTTCCCATGAGACTTAGCAGAGAGAAAATTAGCCAAACAGTGAATGCACAAAATACAATTACAGCCTCTATAAGGATGGAGGAATGTGGTTTGGGGGGAAAGGCGTTAAAGGACCAAGCACTGGTGTTATAACAGTTTTCAACTTTCTCCATGTGGATGCCCTGAAAAGGTCTTAGTTAATATTCTCTTGTGATTAATTTCTTGAGAGAATCCCAAGAGATCAAAAAAGCGAGGGTGCAGAAAGAATCAATCTCAGGAGGAAAAGGAGCTTGGAAAAAAAATGGTCCCTGCTTGGGAACTGGTTTGGCTGCAGTGGACCAGACTATGCTTTCTTTATCATTCTTCTAGGCTCCTTTTTCTACAGCTCATTGGATCTCAAGAGTTGCCAGATGTAAATTCTGTGCTGTGGTACACACCTGTAATCTAGTACAAGGGAGGCTGATGTAGCAGGATCAAGTTGAGGCCAACCTGAGCTATGTGGGGAGACCCCCCTCTCTCTTAAAAACTCAAATTAAATCATATCAAAAACCAAACCCCCTACATTTTAAGGTAGTAAAAATATTTTAGAGTGGGGAAATACATTTGTATCTTCAAGTTCTGTATCCATGGATTCAACCAACCTCAAATAGAAAATATGTGGTAAAAATACATCTGTACTGAACATGTACAGGCATTTTTTTTTCTTGTCAACTCTTTCCTAAATAATATGGTATAGCAACATTTTACATAGCATTTTCATTGTAGTAGGCATTGCAGGTCATCTAGAGAGGATATAAGGTACACAGGAGGATGTACACAGGAGGATGATATACAAACACTATACCATTTTAAACGTGATTTGAACATCCATGGATAATAAAGGATGACTGTTCTCTCCATTTTTCAAAAGAGCTCAGGGAATTCTAAACCACACAGTTCTGCCAAAGATGTGAAACAAGACCCCTGGGGAGGGGGGCTGTGGCTAAAGAGTGAAAGATTAATTAGGTAGGATAGGTTACTAAGGCAATGAGGCTTATAAAGCTAGAGAACTTGAGGGACTAGACAGTGATTCTCAGACTGTAGTTCCTGGGTAGCAGTATCAATAGTGCCTAAGGACTTTTTAGAAACAAAGATCCTCAGACCTTACCTTAGATGTGCCGGACTAGAAACCTCTAGCATTATGTGTTCACACAAGCCCTGCTTGTGATCTCATTGTGCCCAGAAATTTAAGAATTAGTCTAGAAATGGCACAGGTCTGTAATCCCAGCTACTCGGGGAGGCTGTGGCAGAATTGCAGGTTCAAAGCCAGCCTGGACAATTCAGAGAAACACTGTCTCAAAATAATAAAGTAAAAAAAGGGCTAGAATATACTACAGTAGTACACTTGCCTATCATGTGAGAAGCCCTAGGTGCAGTTCCAAGTGCCACAAATATAAATCAACAACAACAAAAAAATACTTCTGATGTTGCCTACTATGTTTGGAGACTCAGAAACTACAAGGAAGGTATCTGCTTATCATTCTTGTGAGAAGTAGGGGCCGTTCCCGCACCAGAGAAATATTTAATTGCTAAGAGTTCTAGCACCAGAGTCAGAGTGACCTTCTTTTGAATTTTCTCTGCCACTTGGTTGTTGTATGTTCCTGAGACTTGTTAATTTCTATTCTGTTTCTTTTTCTGTAAGTGGAAATAAGAGTAGTGTCAACCTTAGAAAGTTGTTGCAAGAATTAAATGACAGACTCTCAGATACTAAAGACCATAGAAAAAATGTTAAATAAATAATTACTATTTTATGGTTTTTCATAAAAAGAAATTAGTCAAAATTTAGACTTGAATGAAGAAGGAAGTGAAACACTCAGTAAGCTGATTACAAACGACAGGAGAAAGCCTCACCAATAGGATGAATGAAATGGAAAACAGAGTATAAAGAATGGGAGATAAAGTGGATGAACTATACCACTCAAGCAAAGATTATGAAAAATTTAAGAAATCACGTATGAAAAAATTAAGAAATTACAAGAATGGAATATGCAGGAATTGTATGACACCATAAAAGACCAAATCTACAAATCATAGGCATAGAGGAAGGGGAAGAATCCCAAGATAATGGCATGGACCAGATCTTCAACAGAACTGTATAAGAAAATTTCCCAAAATTAAAGAAAAACTTGCCCATACAAATACAAGAAGCATATAGAACCAAACAGACAGGACCAGAAAAAAAAAAAAACTCTCCACGGCACAGCACAGTAAAAACACTACATGTACAAAACAAAGAGACAATTCTGAAAGCTACAAGCACATCATAATAAACACTAAACGTACAAAACAAAGAGACAATACTGAAAGCTGCAAAAGAGAAACAACAAGTCACATATAAAGGAAAACCCATTAGGATTACAGCTGACTTTTCAGTGCAAACTATGAAACCCAGAACAAAATGGACCAAAGTATTCCCAGTTTTAAATGACCACAGATGCCAACCCAGATTACTATACCCCCAGATCACTATACCCAGCCAAAATGTCTATTATAGTTGAAGGGGAATGAAAAATCTTCCATGACATAAATAGTCTGAAGGAATTCATGTCCACAAAACCAGCCCTTCAGAGAGTTCTGGAAGCAATACAAAGAGCTGAAGAAAAGAATGACTGTACCCAAGGGGTTGAGGAAAGAAATTCAATGGAGGTATAACTGTGGGAAAGTACAGCTATATCAAGAATGTAAAGAGAAATAAAAATGACAGGATTCAATACTCATCTTTCATTAATAACTTTAAATATTAATGGACTGAATTCCCCAGTCAAAAGACACAGACTAGGTGAATGGATTAAGAAACAAAACCCATCTTTTTTATTGTCTGCAAAAAAACTTATCTCACTTTCAAGGACAGACACTATCTTAAAGTGAAAGGATGGAAAAAAATATACCAAGCAAATGGTACTAAGAAAAAAGCAGGCGTTGCAATTCTAATATCTGACAAAATGAACTTTAAACTAAAACAAATCAGGAGAGATAAAGAAGGCAACTTCATTCTGATCAAAGGAACAATAAATCAAGAAGATATTACAATCATGAACATATATTCACCAAACTCTGGTTCACCCAACTTCATAAAAACAATACCATAGGATTTCAAGACCCAGATTAATCCCAATTCATTAATAGTAGGGGACTTCAATACC
>NW_008340429.1:682823-683057 GCF_000622305.1 Nannospalax galili
TACAGATACACATCAAAAAGATCATCCACGATGATCAAGTCAGCTTTATCAAAGTGATGCAGGGATGGTTCAATATACGTGTCAATAAATGCCATAAATCATATAAATGGGCTCAAAGACAAGAACCACATGGTCATCTCAATAGATGCAGAGAGGCCTTTGACAAAATTCAACATGCTTTTATGTTTAAAGTCCTAGAGAGAATTGGACTGGAGGGAACATACCTCAACATAA
>NW_008340429.1:683106-683515 GCF_000622305.1 Nannospalax galili
AAATCAGGAACCAGACAAGGCTGCCCACTATCTCCACTTCTCTTTAACATGGTGCTTGAAACTCTTGCAAGAGCAATAAGACAAAAGAAGGAAATTAAAGGAGTAATAATTGGAAAAGAGGAGATCAAATTATCCCTTTTTTCAGATGATATATCTTAAGAGATGCCAAAAATTCCACCTAGAAATTATTAACACATTCAGTTAAGTGGTAGTTTACAAAATTGACCTTTAGAAGTCTGTAGCCTTTCTTTATAGCAATAACAAGCAATCAGAGAAAGAGCACATGGAAACACTCCCTTTCACAATAGCTGCAAAAAATTTAAATTATCTTGGAATAAACCTGACCAAAGACATTAAAGACCTCTACAATGAAAATTTTAAATCTTTAAAGAAAGAGATTGAGGAAGAC
>NW_008340429.1:683653-684347 GCF_000622305.1 Nannospalax galili
GGAAAAAAAATCCTAAGATTCATATGGCAGCACAAAAGGCCTCGGATAGCCAAACCAAACCTGAGCACTAAGAGCAATGCCACGGGTATTACCATACCAGATTTTCAGCTGTATTACAGAGCTATAGTCATAAAAACAACATGGTACTGGCATAAAAATAGACCCATAGATCAATGGAACAAATTGAAGACCCAAATATGAGTAAATGCAATTTCAGCCACCTGATATTTGACAAAGGGGCCAAGAATATTCACTGGAGGAAAGACAACAGGTTCAGCAAATGGTGCTGGCAAAACTGGATCTCCACCTGTAGAAGTAGGAAACTAAACCTCTATCTTTCACCTTGCACAAAAGTCAATTGCAAATGGATCAAAGACCTCAATGTAAAGCCTGAAACTTTGAAACTGTTAGAAGAAAACATTGGCAAAAACCTACAAGATATAGGTGTAAGAAAGGATTTTCTAAACTAGACATCAATTGCTCAGGAAACAAGGGCAAGAATCAACAAATGGGACCTCATTAAACTAAAAAGCTCTGTACGTCAAAGGAGGCAACCAGGGAAGTGAACAGAAGACCCACAGAATGGGGAAAATCTTCACCAGCCACACATCTGACAGAGGTTTAATATCCAGAATATATAGCAAACTCATAAAACAGAATCAAGACAAGAAGTAACCCAATTAAAAGATGGGCT
>NW_008340429.1:685057-686382 GCF_000622305.1 Nannospalax galili
GGGATAATGGGGTTATTTTAAGGGGAGGGGGGAGGGAAGGTTATACAAGGAACCTAGGGGATAAAGGGAAAGAAGGAGCTCAAGAGAGATGGGACCATAGGAGAAGGGTATTATTAAGGGAGAAAGGGGGGAAATGGAGGCACCTTAAGTGGGAAAACTGGTGGAGGGGTGAGACAATGTGAGAGAAATAATGCCTAGCTAGTTTTGAAAACCAGAGGGAACCATATTACTCCTGCTACCTACTGACAAATTATACATAGCAGATCAAGAAATATATGTCTAGGTAAGGTTTATCTGCGAACAATTGGTCTTTGCCCAAGAATTATCTACATGACACAAAGTAATTAAAAGTACAAGACTGGTGGAACTAACCTTCTTGGGTGTTTATCAGACATACTTTGAGTCTATAATAATTTGGTCAGAGGCACATAAAGGACAGTTTTTGCTCCTTGCCCTTAGGTCAACTAAGACTAGTTCCAGGGGACTATGAGCGTCTCCCAAAATGTCCTGCAATTGTGGTGGGTCTCCTGTCCTCTTGATCAAGGAGGCCAAGGAGACCCCGCCAGATGGACTTGTACCAGTGTCCAGTCTATAAAGAGGAGGTCAACACAGAGGAATCATTTCCTCCATGCTTCCAAGGGAAGCCAACCATGGTCGAGCAGGACCTTTGACCTATCTTCATATAGGCGGAAATGGTAAAAAAAAAAAGGAGCCAGGGGTTCCTCTGAAGCCCATGTGACCCCTGAGGAACAGATCCTCAAACAACTTTAAGAGTAAAAATAAATTGGTTTATCTGGGCCAACTGTATGGCCTTAAACACCTAAAAGGAAAGTATAACCAAAGATTAAAGGGGCCAATATAATTTCTTAAGAGTCCATATGTATAGCTAAAGGCTACATAACAAGCAACAATGCCAGATAGGAGATACCTACTTTTGAGTTGTTGGCCAGGGTGGCCAAAATGACTCCCAGATAGTAACCCAGCATAGAACTGGGAAAATGAACAACAGACCCCAATCTTATCTAAAGGTGTATTGACAACTGATTGGTGCTAGATGAGGATCAGCTGACCTTCCTAAAACAAAGACCTCTAGATAGGCTCACTAGATTCACCAGATGGACAAGTAGTGGGGAATGGCTGGGGGTGCCGACAACGTAGCAGACAGTAGCAGGGATATCAGAGTATAAGGGCTCTAGTGGGGTGAGGGAGGCTATGGGAGGGTGCCATCTGGGAAGTGGGTCTACAGTTGAATAAGATGTTTTGGGATGTTCTGTGTGATACACACACACACACAAATCAGCAAATTTTAAAAAATATATTTGAGG
>NW_008340429.1:686437-702726 GCF_000622305.1 Nannospalax galili
TATTTGAGGAAGAAGCATAAAAATTTACATCATGTTAATTAGTAGAGGTGATAAACATTGCCATTGAAATCTACTCAATGACTTTATAGACATACACAGGCACCAAGGATCCAAGTGCAACAGATTATGACTAGTAATAATCAGATACATACAGATTAGAGATGCATGTGCCAATATCTCAGTGTTAGTAGCAAAACATTAACTCTTTCTGCAAGGAACAATATATTCTAAAACGAAGTAGAGATCTTTTTTAAAGGTTAAAAACTCATTCAATTTTATGTCTTACAGGGCTTATACTGAGTTCAATATTGTAAAACTGTATTAATTCAACTGTGAACCCAGAAACTTACAGTCACTTGTGAAATAGATGTACTCTTGCTCTGGAGTTGATACTGAATATGTTAAAGCTGTAATGAAATTCTAATCACGTAATTATTAAAAATTTTAAAAATTTACTTCATGTTAAATAGTAGAGGTGATAAACATTACCAGTGAAATCTACCTGATGACTTTATATCCATACTCAGGTACTAAGGATTCTAGTGTAACCAACTGTGACTAGTAATAATTAGATGCATAGAGATTAAAGACACATGTGCAAATGTGTTAGTAGCATTAAAAATGTAGGAAATAGCCTATTTTACAATGAGATGGAGATTGCTGGGCGTGGTGGCACATGCCTTTAATCCCAGCTCTCAGGAGGCAGAGGCAGGCGGCTCTCTGTGAGTTCAAGGCCAGCCTGGTCTACATAGTGAGTTCCAGGCCAGCTGGGGCTACAGGGAGACCCTGCTTCAAAAAGACCAAAAAATAAAAAAATAAAAAAGGCAATCCCCACTGGGTGTGGTGGTGCATGCCTTTAATCCCAGCACTCAGGAGGCAGAGGACATAGAGATTAGAGACGCATGTGCAAACATCTAAGTGTTAGTAGCATTAAAAATGAGTCTTTCTGTAGGAAACAGTATATTTTAAAAATGAAATAGATTTTTGAAAGGTTAAAACCTCACTCAATTTTATGTCTTACAGGGTTTATACTGAGCTCAATATTGTATAACTGTATTAATTCAACTGCGAACCTAATATTTTTATAGCCACTTTTGAAAGAAATGTATCTTTGTTCTGGAAATTGTTGTTGAATATGTTAAAGCTGTAATGAAATACTTCTTCTAATCATGTGGTTATTAAATTTTAAAACGTTAAAAAAAATTTAGACCTGAGTTGCTCTGAATAGCCTCTGTGGGAAGGCTGTGTTACTGAGATTTTAAGTGTTTGTCGCTTTATTTCCTTGAGGGATTGCTTTCATCCCAGTTTGTCACATCTCTTTACTCTGTGGAAAATGGACACAGTTATGTGTCCTAGTTTTATAGGGGGATCCAAGCTCTTCTTGTCCTAAGAATTTCACCTTTCTGGCCAAACCAAGTTCTTAAGGAGAGACTTGATGCCATCTCTAATTCCTCCCCCCAAATAAACTACATCCCTTAAGATTTTTGGAGTCCATTTAGGAGCACTGTCAACATGAATTTTTATATTTCATGAGTGAGTGCAGCCTCAGGCCCTTTGCGGAGAATTTGTTCCACTAACCTGCTCACCCTCATCTTACTCTGTTGTCATGGCAATGCCAGTCCTGGTAGATGTGTACATACCTTTATTAGGAGAAAAAAAAAAAATCAATGCGCTGAGTGATCTTGTTGAGTGTCCTCCACTGTCACCTTCCATCTGACCGCCCAGGAGTAGAGCTTGGTGTAGTGGTCTCTAGCTGAAGGAGGCAAGTCCTTGTAAGATGCAGTCTCACTTTCTGGGGGATGGAGCTCATTACGTTTACTGGAGTCCTCCATGTAGCTTATGATGAGCATAGAATTTGCTTGTTTTGGACTGAGCTGGAGGGAGGGATCAAGGGGAATTAACAACCCAGGAAAAGCTATGAAGCTTAAGCCCTTATTGGCTCCATTCATGGGTCCCTTCCTTCATTTCCTATTTGGAGGGACACTCTGCACCTCCCATTTTTATCAACCATGTAAAATTAGGTATTTCTATACAATACATATCTTCTGATACCCCCTGCTTTCCCTATACCCCCTGCTTTTTCCACACCACTCACATCACTTTCATATCAATTTTTCCAGAATTGGTAGCCCTTGACAAAATACAGTCAAGGTTAGAGCCACGGCATCTAGTAAATGAACTTCCCTATGTGGTCTCAGATAGAGACTCTATGTCTCTTGAGAATTATCCAATCTCACATGTACTCATATGTTCCTTGACATACATTTTGAGACTATACACAGTGAAAAGAGCATCATGAATTGTTCCCCTAGGCTGCAGTTTCCTTCAACTCTCATGTGTGCAAAGGCTATTGAAGGTGCAGAAAAATGGGGCCTCATTATAGTTTTTTGGTTATCATTGATCCTTTTAATGTGCCAACTATATTGGAGAACACGATATGATCCCTGAAAAGTCCTCCTGACAACTTTTGACTACTTCTTGGAAAAAATCATTCTTTTTCTTCTTTTGTTCAGTGGCATTGTGGTGGTACGTGCCTATAATCCCAGCACTCAGGAAGCTGAGACAGGAGGATTGTCATGAGTTCAAGGCCAGCCTAGTCTATATAGTAAGTTCCAAGCCAGGTTACCTATCAAGACTCTGTCTCAAAAAAAATTGGAACAGAAATTATCTGCAGAGGGCCAGAAAAAGGGAGCGTTCATCAGTTTCTTCAACTGACTCAGATCAAACACAAGGGGCTGCTTGTTGTTTGAGAGCTTTGTGGAGAAAGGAAATCAAGGGTGGAGTCTTCACTTCCTTGTGTGGGAGAGGATCACTGGCATTGTTTAGAATTTGGGTCTGGGAACTCTTCTTTGGGAAGTGCTTGGACAACAAAGACCTACTTCTGACTTGAGTTTACAGTAGAAGTATAATGATAGTTCATCACTCCTTTAAGCTTTGCAGCTCCAGCAATTCTTGCCCCCCGCTACACCCAAATTGGAAAACCAGAAACTAAAGCCTGTCACAGTGCTAGCAAGGAACTTTTATGGAAAGAACTTTTAGACACACTCAACCCAGTTTCCAAAGGGACTGAGAAACTCATCTTCACAGAGGTAGTGAACTTTACAGTAGCATAGGTCATTACATACTCTGGAGAAACATTCAGGTCAAGCATTGGCTGTCGACCAGGTACCTGTCTCTAGAGAAGGGTCATAAGATTACTAGATTGCTGGAAATGAGTGTATAGATCGCAGAAGGAACTTTCTCTCTTTTGGCACTTGGGGTTTCATTGCTTATAACCAGTGAAAGGACAGGGAGCAGAGATAGATGCTGTTTTATCCTCATCTATCTACTGAGGCCAAATGCTTCCTCAACAACAGTCTTCTCTGGACTGGTCTACCTGCCGGAACAGGGCTAAGCGAAGAACAAGAAAAGCCAGTCCTGAAAATAATGCTACCAAAGAAAATCCAGGGAAACAGATGTTTGAGTTCTTGTTTAAATAAGAAATTGAGAGGTTTATGGAAAATATACCCAACAGGTATAACCATAGGAGTTTGAGATATGAGAAGGTAACTTTGGGTGACGAAAATTCGATCCACAAGAGAAAACAAACAATCAGAAATTTATTATTACTAGAATTGAATTTCTTGCTTTCTAAATTCCAAACCCTCAGCCTCTATATTACAGGTGTCATTACATGTAAAAAATAAAAAGGAGTGAGGCCTGGTCCATAGAAAGTTGTAATAAGTTCATTGTTGATGATTCAAGAAAATTCACCAGATTGAGTTTACTTTTAGCAGTGAGCCAAGAGCTTGTACCCAGAACTGTTGCTCTACATGACATATTGAACCAAAACTAAGCAATGAGGTGACATATCTCAGCTCTTCTACTTTATCTTTTTGACTCTGCAACACAGATAGAACCTCTTACCCAAGAGCACATCTGTCACATTTCTGTTCCCATCCTTACCTGGAGTCAGATGAATACCCTAAAGATCTATGTCAAGGCTAGAAGCTCTTGAAAGTATGAGCAACTTACAAAAGATGTTCAACAACCAGCATGTAAGAGAGGCTGGATTTGGGGAGATCAGATCAATAAGTATGTAATCAGTTCAGAAGAAACCGTGTTTGAGCCTGTAAGTTTGATTTTGTGTTTGATGATGAGCCATAGTCTACAGAGGCTCTATTCTCTTAGCTAAAGCCTATTAGGAAATCTATCTTCGTCCCTCCTCCAAGTACTGAGAGTTGAACTCAGGGCCTCGTGTATGACAAGTAAGTGCCCTATCAATTGAGCTCTATTCCCAGCCCTCCTATTAGGAAAACAAAGCAAAACAAACAAGCAACCACAACAACGAAACTCCCAAACCCAATGCCACAAAAACAGTTCCAGGGAGATTTTTTTCCAGTGTATATACCAGTAGGAGAGTCTTTGTTGATCAACTTTTTAAAAGTCTTTATAGAGGCTCTCTAGAGAGACCTCTGAGAGCTGGGCATGGTGGCCATAGCTGTAATTCCAACACTGTAATGCTAACAATAGGGAGGTTAAACAGGAGGATGTGGAGTTCCAGGCCTATCTGGCCTGCATAACATGACCCTGTCTCAAAAGTCATTAGAAGAGAAAAGGACCTGTGTTTTTGCCTTTCCTGACTTTTTAAGGCATCCTGTGTTTTTAGGCTTTTGGACCCATTTAATCTTCAAAGCCAGCAATGTAGTATATACCATCTTTCTCTTTCAATTGAGAGGACAGTGTGGATAGATTGAGTTCACCTAGATAATCCAGGATAATTTATCTCAGTGTCTTTAGTCATATCTTGCAGGTTCTAGGAGTTAGGATATGGGACTCTTTGGGGGATGGGTGCATCATTTGCCTACCACACAGCCTTTGGTGTTCAAGTGGAAGTGGCTTTGTGTGTGTGTGTGTGTGTGTGTGTGTGTAAAGTTTAATAAAGATGAAGGTAAAATATTACACATAGTAGAAATATGAAGGGGGTATAGTGATTATAGACTATACTTAAGAGCTTTTTTGAAAGCTACTAATTGTCATAACACCCCAAATCTCAACTAATTAAGAATAGTTGAAAGGTGTGCGAGATGGCTCAGTGAGTAAAGCTAGCTTGCTTTGCAAGCTTGACAACCTGAGTTTAAGTCCTGCAACCTACATAAAGACAGAAGGAGAGAATCGACTTCATAAAATTGTCCTCTGACCTCCATACATCCACTGTGGCATATGCATACCCACACATCATAAACATAATAATAAATAAATAAATAAATTTAATTTTTAATTAAAAAATTATGTGTTTGCATGTCTGTGTGAGAGTATGTACACATGACTGCAGTTGTATGAGGAGGCCAGAAGTGAGTGTTGGAGCCACTGGAGCTGGAGTTACAGGCAGTTGTGAGCTGCCCAGTGTATGTGCTGGGAACTAAACTTGAGTCCTCTGTGAGAACAATATGTGCTCTTAACCACTGAGCCATCTCTCCAGCCCCCATAAATAAATTTTAAAAAGAATGAATTCAAGGAGCCAACTGAGTAATCAAAGTTAACCTTGCAACTATGTCAGGGCCTCCAATTTCTCAAGTGCAAGGGATGAAAATAAAAAGACATCTTGGCGAGAAGAGAGAGCTGTCCTTAAGATATATTATGAATAAAGAGTGACTCTTGATACTAACTTTGCCAGTCAAGAAGCCCAATCCTTCCCAGAACCCACAGGTGGCTCCTAGCTGGCTGTACCACCTACAACTCCAGTTTCAAGGGATTCGATGCCTACCTCTGGCCTCTGCAAGCACCAAGCACATACATGGTACACTTACATACATGCAAGCAAATACTCATACACATAAAATTTTTAAATAAAATATTTTTTAAATAAACACAATCAATTTAAAATCAGACTTTCAGTCCTCTCCCCAATCAGATAAACAATTCTTTCCTAGCAAAAGTGAGTGAAGAAGTATAGACCTCTTACTTCCTAGTTATTTTCCTAACACATCACTCAAAAGATAGACTTCATCAGGTGAGCATGCCCTTCCCTATGGACCTCTGTGGAAATATGGAGAGAAGAGGAAAGCAGTTCTCACCCTATTCTTATGTTAAGGTCTAAGAACATTGTGTGACCATTGGGAGAAGCAGAAAAACATATACTCTGGATCATCCTCAAGCCAATCTGGAAGAGTCAATCATGGGACATATTAGCTGGTGAAAGGGTCACTGTCCACACGGTGATGCCAAGGAACAGAGGCCTTGTCTGGATCTAACATCTGTGCCCAAGTGAAAGGAACTTAAATGTATAACCAGGACTTACCTGAAGAAGAAAAGTGGAGCATTAAGAGCCTGATCCATGTATGTGTGTGCACTGGGGGGTGAAGAACGGAAAGGCTTCTGCCAATATTCCCAATTTTTCCTGGTTTTCCTCAATGTTTGCTGTAGAGGAGTAGAATGATTTGGGCCTAGTTCTATGGATTTATATGTACCCTGGGATTTGTTTGCTTTTTAAGGTGTGTCTTGCACAAGAACCTAGTCTGACACTAGCTTCCTCCTTGAAATTCTAACACACCAGGCACTTCCAAAGCTTAGAGCCTATCTGTACTCAGCACTGGACTGGAGAGTAGATCAGTCCTCATGCTCCTCATACTGACAGTGATAAGGCCTTGGGACCCGTGGAAGAGCCTCCTCAGAGGCGCTTCCTCTGTGCTGCACTGAGCGGTCGGTCCAACTGCTGTCCTTCAGTCTGCCATCAGTGGGACTGTGTTTAGTCAGTGGTCAGTGTCATTTCAATTTCCTTCTGTTAGGCCAAACATAAATTGATTCCAAATAACTGCCTCTGAGAAATTTCCTTAGGGCCGCTTTGTGTGTGTGTGTGTGTGTGTGTGTGTGTGTGTGTGTGTGTGTGTGATCTCTAAATCCATAGATTCCGAGATACAAATTAGCTTCTTTGGTCTTTCTCACTCAGGGTCACAACCTTGCCTCCAGGATAATAGCCTCTAAGTGGCTGTGATTTGAAGGGCACTAGGAAGGTCTTCACACAAACCACATCCCAGGCAGCTTGCTAGAATTCTACCCCTAGCCATAACAGCAGCTTTCTTTTTTGAAAACCCTTGTTTATTGCTATTCTCTTTCCTCCATCCATTGCCCAGACACAGAAGAAGTAGTAAAATATAAAGTTTCTTTTGCTGAGATGCTTTCCTTGGTTTGGCTTCAATACTGAATTTGGTTGGAGCCTTCTTTTAGAACCATCAAACATTTAGTAAGCACTTATATCATATCAGGTTTTATTCTAGGTAATATGATTAAAATATTAAACGTATAACAATTCTTTCCTCATAATCTAGTGGGGGAAGCAGAAATATAAAGAAATAAGATAGAAATATGGCCATGTCATGTGATTAAAAACAGTCCTGTCATGCTTAGGCAGGGCCAACAAGGGGGAAGGAAGCTAGGACAAATCGCCAGGGCCTGCCAGGCCAGAAGATCTGAGCCTGCTGTACTTACCATACCCCGTGTAAATGAGACAAGCTGGTCCATCTTTTCTGAGAGAATCCCCCAAATTATTTTCACAGGGCACAAACTCTCTCTCTACAACTATGAATA
Source organism: Nannospalax galili (assembly GCF_000622305.1). Lineage (NCBI taxonomy): Eukaryota > Metazoa > Chordata > Mammalia > Rodentia > Spalacidae > Nannospalax > Nannospalax galili. The sequence goes on from NW_008340429.1 coordinate 694,004, forward strand.
ATAGCTGTATGGAAGCTCAGAAGGTAGACTTGGGAGTTTAGAAGACCATGTCTCAGATTATTTGATATTAATATTATATATTACAGGATGAAAAGTATGATGTTGAGAAGAAGAGAATTCCAGGCAAAGGAACCACTACATGCCAAAAAATAAAAAAAAACAAAAGTAATAATCTGGCTCACTAGAAGGCATGCATTTGATTGGTGGGGTGGGAAAAGCTGATGGGAAATGAGATCAGAAAGGCGAACTGAAGCCAGGCTGTATAGGACCTTAAATATCCTGTTTAAAAACCTTGTAGTTTCATTCTCTGGCAACAGAGAGCCACTAGATTTGCTTGTTTTTAGGAAAGGAGATCCTTTTAAGCTCTCTTAGCTGTACCCAATCTTTGAAAATCAGCCTATAAGATGTCAAGATGAGTTTTTAACAAGAAAAAATTTTTTTTCTTCTCCAAAACCAAGTCTGGAGACTTTAAGTGCCTCCAAATAGGGTACTAAAGGGGACATAAATGCAACATTAGAACACACATACACACAGGAGTAGCTTGAAAATGTTCATATTCAATTCTGGTGGAACTGGTGTGATCCTATCTGAGAAAGTATGGATTTTGAAGACAGGTTTGCTTAAAGTTGACTTTATATTAACATAATTACTTAAGGGAAGCAGCACTACATAGTGCTCCAAATCCCTTTTGTGCCACCTAATAGTCATTCAATTTGTGTTTTGGGTTTATTAATGTGTAGAAGTGAGACTGTAGATAATGCATGAAAAGTGCTCTGGATTAGTTTTTCACTAGTGTTAAACACTAAAATATATTAACAGAACTATTTTCACCCAATTTAAAACTCCTGGTACACAATGCCTGGTGGATGGTAAATGGACTCAAGATGTTTCAGCTGTGATTGAAGTGTGCAGAGCAGGCTGATGGTGGGGGTGGTAGAGCTTCTTCCGTTCTCCTGCCTCTTTTTCCTGTGGTGTTCTGTCAGCATCTCCATTTTAAACCCTCAGTGCAGAGATATCACTACTCATCTAGAAATGGTTGCTCGAGGCTGAGAAGTGACACAGCAACACAGAGCCTGGGATTGCTGCCAAATTTTGAGAAGCACAGATTGTGATGTGAGGGGGAGGGTAGAGAAGAAAAGTTTGAAAATTCAACCAAAGGCAAAAGCTGCTTTATTGACAGGTAGAATGATTATGACTCACACAGTTCTAGACGGAGCAGGGAGTGGGATGCATAGAATCCCAGAGGATGGGAGTGATAGGATTATAGAAGTACTGTCCTGGTGCTGGGGGAGGAAGCTAGCAATGAATTCTTGGTCCAGGTCAGGCTGGCTTCATGGGGCCCCACATTTAGAAAGATCCTGCATGGCTCAATGTCATGCTGTTACTATCTTGAGGTTCTTAATTTCTTAACAACTGCCCTCCCCATTTTCATGTAGCACTGGGTCCTGCAAATTATGAAGCTGTTCTGCACTATCTGCATTTTGTCTTGGATTTTGAGCTATGCTGAGCTAGTGTTTGTTTAAATCCCTTCTTTTTGATTTAGTTATGAAAGAAATAAAAATTATGAAAATTAAATCTCAGATGAATTAAAATGATGAAATAACTACTACCAATAGTATAGTATTCAGTTCCCAGAATTCATAAAAAATTTGAAGATATGGGGCTGGAGAGATGGGTCAGTGGTTAAGAGCACTGGAAGCTCTTGCAGAAGACCTGAGTTCAATTCCCAGCACCTGCATGACAGCTAATAACTATCCATTAACTTCAGAAACAGGGGAATCTGATACCCTCTTTTGACCTCCATGGGCATTGCACAACACAGGTGCACTTACATATATGTAGGCAATATACTCGTATACACAAAAATAAAAACAATAAGTGAATATTTCAAAAAATTATATTTAAAACAATATTTAAAAATAATTATACTGCTGATTTATACATTAAACAATATAATAATATTATTTGCATAAAAATGTCTATTTCTCCCAGCAACTCCCCATCAGTAAGGCAGCCATTGCTAGCAATTTTGTGTATACTCTCCAAATATGATTACTAAATTTTATTTAATTATTTAATTTAGAGACAGGATCTACATAGCAAGGCTAGCTTGGAACTTGCTATGTAGCCCAGTTTAGATTTTTACCCTCAACCACTTCAGCCTCCTGAATACTGGGATTATAGGTGTACAGCACGATGCTCAGCTAATAAACTTTTTTAGAGCAGTTTTAGGTTTACAACAAAGTAGAGCAGGAAGTACAGCTCCCACCCACACCGGTGCACCACCAGCCCCAGTGTGGATATCCTGCCCTAGAGTGGTAGGTTTAACAAACAGTAAAACTAGACTGATAGATCATGATCATCCACAGTCCAGGGTTTTCATTAGAGTTCACTCTACCAAATATTTTTAAAATTAGTTTTTGGTCATGTAATATGCATACTTTTCATAAATCAAAGTGGGGTAGTGCTATGCATATTAGCATATAACTTATGCGTTACTTTTGTATGCTTTTGTGTGTCTTTGAATTTTTAACACATCTGTCAGTACACATAGATCTACATTATTCTTTAATTAAGGTGATGGTGTTGTTGCAATGTATGTGGAAGCCAGAAGAGGGCATCAAATCCTGTGGAACTGGAATTATGGATAGTTGTTAGCCACCAGGTGGGTGCTGGGAACTGAACCTGAATCCTCTACAAGAGCAGCCAGGGCTCTTAACCACTGAGCCATCCCTCCAGCCCCAAACCCAGGGCTTTTGATACCTAATCTAGGGCGTGTTCTACTATGCCTGATTAAGCTACTTGCTTTAGAGGCACTGAAGAGCTCCCTACCTAGAATCCTGGCAACCACTGCTGAACTAGAAAGCTTCACAGCTGGTAGTCCTTAGTGACCCCAGGAGGGGCAGAGCCAAAAGTGAGGAGAGTCCTTGGACGTGATTTCCTGGAAGTACTGCCTGGGGAACAGGGGTCTTAGAGGAATACTACATAGTAATAATACCTATTCTTTATCTCAGAGTTTTCACATGCCAGGCAGTCTCTGCTGTTATGAGCCTTGTCTCTTTTTAATGCTAACAAACCGTTTAATTGGATATTGTTATCTTTGTTTTGCATATGAAAAAATGGGTGCAGAGAGGCCAAGTGATTGCTCAAGGTTATACAGTAAATAGTGAAGGCCAGATTGCAGTTCAAATCTGTGTGGACGCCTCTACCCCCAAAACCTGCATTCTAAGCATTCTGTTCCTACAGGGATATAACAGAAGTAGGGGGAGAAGAGATTTTGGAAGGAAAGGCTATTACAGGAAATTTCCCTCCTTAGATCCTGGAGGGCTTTAGCAACCAGGACACAAGGCTGAGCAAACCTGGCAGGTTGAGCCCTTGCTGGGTTGTAGAAGTCATTGAAAGAAGATTGATTTTTTTTTTTTTTTTCTTACAAACTGACAAGGGACAGCTAAGAAGGTTTGAGACCAGCCATTCCAATGTTTGAATCTGGGTTTGCAGCACATGATGTCTTTATACTGTTAACCCAGAAATGGCAGTTATTTTGGGCACAAAGCAAGAGCTGTGGCTTTAAAAATATGCCAAGTGTATTTCTCTCTTCCGCTTACTCTAAGATTACTGAAAATTAGCCCAGCTGTGGCCTGAGGCACCAGACAATCATAGAATTTTCTTCCAGTTCAGCTCATCCCACCCAAAGAGGCAGAAACACCAGGAGTGGAATTTCCAGTGGCCCCTGGGGATCAGCCTGCCACTTGCCAAGCCTGACTTCTGATCAAGAGAGACACACCACCCCTCCCCAGCTATGCTCCAGATCAAAATGCTAGAGTGAATCTAGAGCTCCATCACCACCCCACAACATAAGCCCAGGCTTCCTAATACGAGTGTATGGGGAGGAGCAACCATTGCATCACTGAGCCAGGAAGTCAGTGAGAGAATTTTTCAGCTTCATTATCAAATTCCTGTGTGATTCAGAGCAAATTATCTTGCTATAATTTTATACTGTGAGCTTTTTTATCTATAAGATAAAAATTATATAAATACATATTTTTAAAAGTAAATTTAATTGTAATACATTAAAATTGTTCAAATAAATATACATATGTGAAATATGCAATAAATGCTTGACTCATGAGAAGCAATCAATAGTCCTTTAATACATGAGTGATTTTTCTGCTGCTCTGATCTTGCAGGAAGCAAGATTTAATGTTTTTACTTTGTCCCAGGCAGTGTGCTATTGTGCTCTTTAAGAATAATTACATTTAATCCTGTAACAGCTCTGAGGTGGCTACAATTATTTCCTGTTTTACAAATCAAAGCTGAAGCCCAAAGATACTAAGTAATTTGTGGAACATCATATAATTTACACAGTATATCTAGGTTTAAACTGAGGTAATCTGCTAACAGAGCCTAAAGTCTTGTAGTCTGCAGGGAATAGATGCTTACATTGGTTTGGAAAATTCTTTCCTTTGCTCACTGAATTAAAAAGCAGATGAAAAATGCTGGTCCCCAGGTGTCTGTAGCTTTTTCTGTTCCAGGACTGGATTTAGGTTTCAGATTAGGATTTTTCCTGTGTTTTGTGAACTGTGATTCTTCAGTTTAGTTTTGCTCAGTTCACAAGGGGTGGAGGGGTGGTGCTTTTCCACTTAGTTCAAAAGCCCAAACAAAGATGAGATGTAGGACAGGGAGGAAGCTGGGGTTGTTTTACGTTTATAACCTGGTTTTTCAGCAGTTTGATTGTGGATTGTTTTTGCCTTTGAGTCAGAATGAACGTGTATAAAATTCTGCAGTCTGCTAAATTCAGAAGAAGAAGAAGAAAAAAAAATAGACGGGGGGGGGCGGGGGGGAGGAGGAAGTTGCTCAAAGCCAGAAGGCACAAAGGAAATCGGTGCTGCTAGAAAGAATGCAGGGGCTGCGGGTGGCAGAGGCAACCAGGGAAAGGGAGAGTCGAAGTGGCACTGCACAGAAAGCCTCTGGATGTTCACACGCAAACCCAGAACCTTTGGTGCCCTGCTTCTTCCCTGAGCAGCCAGATCAGCAGCAGGCCACAGCGGAGAAGGAGCAGTCCAGGGGCACTAGCTAGCTGGCTCGCTGGGCCGGAAGCGCCTGTAATCATTTAATAGCCTTAGCTCAATGCACCGACAGAGTGGGCGGTAGGCAGGCTCCAAAAGTGCTGTCTGGCAAGATAGTTCTTGGCTTTAATCAAAATGATGGGTTTTCTGGAAGCTCTTTATTAACCTCGGCACTGAATCCCAGAGATGGTAACAAAGGGATGAAGGGGGAACGAAGTGGCGGTTCTGTAACCTGAGGGCTGAGCTGTGATTTTCCGGACGCGGCACTCTCACATCCACACCCCTCCCCCACCTCTGTTCCTTTCATCGGATTTTAATTTAGAGGCCCCATCCTGCTTCTCTGCCTCTCCAGATGGCAACAAAATAGGTAGTCAGAACAATTGCTGTATTTGTATTATGTTTTGGGTTTTCCAAGGACCCTGATGCACACAGCTCAGGATGTACTTTATAGCTGCAGTCTGCCTAGATTTGAGTTCCAGGTTCCATCAGTTAGTGTGACCATTGTTTGTTTCTTAGTGCCCTTATAGGCACACGTGTTAACAATATCTATTTCTTACTCTTCCCTTCCTCCTTTATTCCATAAAATGCTTGTGAAGACCAAAAGGGAAGAAGCCATCCTCCTGGCCTTACCAATTGTCAAGAGAAGTTGGGGCTTTAGGGGAGATTTACAAACCTAACATTTCCTGCCACAGCCTTTAGAGATCCCCTGCCTTTTGGTTCTCCAGTCATTCCTAGTGCCTGAGGCCCAACATCATGAACTCAGGCAGCCAGGTTAAGCTTAGCAAGAGGAAAGATGGGAATTTTACTACAAAGACTCCTGGAGGTGCCTACAGTGGATTATTGGACTACATGAAGTTTCCAGCCAGCTACTTCCAGAAAGCAGTTTTTAAAGTAAAAAATGAAGAGCTATACTTAAAAAAAAAATAGTATGCTATTCTGATATTTTAGTTGTGAAGAAACTGACCAGCACCAAAAAGAAAGAAAAAAGAAAAGCAGAACCGTTTTTCATAATTGTGATTTGATTTTACTAAAACTTCTAAATCTTGTTGGCTTGTCATCTGAAGGCCTGGAAAATCTCTTCCTAAGGATTCAAACTCTCCCCAACTTCATATTTCTTTTTTGTTTGTTTGCTTGTTTTTTTTCTATTTCTTTTTCTTTTTTGAGACAGGGTTTCTCTGTAACCCCAGTTGGCCTAGAACTTGCTATGTAGACCAGACTGGCCTCCATCTCATAGAGATCCACCAGCCTCTACCTCCTGAGTGCTGAGATTAAGGGTGTGCACCACTACACCTGGCTCATTTCTTATATCCTCTTTCTAGGAACTAAGAAGTCCACTCATTTGGATTTTGGGGGGCAGGAGTGGGAGTGGTTATGGTACTGGGATTGAATTTAAGGTCTTATGCATTTTAGGCATGAGCTCTACCACTGCCTCACCCTCCTAAGTAGCCGAGGGCCACTAGGCCCAGCTCTTTGGATTTTGACTGTGTTGTCTTTAAGAGTGAGGCCTATAAGTCCCTGGAAACAACTGGGAGGAGCTTGTGGGCGATCCAAGAAGGAAATGAGGTACCTCTGAAAGAATAAATATTTTCTCTACTGGCCTCTGGTTGGAGTCTGAAGCAAAATTGGTGTGTCTTCCCTCCTCATCATCTTTAAAAGGGATTATGTCCTTGAGTCTGTCCAAAAGCATGGCATTTTACAGGCAAAGTTAGCCATGGATCTTCAGTCCTCCTAGTCAAAAGGAAATTAAAGTAGGAAGACAGTAAATGCTGTTTTGTCAGCTCCCTAAGCTACCTTTTCACTTGAATGAGTCACAGTGCAGATGCTGCTGAGCCCTCAGAGGTGTTTGCTTATACAATGAGATCAGAACAGGTTAGGCACTATGTCTGTGAGGTGCTGAAGAGAAACGACATGTCTTTCTGCCCCATAGAAACTGAACATGTGAATGATGTACCTGAATAGATTTCTGATTGCCTATTTGGAGTTTAGGCTGAGTCCAACAAAACCAAGACTTCTAGAAAAGGCCAAAAGAAGTCAGTGAACTGGCAGGTGAGCTGCTTAGGCTGGTACACGTAACCACCAATGTTATTTAACTCCACAGAATGAAGGTATCTCTGAGCTCTGCATCTTTGGGTGATAGCACCAGATCTCATGTAGTGTCCTGAGTATGACAGGAAGAATTTCTGTTCTGAGCTCTTATAAGGGCAACTGAATGTCTCTGTGGTGGTGCTGAAACCCAATTCTAGGCACCAAATCCAAAGCTTTAAGCATTTTAAAAACATTTCTTAGGGCTGAGTCTGTACTAGGGCAGAATGCTTGGCTGGCCTGTGCAGGTTCTAGGTTCAATCCCCATTACAAAACATAACAGCATGGGACACACATCTGTAACCCTAGCTTTGCAGGAATCTCAGGCAGATTCAAGAGCAGCCAAGGTTACAATAGTTTGAGGTCAAGCTTAGCAAGACCCTGTCTCCAACCAATAGGACTGAGAGTATAACTCAGCATTAGAGGATTTGCCCAATACGTGTAAGGCCCTTGGTTCAATCCTTACCACCAGATAAAATAAAAGCAAACCAAAAATAAACAAAAATAAACCCATTTTTTTCCTTTTCTCCAGGTCTTTTGGAGTCAGAGAGTATGTCTGAAAGTTTAACTGGCAGATTCTGTCTGAGCTAAGTTGCAGATTGGATTATTTTATATGAAAGAAATTCATCTTAACCTCAGACAAAAAAATATCTCTTGTCCCATCCCTGAAGTGCTGTAGTGTTAACTCTGCCAAGGGAAACATGGTATAAGGAAAGTGGCTTGGGAGAGAAGAATGCTTCTTATTCTCCCCCTTTACTGCTTGCTGTAAATTAAAAATATTCTTATCTGGCCTTCCTAATCCCAAGCACTGTGGCATATATAGTTACCCATATGCAATACCATTTATGGAGCTCTTACATTGCACTAAGCTTCAGGCTTAGCACTTTGCACGCATTACCTCATTTTCTTTAGGGACTCCAAAAGTGCCATCAGTGAAGAGCTGTTTGGTCTACCAGAGAGGGTACCACTTCCACTTTTCATGGCAGCCCTTTATCCACCTATGGGTCATGAATTATACTAGGCACTGGTGAGTGTGTGTGTGTGTGTGTGTGTGTGTGTGTGTGTGTGTGTGTTGCCTTTGAAAACTTTACAGAAATAGGTTCTGCTAGGTAAAGGGAGTACTACTTGGCCTGAATGGTCATTTAAGGCATGAACTAGAATGGGGCTCATGATAAGAATGGAGGGGAGATCATTCAGGTGGCTCTGGCTTCTCTTCTAAAGTCATTGCTATACTTTGTGATGTATCTTCCAAATACATACTTAATACATACATACATACATACATACATACATAACAAATATGTACATAAATTCCATATGCTTTGTGATATATCTTTTTGGAGAAGTTTTACATTGAAAACCCCTTGTCATCTTCCCAAGCTCAGTACAAATCTTACTACCTCCAGAATCCTACTGAACTTCCTCAAGTAAAAATTTTGAGACAAAACAATTCCAGGGGATGTTTGAGGAACTGAAAGAAGGTCTCTGTGGCTAGAATATAGTGATATAGTGGTATGGGAAGGATTTATAGATGTGGGAAAGGAAGAGCATCAGATTATTCAAGGCATATGAAAT
>NW_008340429.1:702767-727855 GCF_000622305.1 Nannospalax galili
CAGGTTTTTTTTTCCCTCAAGACAGTAGAAAACATTTGAATAATTTTAAGTGGGAGTGTGATCTCATTTGATTTCTATTTTAAAGAATTTTACTGTGGGTATGCTATGCTTCCATTTTTAAAAATGAAAAAGGACTTTAAAGAATAAGGATGATTCAGAATCTGTGTGGGAGATTAGAGAGAGACAAGAGAGGAAGCAGGCTGAACAAGGGAGAAGTTATTGCTACAATTTATATAAGAGATGATGTCCTGAAAAGAATGTAAACGGGGAGAGAAGACAGAGTCAAATATACTTAGGATGAATAAATAGTAAGTCTCAGTAATGTACTGTAAATAGACAGTAGAGTCTAAAAAATGAAGAACATTTCTAAACTTCCTGGCTTGAACAGTGGGGTGAATGGGGAATCATCTGCTGGGACTGTAAAGATTTAGAAAGGAGTAGAGAATAAGAATCAAGAGTTTGATTTCAGATTTCTTCAGTTTGTAATTTCCAGGAAACTTTCAAGTAGAGACACCAGAAAGGCAGTTGGATTCATGTGATTGTAGCATGAAAGAATGTGGACTTTTAATACAAATCTGTATCTTATTAGCGTATTTACTCACTTAATTTATTTTTATTTTTGAGATAGTTCAAGCTTGGCTTTGAACTTGCTACATAGCCCAGACTGTCCTTGAACTTCTCTATCCTTCTGCTTCAGCTTCCTGAGTCCTGTAATTATAGGTCTGTGGCACCATGCCCAGTTTCATTAGCATATTTAGATGATATTTATACCCATGAACATGGCTAAGCTCCTTAAAAGAAAAATGCAGAGATAAAGTAGATCAAAGAGTCATGGGCCAGACCCATCAAAGCTTAATCACATAGGTAAAGGAGAATCATGCAAAGGGAACTAACTGATCAACAGGCAAAAAGAAAGATCAGGAGAATGTTTTGGTTGTGGGGACCAGATGATGCCTCTGCAAACTACCATGAACTGTTAAGAAAAAAATTCAGGAAATCTCTCTGACTCTTTTTGTTTGCCTAAAAGCAGAATATAGATTTATTAAAAACAACAACAAAAACAACAACAAAACTCCCTCACATACCAGGGAGAACAAAAATTAACCATGGGAGACAATTTTGGGCTTACCCTGGAGATGAAATCTATAGTAACAACCCTTACTAAATAGTCTTTATCTGCCATTTATTTGCCTTGCTCCAAGTTGCTATCCTTAGGACTCAAAGTTCTTTCCTTTGTCTTGCCACTTCTCTAAAAATTGACTGCTCTTTGCTGAAGGTGATGTAATCTGGGTTATAAAGCCACCTCTTTGAGAACCATTCATTCCTGTGGTATATCTGATGTGTATATGAAATATGTATATCATTTGGCTTCTGTTTGTTTTTTTCATGTTAATCTGTCTTGTAACAGAAGCCCAGTCCAACTAAGAACCCATGGGGTTTATTATTCTCCTGCATGACAAAGAACTCATAGTGTTTCAAGAAAGAAATGACAAATGTTTCTGAAATATCTAATAGGATGAGAACTGGAATGTGACTATTGGTTTGGGAAATAGAATAGGAAACTTGATGTGAGCAATGTTCAAAAAAGTAGTGCCCAGACACACCAAACAAAAGGAGACTAAGAAATGGCAGGAAGCAGGGCACAGGCACAGTAGGTGTGGACAATCCTAAGCTGCCCCAGTACGTAAACAGTTGATTCCGCTAAACTTTTTGCAAGTTGACCCAAAAGCAGCACCAGATGCATAAGCACTCTAGTGATATCAGAAGTTTCCAATGTCTTGATCACTGGGATCTCTTTTCTAGGTCAGATTATCACTCTCCCTTACCTGCTCTGGCTTTCCTTCTAGTCACAGTTATACTTCATGGTGTATCTTCCAAATAAAATCTTGGGAAAGTTTTACACTGAGGCCCCCTGTGGATACATGATCATTGTCCCAAGGCTCAGTGCAAATTTCACCTCTAGAATCCCACATAACTTTCTCTGGTGTCTCTGCTTGAAAGTTTCCTGGAAATTACAAACTGAAGAAATCTGAAATCAAACTCTTGATTCTTATTCTCTACTCTTTTCTAAATCTTTACAGTCCCAGTAGATGATTCCCCATTCACCCCACTGTTCAGGTCAGGAAGTTTAGAACTGTTCTTCATTTTTTAAACTCTACTCTCTATTTACAATACATTACTGAGACTTAACCATTTATTCATCTTAAGTGTTAGGGTTTGGATCTACAACAACTCCCTCCCCAATACAGCAGGGCCTTATGGATTTGCAAGCCCCTGAGAATGCAGGAGTTGATGAGCACCCTGGTCTTTGAAGTCACGAGAAGCAGACTTTTCTGCACCTTTTGGCCAAAGCCAGGGTGCTTTCCCTTTGGCAAACAGAGTCCACCTTTTGACCAGAGACCCGAGGAGTCACTGCAGTATAGCAGGCTTTCCCTTTGATGATCTTAAAGGGTAAGCAGACACCTCTTGACCCAGATCCTGGCTGACTGACAGAAGGGGGCAGTTTTTAACAGAAGCTGTTCTGATAAACCCTGGGCTCCAGCTCTCCCACTTCCTCTCCCTAATTTTTAAAAATATGTTCCCACCTTCTGCATCCCTTGAGGCCCCCTATAAAGACCCCAGCCCAAGACCCATGGGCTGACATTTTCCCTGCCAAAGGGAATCTGTCCCGTGCAAATTCTCCTTTGCTAATAAACTCTATCCCACTGGAGTTTCATCTATGTCCTGGTCCTTTCTCCCAGTTGACCCGATTCACCTATCAGCTTCATCTATCATTAAGTATATTTGACTCTGTCTTCTTTTCCATGTTTACATTCTTTTCAGGACATTATTATCCTAATTCATAAAGTGGGAGTAGATTCTCTGCTTTAATCCAGTATATTTCCTCTTTTATTACCTCGGCAAGATAATCACAGCTCTATTATTTGGGCAACTCTTCATGAAGAAGCAAAACTATGCTACTAGAAAACTAGATTGTTGCACCTTGGTGAGAAAATTCACCTTCCTGCTTGTTTTCAAGCTGGCCTTCCCCTCAAGCTTAGGGACAGCCTCTCCCCTTATCCTACCAGTTGGGTGGCATCCGGGAGAGTATGCCTTAACTGTTAACTGTTGCTGATTTATGATGTTTTGTCTTTCAGAACCAGAGGCAGGAGAGGTGTCTCCTCCAGTAGGTGCTGGTGTCAACAGCAACAGCTGGACCTTTAAATACGGACCAGGCAACCCCAAACAATCCGGTCCCGGTGAGTTGCCAGACAAATTCATTATCCCAGGATCTCCTGCAATCATCTCCATCCGGCAGGAGCCTACTAACAACCAAATTGACAAAAGCGACTTTATAACCTTCGGCAAAAAGGAGGAGACCAAGAAAAAAAAGAAAAAGAAGAAGGGTAACAAGACCCAGGAGAAAAAGGAGAAAGGGAACAGCACTACTGACAACAGTGACCAGTGAGGTCACCAATGGAAACAAGCCACTTAGCCAGTTTTTGTAATGATGGCAAATCTCTCCCATGTAGCAACTCCCTGCTCCTTTCTCCTATCAACATGAGCCCTCATAGAGACCTCAGAAATCTGCAGAAAGTTCCCTGGACAGGTTTTGTCTTAAAAGCTTTCCTAAGTCTGGTGTTAACTCTTTCTCTCCACTCTGGCTTGTTTTCAGAACCTAAAAAGCAGACCCAAGTTTCCTTTCTCCTCCGCCGCAAAGGAGAGGCTTCCCAGCCCCGCCAGTGAGAGTTGGACTCTCTGCCCTGTACTTCGGGGATCCTGTCTTGATGACACTTGCAAGGCAGGCTGAAAGGTTTTCAGATTGAGCAGCTTGGGTATTTGGGTATGTGTGGTCACCATGAGTGTTCCGGTGCAAGATAATGGCTGGGATGGTCCAGAGTAGACTAGTAGGCACAAGAAAGGCTGGGAAACAAAGGGAAATAAATACCATCAACAGGAGTCATCAGTCTAGAGGGGGAAACGTGAAAACAGAAAGCAACCAGACTTTCTCAACCTCTCAAGTTAAGGTGGTGGTCATCCTCTAGCAGACAAAACCACTGCACTGACAAAGTTTTAGGAGTCCCTAAAGTCTGTTGGCTGTGGCATCATTGTACCTAAGTGTGTGTTATGCATACAAGCCAGCAGTTCAAGTGTTTAACAGAGGGTCAGCCAGGGCAACAGAAGCGGATCTGATGTGTTTCCTGTATATGTCCTTGTGCTCACTTTATTAAAAATTCTTTTGCACACAATGTTTATGAAAAGGTCAGCTCCTTTTCTGACAACACATATGCAAAAGCAAAAGAAAATATCCAACACCTCACTTTATGCTGTTTGATGATAGATTTATTTAAAAAAAAGAGAAAGTCTATCTATAGCTATAAATCTTTAAAGAAATGTGATAAATACAACCTCCCCAAACTTCCCTCAAAAGAGAATTCAATCTACAGCCATTTAAATGATCATTGCTGCTACAGAAGTGCTTTAAGAGAATTGCCTGGGACATCTGTATTATATCGGCCACCTGCCAATCACAGCTTTACTCTTTCAGGTCACTCTGGGGCTGCCTCTTGCATGTATTAATTACTAAATAAAAGGATCTTTCTCTCTCTCTCTCTTCTAAGAAAAATGATGTGCACTTTGATTATACAACCTTCTCTAACCCACTATATCAAGACCCAGAAACTGAAGAATATTATTTTCTCATACATACAGTGAGCAGACTTTCCATTCCTCCAACTCTGTGATTGTCTTGATGTGCTAGCCTACACCTTCTCTTTGTTTAGTTTTCCTTTTCTATAACACTCTGAATTGCTAATCTTACTAACACCTATGATGTTACCTGAAATCAATCTCCCATATGTATGCTGTATGCTATTATAAGACTCCTGAAATATACTTACTCTGTGCTTGTGTATGTGAATGTTAATGCAACTATTACCTAGAGTGAACTTTAAGCTTTATTGTTGAATGTAATCCCATTATATTTCCTTTTGTACACCTGTGGAAAGTGCAGTAGTGTTTTTTTAAAAAATCATTGTTAATCAGCTTTTATGTATGAAAGACACAGTAAAATTTCTTTCTTAAATCAAGATGCTGGTGATTCAAGGAATTTTATTTATGGTCAGCTAAGAGCTGTCTCTTGTCAAGATTCCTGCTGGCAAGGGAATGGATAAAACTGTTGTTTTCTAGTAACAATTCTGGAATAAATACTGAAGATATTCCCTGAAGGTGTGCAAGCACAAATTGTACCAATCTGACCTCTTTGAATTTGCAGATTGCTTTGAAATGCTGTCTGGAATATCAGCTCATAGAAAGTAATAAAATTTACTGTCACCTTAACTAAGACATTTTAATTTTGTTATGCACAACTCAGAAGCTTGATTAATTATATTATCTATTTAAAAGTTAATATAAAAGAGGTAGGAGTCTGTTTTAAAGAGGCATAAAAATCTCAAAAACAAACAAAAAAAAAAACAAACAAACCATGTCTCGTCTTCTTTTAGCTTCATTCTCCCATATTTTGAAGGGTGTGTAACTTCAGCTCTGCAGGATTGCATGGGGTAAAATTTGTTGACAACACATGTGAACCATTGCTGCATTGTAGGTTGTGATCATTTTGCCCCACTGAAGCCCATGTAACTGACCTTACGTGCCTTTTGAACTAGGAGAATCGGGCTAATTTATTAATGATGATAATTATAATGTATCTGTACAGCACTTTTTAAATTTATGAAGTGCATTCAAATCCGTGTTAGTTACTAGTTATTACAGCTGTAAGGATAAAACACGTCATGTGGATTCATTTTTAATTGGTGCTATTGGTATTTCTTCTGTTATTGCTAATAAATGGAAAATGGTGGTATGGAAGCAATGGTGGTCATTTCTAAGTATAAGAGTAGGAGAAAATGGAGCACTAGTTATCATCAGATATTACTCCTGAAGAAGATGCTGAGGTAGGAAGCTCACTGCATCACACTCTGACTGTCACCCTGGCTTTTATGTTTCTCACTAAGGCAAAACTTGGATGGAGACAAGAATCACACTCCTCAGTATTTTAAGAATTGGCAGCCAGGAGACTGCTGGTCACTTTCCACCAACTATTCCATTCTTCTCCAACAAGAATCACAACAAACCAGTTTTTAATCACTAGAACCCCTCCAGTCATCTTGTGTATTACTTGTTTAGTTTAGCCCTTGCACCTCTCTATAGTTGGGAAGCCAAATAATGCCCCTGACCAAGTTACATTTTGTTAAGTATAGTGTATGTAACAGCCACTTTCTGGGTAGATTCAGTTCATGATACTACGTGTTCTGTAACAAGTAAGTTAGACTATACTTTTGAAGTTAGATTTTTATGATCATAGTCCCCAGGGGACATTTGTCAATGTTTGGAGACATTTTTGTCTTCGTTACTCAAAAGTGATAGTGCTATTGGCTTTTAGTGTCTAGAAACCAATGACACTGCTAAACACCCTACATGCACAAGAAAAGCTCCAAATGTTAATAGTGATAACATTGGGAAACCTTGAGAGAGTGACTGTGTAATTTGTTTAGCCCACTTTTAAAATGGAAAGTAGATAATCGCTCTAGGATTCAAGATTGAAGCTAGGACTATATTAGTTTACTGAAAGATGTAGACACTACACTTACTAATAAAGTGGTATTGTGTGACCAGATGGGTGTCCTAGGCAAGACACCACTCAATTATTCATGCCAGTTTCCTCACTTTTAAAATAACGAGCAATATAGTACAGATTTTCTATTTGTGGGGAAGTTTTAACAAGATAATCTTCAAAAGGCACTAGCACATTATAGTGCTCAATAAATAATTATTAGTATCAATAATCCTTTTCCTTACCTCTTTTTCTTAGACTCAGGGTCCTTATCCTACTGATTAAAATTGAGAGTCAATAAAACAGCTTAATATAGAGTTGGCATTAAAATACTCATGAGCTGGTACGAAATGGAGCAGCAGGTATGGCCACTTGCTGCACAAACCAGATGACCGGGTCTGATCCCTGGAACCCTCAACAGAGAGAGAGAATCAACCCCCAAAGTTGTTCTCTGACATCCACACGCGGGTTGTGACACACACACACGCACACACAAACAGAATAATAAATAAAATAAATTTGCTCATGGACATCTTTGCTTAGCCTTAGAGAAAAAGAAGTAAAGTCAGTTTCATAATCTTTACCTAGCACCACAGTAAATAAAAGCCAGTTCTCCAAGTAAGTATTCAAGTGATCAAGTGATCAATCTGTTTATAGCTGTTTCACCTCAGTGATTACTGAGCTGAAAGCCCCCTGGGCTTGAAGTCACCGTGTGTTCAAATGGATTACATGAGTCTACGTACATCAGCGTAAGAAAGAGGAGAAAGTCTGCAAAGGCTTCTTCTGACAGACACACCAGAACTTCTACAGAGTTGCCTGGCATCACACAGGTAATAAAGGACTAGTCAAGTTCTCTCTCTCTCTCTCTCTCTCTCTCTCTCTCTCTCTCTCTCTAACCACATAATTAGTAGAAACATTTCATTATGACAACATTGACATCATCAATAACAGTTTCCAGAGCAAAGATGCATCTCTTTCAAAATTGGCTGTAAATTTTTAGGTTCACAGTGTTGAATTAATGCAGTTATTCAATATTGTACTCAGTATAAACCCTATAAGACATAAAATTCAATGAGGTTTTAACCTTTAAAAAAGATCTCTCTCCATTTCATTATTAAAATATACTGTATCATAGAGAAAAACTCATTTTTAATGCAACTAACACTTAGATGTTTGCACATGCATCTCTAATCTCTATATATCTGATTATTACTAGTCATATCAGTTACTTCCTGAGAACCTTGGCACCTGAGCATGGATATAAATTCATCAGGTAGATTTCAATGGTAATGTTTTTCATATCTACTAATTAACATGAAGCAAATTTTTATGTTTCTTCCTCAAATATAACTCATTTTTAATTTATCGATTTTTTTGTGTATTTCATACAGAACATCCCAAGCAATTTTATTCTTCTTTATACTCACGTCCCAAATGGCACCCTCCCATAGCTCCCCACCCACTGGAGCCCTATACTCTGTTACTGTCCACTCTGTTATCAATGCCCCCAGCTGTTCCCCAGTGGTAGTCCATCTGCTGAGTCTAGCCAGCCTATCTATAGTTCCTTGTTTTAGGAAGATCAGCTCTTCATCATCTAGCAGCAATCAGTTGCCAACATTCCTTTAGATAAGATTGGGGTTTGCTGTTCATTTTCCCAGTTCTATGCTGGGTTACTGTCTGGGAGTCTCTTGGGCCACCCTGGTCAACAACTCAGAGGAAGGTATCTCCTGTCTGGCATTGCTTAAGGGTCAGACTACTTTGTAAGGGTCTCATACACAGAGTGAAGGATTCACCCTTTAAGAATGGCAATTAATCTATTTTAAAGGGTGAGATTGGGTTGGGATTGGAGAGATGGCTCAGCAGGAGCACTGGCTGCTCTTCCAGGTCCAGTTCCCAGTACTCACATGGTGGCTGACAGACATCCATAACTCCAGTTCTGGGGAATCTGGTGCCCTTTTCTGACCTCTGCAGGTACTGCACAACATGGGTGCACTTACATACACTCATACACATATAATAAAAATAATAATTTTCTTAAGGATGAGATTCCTCAGTGAGTGTCCAGAACTTTGACTGCTGGCTTTTAGGGCTCTAGATAAGATTCTGAGTTCCAAGATCTCATGACAGTAATTTTTTAAAAGTTTAAAACACAGTCCTGGGGCTGGAGAGGCAACTTGGCAGTTAAGAACACTGGCTGCTTTTGCACCTACATGGTGGCTAACAACTGTCTGTAACTCTAGTTCCAGGGTATCTAATGTCCTCTTCTGGCCTCCACAGGCACTGCACACATGTGGCACACTTACAAACATTCAGCAAACACTCATACACATAAAATAAAAATAAATAATTTTTAAAAAACAAAAAAACATCCCTAAGATATTGACCAAATGTAAATTCAATTCTCATGTTAAGTATAGATAAATCATCAAAACACTAAGAAATGTATGAGAACAGGAAAACAAAAACTACAGAGATCCTACATCAGGATTTGGAAGCAGAAGTTTTACTAGGAAATGGCAAGTTAACCTCTTCTAACCCTATTTAATCATATTTTCACTTATTTCCTTCCTTCCTAGACAAAAGATGATCACATTATTTCCCCTGATTAGCTTGGCTGTTGTCTAGCATGATGCAACACAGTTTGTAACAAAGATAGTCCTTTTACTTAGCCACATGTATCTGTGCATACATGTGAAGACTCACACACCGACCTTTTATTATTAAGTGGGCTTTAGTAATGGATATGGTACTATCCCCCCTTTGATATTGTACCCAAGAGTGGTTCATAACAACTTTATTGTTATAACTTGTTAGGTTAAATGCTTATTGGTTTCCATTTTCTCCTAAGACTGATGCATGGAGATCACTTCAGTGCTGTTGAAATATGAAATCATGAAAATCTAATGCCCTAAACAATCTTTGAGTTTGTCTTTGAGCTTAAGCACCTCTGAGAGGGTACTAGAAGATTTATGTCCATAATAGGGAGTCTAATCCATGTTAAAAAATGAAGGATTAAAAATGGAGAAAGTGAAACTAAGAAGCGAGGTAGTGAAAAACATAAAGCTCAGCAATTTAAGTTATACAACTGTCATGTGATATGGTATCCTCTATCCGCAAAAGTCATAAGCAGTTCACATAGGTATCCAACTAGTAGCCGGTTTTAGAGCAGAGCTAAAAGAAATTAACAACTGATAGATGGGAGGATTGCTTAAATAGCTCTCGATTTTAGGTTTTCTTCCCCTGTGTTACTGTAGTTGATTGTGTAGTATTAAAATTTTATTATGAAAGTCACACATGTTCTTTTAAAATAAAGCAAAGAATCCAGAGATATATTAGGAAATATCAGGGAGCTGGTGAGACAGTTCAGTGGGTAAAAATACCTGTCACCAAGCTGGACAACCTAGGTTCAATCTCCAGGAACACTTACTAAAAGTAGAGAAATGATTCCCACAAGTTGTCCTCTAACCTCCACATGCACACCATGGTATGTACACCCCCACCATAAATAAATATAATATAAATTTTTGAAAAGAAAAATCATTACAATCTTTATCGGTTTCTTCCAATTATCCCTTACATAAGTATCTAAACTGTCCCCACGTTTTTCTCTATGAATACATTTTGCATTTGTACATATCACACATACACACAAGGCTTGTTTTCTTTTTAAAGTAAAAAAACAAGCTAATGTTATGATTGTTCCTCTGTAGATATTTTTAACTTATAATAACACAGAGACTTCTTCAAGTCATCTAGAAATTCAGATCTTAATGCATTCAGCTTTTCCTTTATTAATGCCATCTGGGTTATACCCAGATTTTTGCTACTAGAAATAAAAAGTAGCACTTGTTTTCAATGATACAGTCTGTGTTTGAGCTTTACAAACCTTCAACTTAGGTGTATTCCAAAGAGGAAGTTTGCAAAGTTGTTGGAACTTTATGTGACTTCCTCTACAATAATCATATCCCTCTATCTGAAAACAAATTCATTTTTAGCAACAGTAAAGCATGTTTCTATTTAAACATAAATGATGAAAAACAGGAACAGACATTCACAAGAAAAACAGGAAAAAGGCTAGAGAGTTTTATCTTCATTTATTTATCTAGAATAATGTAGTGGGAACTCCACTTCACCCAAAGACTTCTAATCACAGACTGTTGTGCATGTATGAAAAAAGGGTCTCAAAGACAATTAAAATACTTGCTTGGATTTTTAAGATACTCTGGCTTAACACTGGGTAGAAAGGGGTTAAATTTTCTTCTAGATTGTTCCATCTAAACTGAAAAGTAGGACTAGTACCTGTGAAACTAAGTTTTCTTTTTAAAAACTAAATTGCTTATCAAATGATAAATCTGATAGCAAAGATCAAAGCAACCATTTGTGAGTTAAAAAATCCACAATTGCAAAACCATCTGGCTCATAAGCTTTAGAAGATTTTCCCTTAAATTATTGATACTGCCTTCTCTCCCAAACCAGTCTTTCAAAACAGAATTGCATTCCCAAGTCCTTAGGCTTATTCCATTCTTTATGACTAACAGTATTCATTAACCAGATAAAACACACACAGTTTCTCAGCTATAGTAGCTTTCCAGATCTTCACCCTTCTTAGGCCTAGGGACAAATTCACTGGATCCTTGGTGTCTGGAAGCCCACCTTTCACAGTAGTATAGCAGGACAACAGCCCAACTTAGATGATTAGTAAGACAGCTCTAAGCAACAGGGAGTGGCGCACGTGCTTGGACGTAACAGTTGGAATAGGAAGACAGTGCTAGATCTCATCTTGAGGATGCCATCTAGGGTAGAGAGGTGCTCTTGTACAAGCTGAGCTTGACTCAGATAAAATTAAATTTTCTCTTCCCCAATTATCTCTCTTAGTCCATCTCATTCTTCCTGCTGATGTCTCTTTCTTTTCCACAAGTTCCAAATATAATTCCTTGACTCTAGTGATTCAAAAAAAACTGCCTTCTGTTTCAAATTCCAAATTCTGAATTATCCACAGAAAGGAAACTGATTGGACCACCTGGACAGGTGTCCACCTTTGGTTCCATCAGGACAAAAGGACTGTGTACAGGAATGAGAATTCTGAGAAAAGAGGCAATTAGATGCTTAAAGACAACTTCAATAATCTGATGAAAGCTTTGATTCCCCAGGTGTATAGCAAACATTAGCTATAGGATTTTTGAAAGGGCTTAAAAGAAACTTCTGTTAACAATGAGGATGGTCCAGAGGAAAGAGAATGGCATATTCCATAAAACACAGCTAGTCAATGCCAAAACAAATTCATTCCCCTATTATCATGTACAAGAACAGAGACAACCAAGGAACAAATGATAGCATCCATTTCTTTATACCATTGAGATCCATAAGTAGAATAATCTACAGAGGCTATACTAATTTTATAGAGTATTTCATTGTTGTATCTTATTTCTCTTTTTATCCAGAAAAATATCAGTATTAATTTCTATTTGTTGATTCCAAAAATAGCACAAGCCTCTCTCTCTCTCCCTCCCTCCATCCCTCCATCCCTCCCTCCCTCTCTCTCTCTCTCCTCCCCGTGCCAGCCATGGATACATAGTGAGACCCTGTTTCAGAAAACCAGAGAGAGAGGCAAATTATTTTAGCTGATAAAGGTGAGTTAAAGGGTACAGATTACTGTGAATGCTAAATGTGGCTAGTAAACGAAACTCAGAATCAGTCAACTTTTCCATCACAGTGTTGGGCACAGAGGACAGCATGGAGGAGGAGAAATGAATGATTATTACCAGTCCAATTCCAAGGAGGAAAAGAGCTAGAGCTGAGACAAATATGAATTATTTGTTTTTCCTCAAATTTCCAATTAAGTCACCTCAATCTCATAAGGCAGTCGATAAAGGGGTACAGAAAAGTCAAGGATGTGACAGTTCTCTCTGCAAAGAGGGGAGTATCAAGAGGCAGAAGACATTTTCTCTCTATTTATAATTTTATTTTTATTTTGTGTATGAGTGTTTTGCCTGCATGTATGTAAGTGCATCATGTGCATTCAGTTATCTTGGAGAACAGAAAAGGGTGATGGATCCCTTGGAACTGGAGTTGCAGATGGTTGTTATCTGTTCTGTGGAATCTGGGAACAAAACCTGGGCCCTTTATAAGAGCAGCACGTGCTCTTAACTACTGAGCTATCTCTTCAGCCCCTCAATAACAGGGTCTCCCTGTAGCCCCAGCTGGCCTGGAACTCGCTGTGTAGACCAGGCTGGTCTCAAACTCACCATGCCACGGCCACCACGCCTGTCTAATAAATAGATTTTTAAAGGATAGGACTAGCCTTGATGTCTCTAATTTGCTTCCCCCTTATATGTAAATCTCTTAAATTATTTTCATAGTTTTCTGTGACATGGTTACACTATGTTTTACTTAATCAGACCTCTGTTAGGAGATACTGAAAGTCTTTAATATTTTTACTACCATAAGAAATGCTACAGTGGAAACTCCTTTACCATATTTGGCATATTAGTCTATTCTATCAGGCTTAGTTCCAAATAAAGTAGAATAAAAGTGGAATAAGTAAAACACACATATACATATGTATATATTTGTGTATGTATTTCAAAATTGGCCCTAAAAGTGCAATACACTTCTATCAACAGTGCTAGAATTTCTACACCTGTCTAGTATTGCATATCATCAGTCTTTTTCATTTTTGAAAACATAAGCAGAAGATTGTCATTTAATTTACACTTCTTTGTCTTTTTACAGTAATAGGAATTGAACCCAGAGCCTGCTAGGTGAACTTCTATCACTGAGCTACATCCCTAGCTGCAGTTCTTTAATTACAATAAGACTGTGTATTTTTCCATCTCTTCCATTAGAAGAATATTATTTGACTGGCCTAACTTAGGGCCGGAGTCAACTATTTATCAAAATATAAGACACCTTTAAGTATCTAAGTGGCAAATTTGGCTTTAAAACTGTGTGAAAAATTGATGGTGTTATTTGGCCCAGTAGATAGATTAGATAGATTACAGTGTGTGATCTCAGAATCAAAATTCAGTCTATATATTTGTGCAATGGATAATTACTGTAATAAATGCAGACTTGACATTTCATAGAAGGAGCATAGTGCATTAGGCCTGTGTCTCAGGGGCCTTGTTGGAGCAGGGGCTTAGAAAGCTTCAAGCACAGAAAGCTAACTGCCTTGGCTGTAGAGTTCTACCTTCAGTATTCATAATGGCCAAACCAGAGTATGTAAGATTTCTGTCTTCCATTTTCCTGAAAAGGAGTCCTCATGTTGTTGTTATTCCTGGCTTTGTAGGTATGTGACTAGTAATGTGACTAATTCTCACAAGGTGGACCTGGAACCTCCTTCTTCTAAGTATTCAATTTACTGAAAAGATCAATTGGAGAGATGGTTCAGTGGATAAAAGTGGAAGGAGAGAACTAACTCCACAAGGTTGTCCTCTGCTCTCCACATGAGTGTCACAGCACATGCCCCCTACCCCACATCATGCACACACAAAAATAACAGTAAATAATAATTGGAAAATTTTTTAAAAGAAAAAGTTGGTAGTTGTGTCAATACTAACAAAGTAAACTTTGACACTAATGTCTCACTATATGTCAAGAAAGATAATGTTTAAACTTTAGTTCAATAAATTTTATATAAGATGTGAATTTACTCTTTTCTGAGTATATTTGCATTCATTAAATGTAGGTTGACATTTTCCTCTTTTACATTTTGAAGGTGTGTACTGGGTTCTCTTATTATTTTAAGATAAAATATATTTTAGTCCACTAATCCAAAAGAAAAGTGTCTAGAAACCTGGCCACCTGCAGAGTCAACTACTCCTTTCTAATTAAGGAAGCAGAAGTTGCTTAATTTTGTATTTCTTTTCAAGTTTTTTCTCTTTGCTTACCTATGGAGTAACTGAGAAAGCAGAGGGTTAAGAGGAATAAACTTAAAGGCAGATACAAAGGGAGACCAAAGGGTTCTCACCCCCACCATACACAAAATCTCCACAAAAACCATTTGGACAAAAAAGATAGATAAAAATTAGACATCAAAGAAAGAGTAACACTAAAGTGTTTATCTATTAAGTATCTGTTAAGGAGAGGAAATTTCTAAGCTTACAGGCAGTAAGAGTAGATATGATTACGTAAATTCACTTTGTAATCCCAGTGTAAAAAGGTAATTGAACTGCCAAAATTTTAACAGAAAATAAAAGATAATTTTATTGTATGAAGAAATCATAAAAATGCATAAGAAAAATGATCAGGCTTCTAGAACTGTGAACGGATGATTCAGTATGGAATTTTAAATATGGAAAATGTTCAACTGCTCAATGTCATTAATGAGCAATGGTAATAAATTGAAATAATTACATACCAGGTATTAGCCATTAAATTTTTAAGTAGGGCTGGGGTATGATATTCCCAGTGGTAGTGCACATGGCTGATACACTCAAGGCTCTGTGTTAAATCTCCAGCATGGCAAAAATTAATTAAAAATTATATACAGTTATTTCAAAAATAAAAATTTCTAATTGTGATGGTTATTCTTCATTGAAAACTTGACTGGATTTAGAATCACAGAGGAGGAGACACACTATGAGGGTGTTTCCAGAGAAGTTTGACTGAGGATGGAAAATCCACCCTAGATGTGAAAGCGCCATTCTGTAGACTGGAGTCCCAGCTTGCATAAAAAGAAAAATAGGAGAAAGCAAGGGGAGCACTGGCATTCACCTCTTTGCTATCTGACTGTGGATGAAGTGTGAGCAGCTGTCTCAAGCCCCTGCTGCCATGCCTTCCCTACCAAGGTGGACTGTACCTTCAAACTGTGAGCCAGAATAAACCTCCCCCTATCTTAAGCCACTTTTGGTCAGGTATTTCATAATGGCAATGAGAAAAGAAACTAATACACCAATTTCCACAGAGATATAACACTTCTCCCTTTCTTTTCCATTTTGAAGGAAGGAGCTTTAATGATTTGATGTTTCTAATCTGTCTGTACCTGATCCCTCACTCCTTCTAAGGAACAAAGACTTTCTTCATAGCAGAATCTGAAAGGGTAAGTAAGGCATGCATAAGCACCTGTTTCTTTTCTTTCTCTTGGCTAAAACTCCTCACCTGGAGCCCATGTTCTCCATTTCTGCTGGTATCATGGGAATGCCTTGCTTGGATTCAATTCTAGAGGTCAGAGTAAGAATCATATTTTCCTGGATATATAAGCATATTCCTGAATATATCTGTTACTGAAAATGTATATTTTGACCTCTGTTTGTCTTCTTTGTTTCAAACCTCCACTACTTTAGATATTATACACAAAGAGAAGTGTCTGGTTCCATTAAAATATAACCCTTTATTATATATTCAAAAACCTTTTATCCATTTATGGAAATTATGGGAGCTGGAGAGATGGCCCAGTAGTTAAGAGCACTGACTGCTCTTGCAAAGAATCTGAATTTGCTTCCCTGCACCCTCATAGCAGCTCACAGCTGTTTGTAATCAACTCTAGTTCCAGGGGATCTCATGCCCTCTTCTGGCCTCTACTTACATGGTGCACTTACACACATGCAGACACAACACTAATACACATAAAATTTAAATAATAAATAAAATCCAGTTTAAAATTAAAAAGAAATTACAATTAAAGATCTATGAACTAATATATTCATTATATTTTTATTAGCAATAAAATAATGGCTAACGTACCTTCATTGCATCTACTAAAAATGTCATTAAGAGACAAAAGTCAAGATGTAAAATAATATATATACTTCAATCATTAAGCCAAAATTTTGTGTTGCCTACTGTGAGCCAGGTACTTAGTTACGTAAAATGAGATAGAAAGAAAAAAGGCTGAAAGAAAAATATTCCTAAAAATCTTGGCAATTCTTTTTTAGGTAGGGAGACAACTATCTTATTAATTGTATGTCTGTGTCTTTTGAAATTAGCATGTGTTATTTTTATGGCTTTGTAAAAGTGTATCTAGAACATGTAGAGAAGTCCTAAAATTGAACAACAAAAATCCAATCCAACTCAAAAATGGACAAAAGATTTGAACAGACATTTCTTCAAAGAAGATATCCAAATGATCAGTGAGCTCAAAAAAAGGAAGTGTAAAATCACTAGCTGTTAGAGTAAATGCAAATCACACCACAGTGAGATAAA
Source organism: Nannospalax galili (assembly GCF_000622305.1). Lineage (NCBI taxonomy): Eukaryota > Metazoa > Chordata > Mammalia > Rodentia > Spalacidae > Nannospalax > Nannospalax galili. The sequence goes on from NW_008340429.1 coordinate 719,503, forward strand.
AGCTCAGACACAGATACCAGCCCAGGCCCATTAGGATGGTTATAATCAAACTAAACAAAACAGAAAATACTAAGTGTTGGTGGGAATGCAGAGAAATTGAAAGGCTTGTGCGCTGTTGGTGGGAATATAGTATGGTATAAGTTCTATGGAAAACAATATGGCCTTCCCCAAAACATTAGAAACAGAATTACTGTTATCTAGCAATTCCACTTCTAAATATATACCCAAAATAATTGAAAATAAGACATTATTAAACAGATATCAACAAACTAAGATTCATAGCAGTATCGTTCACAATACCTAAAACTGCAGCTAGACCAATGTCCATCAGTGGATGAAGGGTTTAACAAAATGTGTTCTGGAAATGCCTGTATACATATATGTGAGTATTTCTCAGCCTTAAAAAGAAGCAATCTGCTATATTCTACAATATAAACGAACCTTGAGATGATGCTACATGAGATAGCCAGTCAACCCTCCCAAATATCACATAGTTCTGCTTATAGGAGATCCAATAGTAAAAATCACAGAGCAAGGAATTTTTCTATTAGTATATATTAATTGTACAAAATAACAGGTTTTATTATGACATTTTCTACATGTATATCATGTATTTGATCATATTCAACTCTCCACTGCCTTTTCATTTCCCTGTTTCCATGTCCTTCTGTCCCCCTCCCCTTTTCCAGATAGTCCCGTTTCTACTTTCATGTGTTTTTTTTTTTTCTTTTTAATCTAGATTTAAGGGCTGGAGAGATGGCTCAGATGTTAAAAGCATGTACTGCTCTTTCAGAGGACCAGAGTTCTGTTACCAGCACCCACTTTGGGTTTCTCTTAGACATCTTTAACTGTAGCTCCATGGAATCCAACACCCTCTTCTGACTTGTGTGGGTAGCTGCAGTCATGTGCATGTACCCCGTGCAGCTACAGACAGAGAGACAGACAGACAGACAGACAGACACACACAATCTAAAATAAAAGTAAATCTTTAAAATCCAGATTTCATATCTGAGAGAACACATGCAATATTTGTTTTTCTGATTCTGGATTATTTCACTTACCATGATAATCTCCAGGAAGTATATAGAAAATAAACATATAAAATCTAAGTATTTACAAAATGAACATATATAAAGTACATGGTTACCAGAGCTTGTGCAGTACAGGAGATTGGAAGTTATTTAATAGAGCCTCAGTTTTATAAAATGCTAAGAGTTATGGCAATGGATTGTGATGATGTTGTACAATGTTATAAATGGAATTTTTGAAATGGCTAACATGGTACATTTTATGTGCATTTCACCAAAACAAAAATTGAAAAATTATACAACAAAAGAAATTCAAGATTAAGTAAAATATATACATGGAGAGAGCCACAGTGCATAGATGATAAAAGTCTTAAATGTGATATGTTAGGATTAGTTTGGATTAATTTTTTTTGAGACAGTCTCATTATATAGCACTGGTTGACCTGGAACTTGCTATGTAGCCCTGGCTGGTTTGAACACACAGAGATCTGCCTGGTTCTGCCTCCTGAGTGCTAGGATTAAAGGCATGTACCATATACGGCAGAATTAATATGTTTCTAAAATACTCAAAAGTGACTTAGGATGGAAGTTATATGCCTCCAATAGGAAAAAAGTCTGGTAGAGAGTTGAGGTTAAGAGACTAGGTTTGCTGTTATTTGGAACTGAGAGGCATATTCTATGCTCTGCCATCCTTAGCATGGGGCTTTCCCATTGCCAGGGTCTCACAACATTCAATGTGGCTCCTAGAATTCCATCTTTTTTTTTTTTTATCAGCAAGAAGGGAAATCTTAAGAGGGTTTCCCAGAAGTTGCACCTAGCATTTTTTTAACATCACAAAACACACACACACACACAATGTAGTCACATGGCTTAAACTAGATGCAAAGAACTAAAAATCAGGGTTCCCTAAAGAGAAGATAATATTAGAGCCATAATTTCTACCACAAACCTGATGAATTAAAATTTTTAAATGGGACAAATTTTTACAAGGAGACTAAGAAGAAAATACTTACTTTGTATATACAATTTTAAAATTGCATTTCAAAAACTACAAGATCAGTAGAAGAATGCAGTCATGTACTACAAAGGATGTTTTATCAACAATTTACCCTTTATGCAATGGTAGTCCTGCAAGATTATAATGGAGCTGAAAGTTTCTATAGTCCTAATATTTACACTATGCTTTTTCTGTGTTTAGATATATTTATAGACACAATAATTTACCATTGTGTTATGTAGCATTTAGGAATAATAAGTTGTACTATATAGTATAGTTATGAAGTAGGTATACCATCTAGGTTGTGTATATACATTTTATGCCCTTTGAATGAGAAAATCACCTAGCAACATTGTCTCTCAGAATGTATCATCATGAAGTGATAGGTGACTGCATATTACTATTCATATTATAGAAAAGTCCTTATGTCTATACATACATAAAAATACCTCCTAAAAATTACTAAAACACAAAAGAATACAAAATGACAGTGAATAGCAACGAAAGAAACAAATACTTGAAAGGATTAAGTTGGATGAATCATATGAAGCATGGCATATTAACAATACTTTTGTTTGATTTTGGTTTTTTGGAACAAGGTCTCACTATGTAGCCCAGCTCAACTTGAACTTGCTCTGTAGATCATCCCAGGCTGACCTCGATCTCCTGAGTGCTGGGATTAAAGGTGTGCACGACAACACCTGGCATAGTTTTTAGAAATTAAAATAATAGAAATAGTCTCTTAGGAACCAAATGGCTACTGAATTTACAAATAGCCTAGAAATGGAATTTTTACTTAAACATGCAAAAATCATTCCAAAACTGTTAAACTAAGTCCAATCTGTATGAACCACACACACAAATGCTACTAATAGTTCTAAGCTTGAGTTACAGGTTGAATTGCCAGGTTGAATGAATGAAAACAAGATGTCTGGTTAAATTTCAATTTCAGATAGTGAATAATTTTAGTATAATTATGTGTCATGAAATATTTGGGACACATTATAAGAAAGTACTATTTGTTTTGTCAGATATTTAAATTTAGCTGGCTTTCTGCATGTTATCTGGCAATACTTGGACTCTCCCACAAGTGAAATAATTCAGAACCCCTGGAGGTATGGCCCGGGTGTTATTGCCTCTGATTTTTGTCCCCAGGTAAGACTCATAGCTAGGATTGAGAAGCACTGCTCCAGAAAATGTTAATTTTAGATGAATTAATTAGGTAAATTGGCATCAGGAGAATTCACTTCAGGTGAATTGGTACCAAGGTGAGCTAAATCTCTACTGCCACCTTAGCATACTATTTTAAAAAGCTGTTCATCTGTCTTGGTACATCATGTCCATCTATGAAACTAATTCATTTTGAAAGTACTGCTTTCAGTGTTCATTCTGAATTTGAAATCTGTCTCTGGTTCCCTTCTTTTGTAAGTCATGTGTTTTCTGAGAGAAGCCAACTTCTCTTGCACCTTAGCTAAGTCCTGGAACCAAAGGATGAGCACATTCTCCAACTTGAAGGCTAAGGTTGGAAGACTTTGCTTTAAATCAGCCATGACTTGAAAATCCCCTTTGAGTCTTTCAGGTAGTTTTATTTTTCACTTGCACAGATAAACTAGGTAAAAATATGTTTTAGGGACATAGCCAGAGGCAAAATCAGGCATCCAAACCCCCTAGTTAATTAAACTGATCTGAGAAAATGCATCATGGCAGACGTCTCCAATTTGGTTATTGTTGCTCAGAAAAACAGATAAAATGTACATTCTTGGACTTTTTCTGAAACAAAATGTCACCCGAAGGCACATCACTGAAGTGCTATCTGTCTCTTCATCAGCTCCAAACAACCACTGTGGCAAAGAAGAATAGCCTGTTATTTGAGGCCAAATTGAATTTGCAGAGACTCAGTGAACTAAAACTAGAGAATTATTACAGTGACTCAGTATGTGTGTGTCTGTTATGTGATTTTTAACATTGATAGCTAGCTAGACTTACTTTTAATTTCCTCTTAAATATTAGGATGTTTCAAAGTGTCCACAATCACTGATTAGGCCATTGTGTTTCTGATCTTGGTGATAGGATGCAGCCAACTTTTAAAGGAAAAAAAAAATCATCTGTGAAGTTCAAACCGAACTTTCTGCATTTCAAGAGTACTCATCTTAGCTATGGGAAAATGTGAATCATTTTCAACTCAGTGCTCTTTTAAAATCGTTCTTACTGGTCTTTGGTTCTCAAAGGCCATTTACCCACAGGAGCAATAGGCAGAATGGGAAGCTCTGCTCCCCTATCACTCCTATGTCAGCATCTCCAAAGAAGAAAGAGTTCTGAAGGGGATTTCATTTCAAAATGGGTAAGAAGTCAGATCTTTGGCTCCTCCTGCTACAGATAATAACCAAGAGTAGACATTGTAAAGAATTGTTTTTTGCACCAGATGGCAATTGCCTCGCACATGTCAGAAAGAGTCTTTACATGCCCCCATGCTTAAAGGAAGATACTAGCTTTAGCTAAGTTAGAGCCCCAGAATTTTAAATTTCATATTAATTTTATTTGTTTGAGTGTTTTGCCTGCATATATGAAAGTCACCCATGTCATGCAATGCCCGTGAAGGCCAGAAGATCTCCTGAAAATGGAGTTAGGGTCAGTTGTCAGCTGCCATGTGGGTGCTGGGAACCAAACCCCAGTTCTTTGGAAGAACAGACAGTGTTCTTAACTGCTGAGCCATCTCTCCAGACTGAAGCCCAAGAAGTCTGAATATTATGGCAAGAAGGAGTAAACCGCCTCTCACCTACATTATAGCCTTATTGCCTCTATGTGTCATGGGATCATCAAAATTAACTTTTTGGTTGGGACTGGAGAGACAGCTCAGCAGTTAAGAGCACTGGCTGTTCTTGCAGAAGATCCGGGTTCAAGTCCCAGCATCGACATGATGACTAACAACCATTCATAACTTCAGTTCCAGGGGAATCAATGCCCTCCTCTGACCTCTGCTGGCACTGCACGGCATGGATGCACTTACACACATGCAGGCAATACACTCCTACACATAAAATAAAAATAAAAGTAATCAACTTTTGTGTTATATCAGTTTCTAAAAACTCAGAACTCCCACATCATCACTTGTCACCCAGAGAATATCTCCTGTGTGACTTAGCAGGCTTATTTTTCTTATGCTGTTCCTATTCTTTCTCAATTACTGAAGATCTTCCACTATATCATTAGCAAAAATTTCTCATATTCTCAGCCTATGTTCTGAATATTTTTGTCTTTTTGAGACAGGTTCTCCCTGTAGCCCCAGCTGGCCTAGCACTCACTACAGAGACTAGGCTGAGCTTAATCGCAGAGAGATATGCCTGTTTCTGCCTCCCGAGTGCTGGTATTAGTGTATGCCACCATGCCCAGATGTTTTCTGAAATTTTATCTTTGTATTTTACTCAAACTTGGTTCTGACTTGGGTGTGATGATACATGCCTTTAATCCCAGTATTCAGGTGGCAGATATAGGCAGATCTCTGTGAGATCGAGCCCAGGCCAGCCTGGTCTACATAGCAAGTTCCAGGCCAGTTGGAGCTATAGGGATACCCTGTCTTAAAACAAAAACAAAACTCCAAAAAAAAATCCTGTTCTTCCTGAAGACAGCATCTCCATTCATTACTCTCAAAATGTAGCTACATTTTCTTCTTAGACTTCATACCACTAAGCCTAGAAATAAAAAATTCTATTCCTTGCTTGTCTACACAGTTCTGGATCACTCCACCTCTCTTGGTCCTAGCATTCAGTTAGAATGCTATCATCTCCTATCATCAACCTTTATCACCCCTGGGTAGCCTTTGTGGCATTTACCTACTGACTCTATGACATGCATTCTTGTTTACTAAAGCTTTTGGTGGCCAGCTTTCTGATACTCTCCAGCTCTGTCCCCTCCCTGGTTCTTGGTAATTTCAGCATCTGCAGTTGCTTCTTCTAGTAGTCTAATGTCTTCATTCCTTGATCATCTCTCCTCCAAGTGCTAGATGTTCTTCTGCCTCCGCCAGCTACTCCCATTCAAGGTCTGAGAAAGGCATTATGTTATCACTAACTCCAACATTTTCTCAATATCAATTTTAAGGATCAAAATTATGGCTACCCCTCCATTTTTTCAACTCAGTCCCTGTAGGATCCTAATGTCAAAAATTCAATGACTTTAATACATAAAATTATTAGCCTTGTCATCCCTCTTTATAATCACTACCACCTTTGTGCCCTTACTTCTTTCCTGTTAAAAGTGCCTATGGTCAACCATAACAATCATTCTCTGTTGTACATCCTTAACTCCCTGAATCTATCTCCCCTCAAGGTACTTGCTTATAACAGTCAAAATTTTCATAACTGTAGGGCTGGAGAGTTGTCTCAGCAGTTAAGAGCACTGATTCCTCTTGCAGAGGACTGGGTTTGATTTCCAGCACCCACATGGTGGCTAACAACTGTCCGAAATTCCAGTTCTAGGGGATCCGACCCCCTCTTCTCACTTCTGTGGGCATTATACAACATGGGTACATGCATAAAAAATTTTCATAAATCTAAAAGTGTGCCTATACAAGACTTTTGTTCAGAAAGATTGATGTGAAGGAGAAAGCACCACAACACGCTAGTTCTTCTCACTTTATATATATGATTACAAATGGCCTTAATGCTGTTTGGCAATTGTGTTATATTTTTAGTCCATCTCTTCTCCCTTTCTTGTTCATTCAACCTTGACTACTTCATACCTTCTGATTTTTTTTAGCCTTCCGTATACCCCCCCATCCTCTCCATCAATAGAGCATCTTATTTGTTCACTAATGAATGAAAAGTTTAGAGGAATGACTTCTCATCACACTGACCTATTAACCTGTGTTTGTCTTTCATACCTTGCTTTAGGTTCTGTGACTATTAGATGAACTGGCTATGTTCATAGCTGAGGCTGCCCCTATACTTGTGCTCAAATGCCTTCCCATAGTTTGTGCTCAAGGGCATTGTTTTCTATCACTCATGTATTATTGATTCCCTCCTTTCCACTGAATCTTTTTCATGAACATACAAGCATGTTATTTCTCACATCTTAAAATAACCATCTACTGCCCTAATTTTTCCTTTAAGCTACTGTTCATTTCTCTTATTTACAAAAAAAAAAAAAAAAAAAAAAAAAAATCCTTGAAAGTTTTCTAAACTTTCCATCTCCAATTTATCTCCTAATTTGTTTTCAAAGTTTTACAGTAATTATATCTAAACAACTAGTACTCATAGCTACTTGGACTATTCCATCAAATCCATTAGCATAATGTGTGTAACTATTGTCAATAAAAAATAAAAAAGACGGGCATGGTGATACACATCTTTAATCCCAGCACTCAGGAGGCAGAGGCAGGTGGATCTCTGTGAGTTTGAGTCCAGCCTGGTCTACATAGTGAGCTCCAGGTCAACCAGGACTATATAGTGAGACCTTGCCTCAAAAAATAAAAATATTTTGAACCTGGAACTACAGTCCCTTCCTGTGATCTAGACTGTTGTCCATTCTTGTGAACCTGGGGCTGGGGTCCTCTTCTGTGAGCTGGAGCTGTGGGCCCCTCCCATAATCCTGGAGCTGTGGTCCCATCCTGTGAGATAGAATTGTGGTCCTCTACTGTGAACAAAAGTTGTGGTCCCCTCCTGGTACCCTGGAGCTGATGTCCCCTTCTGTAAGGTAGAGCTGTGGCTCTACCCATGAGCTAGAGTCCTGACACCTTCCTATGAAGTGGAGCTATGGCTCCCTCCTGTGAACTGGAGCTGTGGTCTCCAATTGTGAGCCACTGGGTCCACATTCTGAGTGGCTGCATCACCCACAGCCTCCTCCCCTGAGGTCCCAGGTTGTGCATGGCAGGACCTTTGTTTCTGTGTTACACTTATGCTGAGGACAGGGCACGTTTCTGTCATTTGCAGTTTCTACTCTTGGGAGGGCTGATTCTCAAAATGGACTTCCAGCCTCCCTTGTTGGTCAGGTAAGGTCTTGACTCCCTCCACTTGTGGTCCTGAGCACCCAGGCCCGGAAATTAGAGCTTTCTCATTCCCAACCACAGAGAGGTTGTCCGTCATTTTTCTATTACTCTTCTACAACCCCAGTGTACTTTCACTTGTGACCTACAGAAAATGTAAAACACCTAAATGAGCTTCTAGAAAAAAAAAATCAGACAAGGAGTTAGGGAAGGTGGGGGTGAATGTTGAGTACACTAAAAATACATTGTAGCCATGCACAAAATTCTCAAAGAATAAAAATATTTTTTAATTGGTTAAAACCAGGCCGCCCTATTTTTTCAGGGGATAGTGTAAGGATTAAAACCAACTGA
>NW_008340429.1:730244-734023 GCF_000622305.1 Nannospalax galili
TATTAACTCCATCTCAACTACTCTAGCTGAACTTACTATATTTTGCCCACATTATTGCAATGGCTTTCTATTGCTTCCACTTATTATATCTTTAGAACTGCTAGAGTTTGAGTATTTGGTGTGTGTGTGTGTGTGTGTGTGTGTGTGTGTGTGTATGTGTGTGTGTATGTGTGTGTTCTATGGATGTGTACATGCCCATGTGTGCATGTGTGGAAACCAGCATCTTCTACACCTCATTTTTTAAAACAGGGTCTCTCACTGAATCTGGAAGGCACCAATTTACTAACTTGGCTGGCCAACTTAGATGGGGAAAAAAAAGTCCCTGGGATCTTCCTGTAACTGCTTCTCAGCACTGGGATTACAAGTGTGCGGCCATGCCTCCTTTTTATGTGGGTGCTGGGGATCTGAATTTAGATCCTCATAATTGTGCAGCAAGTGCTTTACCTACTGAGTCATTTTCCCAGCGCCCAGGCTTATCTTTTTATAAGTTAAATCACATCTCTATTTTTAGCTGCCTATTGGTTTCTCATTATCCCCTTTCTTCATTATTACACTTGGCACTACCTTACATAATATTGTGTACATATCTATTTCTAGACCTCCTAAAAGCAGTAAATTTTATTATTTCACACTGTGCATTCAGAGCCTAGACTAGTGCTCAACAAATTTCTGATGAATCAATTAATAAATCATGTTTTTGAAAGTTAGTGTGACTTTACATCTTAGTAAGACAGAAATAAGCAAAGATTATCTGATTATACCTCTCTTTGTAGCTATTTGATACGGTTGTACCATGTACCATATCTAATGTCACTGTGACAAATTCCAACTCTTCATTCTAGATTATTTTTTCTTCAGTTGCATAAATCCTGTGATGAGTTAGTTTCTATGAGGCATTAATTTATAAATTATCTTTTAAAGTATAATAAAAGATGAAGATATGCATCAACAAATATATCTGCAGGCATAATTTTCTACAGTGACTATGCTAAAGAATTTGAGAAAATCTACACTATGATTCCTCCATGAATATCTCCCTCCCATGACACAATATCTGATCAGGAAAGATAAAAACCTAAACACAGAAGAAGTATCAAAATCCAAACTAAGAGCATAATCTTTTTTCTCTTTCTATAAGTACTTATTGAACACCTGCAATGTATCAGACATTAGAGTAAGCACTGGAGCAAAAAAGAGACCAAAACAGGCAAGGTCTGTGATCTCACAGAATTTATAGTAGAGTGGAGTAGTTTGATAGTGAATAAGTAAACAAATATATAAATGATCTGAAATTGTGATTAGTGATCTTCAGTAAACAAACCTGCTGCATTCACAAAGAGGGGAGGATGCAGTAGTTCTCTATAAAATACTGTCCTGGTTTGTTTCTTCATTGCTGTGACAAAACACTCTGACCAATACCAACTTGGAGAGGAAAGGGTTTATTTATGTTACATCTCCCAGATCACAGTATCATCAGGGAGCCCAAGGTAGGAACTCAGGGCAGGAACCTGGAGACAGGAGCTGGAGCACAGGAGCTGGAGCGCAGGAGCTGGAGCACAGGTCATGGAGGAACTCTGTTTACTGGCTTGCTCCTCTGGCACCTGCTTAGCCTGCTTTCTTATGCAACATAGGCCCACCTGCCCAGGGATGGCACCACCCACAGTGGGCTGGGCCCTCCCATATCACTCAACAATCAAGAAGGTGCCCTATGGACATGGCCACAGGCCAGTCCAATGAAAGAAATTCCCCAATTGAGGCTCCCTCAACCCAGGTGTGTCAAGTTGACACTAAAGTTATCCAGCACAAATACATATACCTTAGTCCCCAGAATCTGTAATACACAGCAAGGAGGAATTGACATTGCTAATTGGCTAACCTTGTGTTGAGAGATTATCCTGGATTGTCTAGGTGAACTCAGTGCTATCACAAGGCTCTTAAGAATTGAGGGGAGGGATGGGGCTGGAGAGATGACTCAGCAGTTAAGAATACTGGCTGCTCTGGCAGAGGCCCTGGGTTTGATTCCCAGCATCCACATGGCAGCTAACAACCATCCTAACTCCAGCTCCAGGGGATCTGATGCCCCCTTCTGACCTCTGTGGGCATTGCATGACATGAGCATGTGTACATACATGTAAAACACACATACATATTAAAATAATAAAAAAATTTTTTTTGGTCTTTTTGAGACAGGGTCTCCCTGTAGCCCCAGCTGTCCTGGAACTTACTATGTAGACCAGGCTGGCCTTGAACTCACAGAGATCTGCCTGCCTCTGCCTCCCAAGTGCTGGGATTAAAGGTGTGCACCACCACGCCCAGCTAAATTAAATATTTTTAAGAAAGAAAATGAAAGAACAAACTTCAAACCCAGAAATGCAGCAGTCCCCAAGAGCTGAGAGGGCAAAGAACTTCATTTTCTCTAAAAATATCCAGAAGGAAAGCATTCCTGTTAGTGGCTCAATCTTAGCCCAGTGAGACCCAGTTTTGGACTTCTGATCTTGTAAGTATTGGGTAATAAATTTATTTTTTTTAAAGCCATTGTAGTAATTTGTTACAGCAGTAAACAGAAAAAATAAAGGAACTTCAAATAGAAAGTTAAGAAGCACTTCTCTAAAGAGGTTTCAGTAGTCAAGGGAAGAAATCAAAGGAATATGTCATGTAAAAAGCTACTGACAACACAGGCCAGGTGGAAAAACCAGTAAAGTTGAGACTGAATGGAGTTTGGTGGAATTAGAAATTGATGAATTCAAGTATGGTAACTAAGGAAAAAGTGGTTAACAAAAGATTGGAAATTTGGGGGCTGGAGAGATGGCTCAGTGGCTGCTTTTGCAGAGTGCCAGGGCTTGGTTTCCAGCACTTACACAGTGGCTAACAACCATCTGTAACTCCAGTTTCAGGGAGACTGATGCCCTCTTTTGACCTCTGTGGGCACTGCATAACTGTAGGTATACTTACATACATGTAGACAAACATTCATACATAAAATAAAAATAAAAAATTTAAAAGATTGGAAATTGAGACCTCTTGGGGTAAGTCTACAGTGCAGCCCTCCGCGCTTTGACTCCCCAAGCCACATTCACGGTTCCATCTCCCCCGCTGTTCTCTACTCCTAGTTTGGGCCCTGTGCCATTCCTAGTCTTGGGGCCCCAGACACCTGGGGAACCAATACTGCTTCCTGATCCTTTTCACCCAGAACAACTCAGTGCCTTTATTGGGCCCCAGGAGCACTGCTTCTGGATCTGGCCCCGCCCTCACCTCCCTTTACTTCCCTGATCCTGCAACAACGCTAGCCTCTTTCTGGGGCTGACAGCCTCTTTCTGGGGCTCCGAGGCTTACCTTTCCTCTCCCTGATCCTTTGCATCCAGTACAACCCAGCTACTAAATCCACTCCCTGGGAAATCTTGGGGCTTCTTCCCTCCCCATCTGCCTTTGCTTCCCTGCATGGCGCAGCCACGGCAAGGGTCTCAGGTCAGTGCCACCCAAGTTCCTGAGGCCAAAATAATTCTTAGAAGATTCCAGACCTAAGGAGAAAGTCTGAAAACTTCTGACCCACATTGGAATTGGGCCACCGCAGATCTCCTGAAGACAAAATCAATCCGGCCACGATAATATAAAATCAAAAGAGAGAACCCGAAGCTTAGATGAATCAGCTCTTCATACCCATAAAGTAAACCACAAAGACACATAAAGTTCAAGAAAAGAAGCAGAACTAAACTTGAAGGCCCGAGTATCACACAAGAGTCAGAAACTACAAAAGAAATTCACATGTCAAAATCACAGAG
>NW_008340429.1:736999-737610 GCF_000622305.1 Nannospalax galili
AAAAAAAATTGACATATGTTCTCCCTCATATGTGGATCCTAGGATCAGACTCTGATAAATATGTATGCAAACAGACATAACTGCAGGAACCAGGACAAGGGTAAGGAAACAGTGAGGTAAAGGAAAAGAAATAACCTGAAGGAGAAGAATAGTAGGTAACAGGCCTTAATAAGGGAGATATGGATAAAAATTGGGTTAATCTAAGGGAGGCGGGAGAGAAGAGTATATGAGGAACCTAGGGGACAAGGAGAAAGAAGAAGCTCAACAGAGGTAGGATCATAGGAGCAAGGGTATTAGTAAGGAAGAAAGGGGGAGAAGTGGGGGCACCTTAAGTGGGAAAACCATGATACAGGGGTGAGATGATAAAAGAAAGAAACAATGCCTAGCTAGTCATGAAAACCAGAGGGAACCATATTATTCCTACAATCTACTGACAAATTATACTTAACAGATCAAGAAATATATCTCTAGATAAGGTTTATTTGAGACCAACCAGTCATTACCCAAGATTTATCTGCAGGACATGCAATAATTAAAAATGCCAGAATTATGGAACTAAACTTCTTGGATGTTTAACAGACATACATTGAGATATATACTAATTGGGTCAG
>NW_008340429.1:738287-746865 GCF_000622305.1 Nannospalax galili
CAGACCCCAATTCTATCCAAAGGAATACTGACAATAGATTGCCGTAGATGAGGAACAGCTGATCCTCCTGGATCAGCGACCTCTGGATGACTAGATTTACCAGAAGGGCAGATATGGGGGAATCGATGGGGGTTCTGACAGCACAGTGGACAGTGGCAGCTATGGCAGAGTATTGAGGCTCTAGTGGGAGAGGAAGGCTGTCTATCTGACGATGGAGATCTTTTTTAAACGTTAAAACCTCATTTAATTTTATGTCTTATAGACTTTATAATGAGTAAAAGATTGTATAAGCGTAATAATTCATCTGTAAACCTAAAAATGTATAGCCAATTTTGAAAGAGATGTACCCTAGCTCAGAAAAATGTTATTGAATAGGTTAATGCTGTTGTAATGAAACACTTAAAAAAAATAAAGAGCTGGATAAACAATTCTTTAAATCACCATACTAAAAACACACTATAAAAAAAGATTGGAAATTTAAATAAGATTAATTTATATAGGGCTTTAAAGGTAATATTAAGGAACTCATTTTTACTGTCAATGCACTGTGAAGATATTGATTGGATGGTTTTAAACATGAGTCTGACATGATGTGTCATATCATTTTAAAAGTATAGTTTTGTTGTAGTTTAGCATACATAAATAACATGAACCTATCATAGTAACAGCTTAATAAATTTTTTACCAAGTAAACATATTCAGGTGAATACCTCTCAGGAGAAGAAATAGAATATTATTAAATTACTGAAGCTTCTCTATTATGCCTTTCCAGTCTTTAGCTCACTAAAGTAACTACTATACTCACTTTTTATCAGCCTAATATTAATGATGTTTTCTTTTGACTCTGATCTTTTACATATGTGAGATTTAGTCATATTGTATTCCTGTATGTATTTCTTATATGGTTTATCCTTTCTGTTCTTTAGTATGTTTGGTTGCTTCCAGATTTGTGTTATGATGAACATTCTTGTCCATGTATTTTTGTGTACATTCATAGCTATTTTATTACATATAGACCTATAAGTGCAACTACTGAGTCATAGAGTATGCTTATTTTGAACTTTAATTTTGTTAGTTTTCCAGAGTGATTGTAACAGTTGGCACACTCCACCAGCAATGTGTGACAGCTGTAGTTGGTCTAGCTTTTACAATACTTGAAAGTTTCTTTTATTTAACCATCTTTTAAGGGAGTAAAGATATTTCATATGACTTAAATTTTTCTCAGATGATTAATGATATTGATTCTATTTGAATAGTCTCCTTCATCAAGTGTTTGTGCACTGACCTAGTACTTAGGTTTTTAAAAGATAGTTGTGAACTCTGGGGAGAGATTTTTTTAGACCATTTCAAATATTTATTTGTTTTGGTGTAACATGAAGTTTGATATAGTCCAAGAAAATTTACAAGTACTCCTCCACAGAAGGAATTCTACAGAAGGAATTCTACAGAAACACAGGTGTGCTATACAATCTTAACAATGTGCAATTTATGTGTGAAATTAGTCACAAAACTTTGAGTGAAATCCTGCTTTCTGAAAGCCACAGGTCTATACTGTTAAGATAACTCACTTTTGTCTTCCTTAATACCAGCTTTAACGAAGTACTGGGCTGGGGATTTAGCCCAGTAGTAGAGAATACATCTCTTAGTTTGCATGTATAATGCATTAGGTTCAATCTCCAGCACTGAAAAAAGCCCTGAAAGTATCATGCTCTTTTATGAACTGAATTTATTAATTAAATGTTGTCCTTTAAGCACAAGCTTTACAGAAATTTAATTATTGAGGGAGAAAAATGCAATCACAAAATTCAGTTTAATGGCCTCCAGAACGAAAAATAATTTTACTAGTTTCAACCGAGTTAGATGAACGCCACAGCGCAAATATGTACAGGAGAAAGAGCATGTCCAATTAATGGGATTTCTGGATGCCTGCCCAGAGATTCTGTGAAATCTTATGCCACAAGGTAAAGCACTACTCTGGAGCAGGAGGTATGACCAACAAAAATGAGGAGGACTCTGCCCAACAATAAATTAAGTTTATACCGCATGCTTTATTGCTCTGCCCTCATTCTGGCAGGCTTCCTTTCATTCTATCTCCTTAAGCTGGCTTGCTTTTGCTTGTTCTTTTTTAAAGATTGCTCAGTCAGAACTCTCAGTCTTTGCCCTAACCTCCTCCCTTTCCCCCGTTTTTGTTCCTAGACTGACAAAGTCAGAGCAGAGCTCTTTTTGGTTATTGTTCCAACACAGCTACTGGCCCTAAGAAGTAAAATGCTTCGTTCACTTTTTGTATCGTCATAGTTTATGCTCGTCCTTTTACTGGGCTGTCTCTGGCCCTTTCAATTCTTTGAAGCTAGTAACTCCAAATATCTACCGCTTGTAAGGATGGGGTTGCTTTTCCTCCCAGTCCCCTCCTGCAGCAACCACTGCAATCTGTCTGCAACCTGGGGCAAGATTTAATGTTGTTAGGAACACAGCGCAGTCACGTATCCAAGGGGGACAAGGGCGGGCACTCAGCCAAGTCCTGTGCGCTGTTTTCCTGCCACTGCACCTTCCTCGGCTTGGTCTATATTTGAAGAGGTTGGTGTTAATTTCCCTGGGGGGGTGGTGAGGGGGAGGGAGGAAGGAGTGTGTCTGCATGGCGAAAACTGCAGTTAACTCGCCCTCTGCTGGTTAAAGATCTGAATAAGTACAGCCAAAACTGGGAAAGAGAAAGAAATCCGTTTTATACAGATAGACAAATCGCAACTAAAATTCGGCTTACTTTCGCTCGTTTGCCTATCTGAATAGTCACTGCTAGTCTTTAGCTCCACCTAGTCCCTTAGTACCGAGGTTTTAATTATATTCTTATTCAAAATCTTAGTTCCAGGTTATATGCTATCCTGGACCCATATTCATTTACTGTTGGGATTCTGCAATTCTAAATAGCGATTCAAAGTCCCCAAACGTGCTCTTTTTGTCTAATTAGTTGCTAGGCAACGGGAAAAACGACAGCTAAACTCACTTGTAGACCACACTTCAGGTTAGTGTCTCTGACTAAGGCAGTGATTTCATGAGAACAAAAAACAGCTCCTGTTTGTGTTTTCAAAATTAATTAATTGGAAAACGAGAAAAAGCAGTCCGTCCCCACGCTAGGTTCTAAAAAGCTGACAGGCAGGCAGGCTAGCACAAGACGAAACACTGGCCGCCATCACTCTCGCAGACTTTGTACCGCCTTTGCAGGCTGACGCATTTTGTCGGAATAAACCAACATGCGGAGGCTGGGTAATGTTACGTTTGCCAACAAGAAGATAGCATTTATAAGTCACCTATATCCCAGCGGTAATGAGGGAGAAAGAAAAGAAAAACATGACGAAATTTTGCAATATGAGATATTATTTAACTTAGTTGTTCTCTCTGCCAATCTGAATGTCCCAAATCAAAGGATTCCTATTCCCCCCTCTGCAGTTGTCATTGTAAATTAGTCGGTCACGCGGCCCTTAGAAGCAGTTGAGATTGGCCATTTCCTTTGTCGGGTGAGAATCTCTGCAGCGAGTCATGGGACCAAACTGGGTGGTGTCGCTGTCCGCGTCCAGGGTGCTGAACTCTAGGCGTGGCCAGGGAAGAGTTCTTTATATGCCAGCTTCCGGTAGGGCGGGGTCGGGGGCGTGCTTTGAAAAGTGGATCCATCTGCCACCTGGTGGTTGATAAGGAAAATGTTAGTAGATGAGGAAAATGCACTTTGAATTGAGACCCTGAACTCTGAAAACACAAATTGGAGAGTTTGGGGTATTTTATTCCTCGGTAGGTGACCTTTTGGGAGATCTTCTCTTATTATCCAAAGACATGAGGTGGTATAAAAGAATGGAGAATTTCCAGAATGACCTCTTACTTCTACCTAAGAAAATAATTCACAAGTTTAATGTTTAAATGTCATCAAGCATTTTGCAGTCTATCTTGTTATCAAACAGGTATTTTTAAATCTCTGACAGTAATTAAGAAATATTTACTAAAACGTTAAAAGAAAAAAATGCTAAATGAAACCATTTTCTTAACCAAATACATTCAGACTGAGTTTTCTGCTCTGATCTCAGTTTATGAATGATCAAAACTGTGATTTTATTTGGAAAGTGACTAAAAAGTAGTAGAAATTCTAGGAGGAAAACCAGTGTTTTTTTCATTTTCTTTTGAGACTATTATATAAACTATGGGAAAGTTTGTTGTCAAAAATACTAACTTGAATCAAGACTTACACACTGAACTTAGAAGTAATTGAATTGTCTTCAATTATGAAATGGGAAAATTTCTTGGAGTGTAATAAAGGGAAGAACGGTCTCTTCAGTCTTGATTTTATTAAATTGGGAAGTTTTCAGTGCTTTCATATTTCATGGAAAGCCACCTGTATAGTCTGTATTACCCACAGAAAGGCAACACATGAATAGGAGCATGAAATTCAACAGTTTAAAATAAGGGTGTAATAGAAGTTTGGTCTATTATGGTACTGGCTTACAGTGTGGCTTCTTATATTACTGTGGGAGAAGGAAACATACACACATGCACATGTTAAACAATAAGAGCATTGTCATATAAAGCAACAGATGGGAGCTCAAGAGCAGTTGCAAAAAATTCAGCTGCCAAAGAAATGTCCCCAAAACATCCTATTCCTGCCACAGTGGAAGAAACCTGCAAAACCTCAAATACATGAAAGAGCACAATAGAAGAATATAATTTTAAAATAGTAGTAAGGTTTAAAACCTCAATATTTTAAAATATATCTGTTCCTAAACCGGGTTTTTGTTCAGGCTTAAGCAATACATATATAAGTGAAAATCAGAGAGAATCCAGATATTAGGATGGTTATTTAAATTTCCATGATAATAAATATCAACACTAAAATGGATACAATAGAAAGAATAAATGGGAGAAGACTCTCAAATATTCTAGTTAGTATACTTTTCTGAATGATGTTAAAAATAGTGACAAAATTCTCATGCCAGGAGTGGTGGCTCACACCTTTAATCCCAGCACTTGGGAGGCAGAGGCAGGTAGATCTTTGTGAGATCAAGGTCAGCCTGTCTACATAGTGAGTTTCAGATGGTTTGGGGCTAGGGAGACTGTCAAAAAAAAAGTGACAAAATTCTCAACTGAGCAATTTCAGGAACATTTAAATCTATGATTTAGGGGTAAATAAATGAAAACAAATGACACATTTTTCATGTATGTCAGACTGTATTTAAATCTAAACTAAATTTATGAGCAGTAAATACTGAATATTGCAGAGCACCTTATAGAACTAAACAGGTTTTTTATCCAGTGCTGAGGCTCATAAAACAACATCCCAAAGCAAAGTGCTTTGGCTTACTGAAAACATTAAACCAAAGGAGATCAGAAGGTCTTAGAGATAGTCTTCCTGATGTTTTCCTGCCTTCTGGTCTCCATCCTCTTTTTCTTCTAAAGCAAACTATAGACATGATAATTTTGCTTCTCTAAAGTGGGTCACAGAAACTAGACATTCTCTTCCTCAAAGCAAGCCATAAAACTTGGAAGTACCATTGTGAGCTTTCTTTATAAGAACAAGGCTTGCTGGGTTTATCTCTTTATTACCATTCGATCATATCTGTTTTATCCAATCACATTTCCACATGCCTATCCTTTCTCAACAAACCAAAGCATCGAAACAGAGTCCCCTGCATCTTGGGACTTAATTTCTGAAGCTTCCCATGTCATGTAAATCTTTGTATAAAGAAATTTGTTTTATTTTTCACTTGTTAATCTGTCTTTTGTTATAGGAATGTCAGCTTTGACCCTTATGAGGGATGAGGAAATGTGTGCCTTTATGTCCCTATATCAGCAGCACTAATTACATTTTTAGGACCTACTTAAGTGGATTGAAAAGTAGCATTCAGGGGGCTGGAGAGATGACTCAGTGGTTAAGAACACTTGCCAGAGGACCTGGGTTCAAATCCCAGAACTCACATGGCAGCTAATAACCATCCATAACTCCAGTTTCAGGGGATCGGGATACCATTTTCTGGGCTCTGTGGGCACGCACAACATGAGTTCACTTACATACATGCAGGCAAAATACTCATACACATAAAATAAAAGTAATAAATAAATATCCCAAAGTTCTTTTATGTAAATTTTAAGACATATAACAAAGAATTATATTGTTGGTTTCCAATTATATTGGAAACCAAGGATTCTTGCTTTGGGAAAAGGGAAATATAAATATGAAATGGAAGAAGAAATGAAACAATCTACATTAGTGGATCAACATATTAAGTACCACAGATTTTGTACATATGTATATTTATATGTACATATTTCAAACATGTCAAAGTTCAAGGCAGGCAAGCATCATCCATGGAAGTTGGTGAACACAGTTTAATAAAATTGTTTTAGCATATTACACAGCTTCAAAAGTTCTCTTCAAAGATCAATAACTAATTTTAAGAAGAATTAAAAGATAAATTTCTAACCTAGATATTTTGTGGGCCCTATTGTATAATACCAAACCACCAAATTTACATCGACAATGGGACAAAATGACATTACTTGCTTTCTGATATACTGAAAAGGCCAGAGCATCACCTATTGGCAATTTTTGGCAAAACATTGAACATTAATTGAAAAGAAAAAAAAATTCCAAATTGAAGGACATAAGATGAAACAATTCTTTTAAAGATGCCAATGTCGTGTAAAAGATGTCATGGTCATTAAAAAATTAGTGTCATAATAATACCTTTTCTAAACGGTTCTAGTTTAAAGGAAGCCAAAGGTGGCTGAAGAAATGGCTCAGCCGTTAAGAACACTGACTGTTCTTGCAGAGGACCTGAGTTTGGTTCCAGAACCCACATGGTGGCTAACTCTAGTTCCAAGGGCTGCAACATCCTCTTCTGATCTCCACAAGCAAAGTATACATGCAAGCAAAACAATCATACATAGAAAATAATAAAAATAAAGGAAGCCTAAGAAACATAACTAAAAGAAATGTACAGGGGCTAGAGGGATAGCTCAGTGGTTAAGAGCATTGGTTGTTCTTGCAGAGGAGCTGGGTTGGAATCCAAGTACCCACATGGCAGCTAACAGTTTCAAACCGAAACTCCAGTTCTAGGGGATCCGACTCCTTCTTCTGTCTTCCTCAGACATTGCATAACACAGATGCACTTACACACGTGCAGGCTCATATACATAAAACAAGTAAATAAAAATTTTAGAAAGCAGTGTACAATCCTTGGTTGTATCCTGGATATGAGAACATGATTAGGTCAGTTGGTGACTTTATAGTATGAAATGTATTAGATAATGGTATTTCATTCATATTAAATTTCCTGAGTGTGACAATGGTATTGAGGTTATATGAAGGAATGTCTCTGCTTGTAAGAAATGTTTAGATATTTAGGGATCATAAATCATAATGTCTGTAGTTAACTTGCATAGCAAAACAAAGCACATATAGATTAGCTATTGTCATATAATGAAGTGCAACAAAACAGCAAAAGTTATGCTCATGGTTGAACAGAAATCTCAGTTGGCAAAATGTTTGCCATGCAAATAAGATGACCTGAGTTTGATCTTCAGCACCCATGCAAAAGCTGGGCTTGTAGTTCCAGCACTTGGGAGGCTGAGACCATGGATCCATGGGGCTCATTGTCTAGCCAGCTGAACCTAATTGGTTAGCTCTAGACCAGTGAGAGTCTGCTGTATTAAAAAAAAAAAAAGGATGGAGCCAGATGTGGTAACACATGGCTACATGGCTTTAATCCCAGCATACAAGACAGCTTGGTCTACATAGTGAGTTCCAGGCTAGCCAGAGCCTTCTGGTGAGATCCTATCTCAACAAACATAAAACAAACAAACAAACCACTCCCAGGATGGATGGCTGCTTGAAGACTCACACTCAAAGTTGTCCTCTGGCTTCTGCCTACATAAGCACACACATGCATGCACATTTGCACACATATGTTCACTCCAACAAACACATGCATACACACACATGCACACATGAAAATTAATAGCTCAAACTAATAATTCTAGTCCTGCACATGGGAGTTATCTGGTGTAGGTTGAAATCAGCTGTGAATTGCTTTTAATATGCATATTGTTACAAATATCTCTAATAATTTTTCTTGATGTATAGTTTTGTTGAATTTTTTTACAACAAAAATAGCCCACCCACCAGATTTCATGCAATCTGTCATACATGTTAAGGCCTATCTAGTCAAGTTTCTGTACCCAGTTGTCCCTCAGTGTGAGTTCATCCACTGGAGCCTATTCAGCCTATTTAGCATCATTCTCTTAAAGATAAATTCTCCCTCACCCAGGAGTGATTGACTGGCTATAGTTCCTTGGCTAAGGCTGGGGCCTCCTGCCCATTTCCTCAGTTCTATGCTGTGTTTTTGTTTGACTGAGTTTGCATTGGGTCTTGTGCATGCTGGCACCATTGCTATAAGTTCATATTAGCAGTTCCCAGAAGCCTGGAAGACTCTGTTTCTTTATGGTTGTCATCCCCCCTCAGCCTGAACCCTGCTGCCTCCTGGAGACCGTTCCACACTGCCCCAGTCACGGAAAGTCGGGTGAGGAGATAGACCAATGGGGGGAG
>NW_008340429.1:746918-750016 GCF_000622305.1 Nannospalax galili
AAAAGCTTCCTGGGTAAAGAGGCAAGGTTGGGTTTTCAGGCAGGCTGGCAGGTGGGGGGAGGGAGGGGGTTTCTAAGGCTACATGGCCTTTGTCCTGTCTTCTGGTCACATAATCTACAAGGGACCCAGTTAGGATTAAAGAATTAGAGGCTTAATAGTTTTGCTTGGGGGTTGTTGGGTAAGAGACAGTGTGTCTGGAATGGAGCCGGCCAGTTTTCTGCCATCCTCACTAGGAGGTATCCAGCCTGGCGGCCATGCTCTACATTCCAGGCACTCTTGGCTTATCCCAACAATGGTCAAGCACCACCCCTGTCTTTTACAATCTTTCTGCCCCCTCTTTCACAATGGTCCCTGAGCCCTGGGTAGGTGACATTTAATATGAGTCCTATCCAGTGACATGCACTCCACAGTCTCTTATTCTCTATGCTTTGACCAGTTGTGATCTTCTGTGTTAATTACCTTCTGTTGCATGAGGAAACTTTGCTGGTGAGAGTTGAGGGATACATTAGTATCCTCTATACCCCTTGTTTCACTATGTTCCATGAGCCTTAAGAGTAGAAGTTCCATTGTAGATATGTCACTTGGGGCTGGGCCTCTCATAGAAACTTATTCTATGCATTTGCCCAGTGGTGAAACTCTGTAATAGTCTCCATCTGTTTGATGGAGAGGTTTCTTTGATGACTGGTGATTGAATACTTGTGTGTAAATATGAGGATCCATATTTAGCATAGAGTAAGAAATTGCATTTGTCTAAGGATGTGACAGGTGTAGAGTTTTCTCTAGGATCTATGACCTCTCCAGCCATGTGTAATTGGCTATGTTTACAGTGCCACACATGAATTCCTTCCCATTGAGTGGGCTCAAAGTGCAATTAGATAGCTGTTTAATACCCAAAGATAAACATGCCACTACTACTGATATAGTTAGTTGTTCTGGTTGTTATTCAGCTTAAAAGCTTGGGTTGGACCACTGATTGATTTTCTCCTTTAGTAGCTTGCATAGTATCCTCTAAAACTATGATAGCTAGTCTTCAGGGAGGAGACTTTCATGTAAGTTCCAGCTCCATGGCTTCAAGTCCTGTGTCTAAAGCGTGTCCTGTCTTCAGCAATAGGGTCTTACCTTCAAGACTTGAGAGTTAATCAAGGGCTGAGGCAATAGCCTGTGTTATTTGGGGAATCCCTTAGACTACCTTAACCAACAACTCTGAGGTTTTGCCTATCTGGTACTGTGTTTCTTGTTATATAGCCTTCAGCTATATACAATGCACTCATGTACAGATTGTATTTTTCAGTAGGTTTTTAAATTAATACATTTAAATAATGCTAAGGTGGTATGAAAAATATAATTCTTTAATTGATCAGCTAGCTAGACAATGTTTTTAATCATGAAAGTGGCATAAGAGCAAGAGAATAACCCCAATTGTGGAACCAATTCAAGCCATGACTTATTTCATTCTATCCATTAGTTTCCTAGGGCTGCCATAACAAATCAACAAAATTGGGTAGCTTACAACAGTGGGAATCTGTCCTTTCTTTTCACAGTTCTGAAGTTTAGAAATTGGAAATAGAGATGCTGGCAATGTCTTGAAATGTATGAAGGCTTGGAGGAGATGGTTCTTTCACCATACTACCTAGCTCCTGATGGCTTCAGGCTGTCCTTGGCATTCCTTGGATTATGTCAGCATTGATCTAAACTCTTCATTAATTACCACAGAGCCTTCTTTTCTTCGTGTGTCCATGAGTCTTAAAGTCTCTCTTTCATCACAAGAGCACTATCATTGGATTTAGTTCCCATAATAATCAAGTATGACTTCATTTTAATTTGATCATATCTGAGAGACCTGATTTCCAAATAATATGCATTCACAAGGACCAAAGGCTAAGATTTCAACATGTCTTTCTGGAGGACACTACTAAACCATAACATTCTACTAACATCCTATTGGCCAAAGCAATTTACATGATAAGCTCAAAATCGAGATGTGGAATGGCATGGCTAGAGAGGTTGTTCAGTGGTTAAGAGCACTTGCTGCTCCTCCAGAGGTCCTGAGTCTGGTTCTCATACATCCATATCAGGTATATCACAACGTCCTATAACTCCAGCTTCTTCTGGCCTCTCCTGCACACATGCCCCCTCAACACACACACACACACACACACACACACACACACACACACAGACACACACAGACACACACACAAACAAACAAAAAACTAAATTTTTAAAAAAGAAGTGGAATGGAAAAGAATAAAAGTAAGATTTTTATCTCTCACCCTATATATAAATCAATACAAAATGAATCAAAAGCCTTAAGACTTGAAACTCTGAAACTGCTGGAGGAAAGCACAGCTTTCACAAACACTTCAAGATTTAGCTATACACAAGAACTTTCTGAAAACAACCTTAGTAGTTCAGGAAATAATCCTAAAAATTGAAAAACAAGATTACATAAAATTACAAAGCTTTTTCACAGAAGAAGAAACAACTAGTGAAGTATTGGACCACAGAATGTGATAAAAGTACTTGATGGTTATACATCTGACAGAGGACTAGTATAAAAGAACTAAGAACATAAATATTACCCCCCCTCCAAAAAAAACAATTCAGTCAATAAATGGGTAAATTGATCATCATAAAAATGAAGTGCCAATGACCAATAAACACACTGAAAAATGTTCAACATCCTTAAGGAATGAAAATCAAAATTACATTGATATTCCATCTTGCCTCTGTCAGAATGACTATTACTGAAAAAACAACTAAGAAATGCTGACATGGATATGGAGAAAAGGAAACCATTGTACACTGTAAAGTATGTAAATTTGTTGAGTCATGAAAATAAGAATACCAGGTCTTTGGAACTAAAAATAGAAATATGCTCTAACTATACCACTTCTGGGAATATACCACAGGACTCTAAGTCAGCACAGTATAGAGATACCTGCATATCCGTGTTTACTGAAGCAGTATTCACAATAGCCAAGTTGTAGAATCCATCTAGGCGCTTGCCCAGATGGAATGGAAAAAGAAAAGGTGGTAAAGACTGGAGAGATTTCACACACACACACACACACACACACACACACACACACACACAC
>NW_008340429.1:750028-754176 GCF_000622305.1 Nannospalax galili
CTTTAAAAAAGAAAACATGCTATATATACATACTATTCATCCATAATCCATAAAGAATGTAATTGTGTTCATTGCAGGGAAGTGGGTGGAATTGTAAACCATCATATCAAGTAAAATGAACCAGACTCACAAAGACAAATAATCATGCTTTCTCTCATATGTGGATGCTAGATTTATATATATAATAGAAGTGATATTAGAAAAAAGGAGGAGACTAGTGGTAAGGGAGAGGGAAAGGGAAGAATATTGGGGGTTAGTGAGGTCAAAGTATATGATATTCTTTAATGAAAAATGTCTCTATGAAACTGAATATACACCCCCTAAAAGTGAATAAGTTAAAGCACATAGTGAACCCACTGTCAAGTCAAAGCAATTGCACAACTAAACTCAACATCTATAAGAAAGAGGTATAATTCTTCCAAAATTAAGAAGAAATTAAGAACCAGCAAGACTTCTAGGGATGAGAACAGGGGAGAGGGAGAGTTGAGAGCAGAAGTATGGATTGACATGACTCATACATGCTATAAACATGTATAGAAATATCACTATGAATCTTATTTTTAGAATTAATATTTGTTAATAATTATGACTTTAAATCCAAATAGGATGGAGAAAGAGTATTTTTAATAATGTGAATATATTATATAGCCATGCATATTAAATATACTATGAGAAAGAGGTTGCGTACAAATGCAGCAAAATAACAAATGCAGATGAAAGTTATATGGCCATTTATTATTATGTCCAAAAAATACCCCTGAACCCTGGTAAGGAGAGACTTAGTGGAGAAGGACAATTGTATGCTGTATTACTTTTCTCATTTCTGTAACAAAATTGGTCAGGGTAGTTCAAGAGACTCCAAAAATAACACAGGCTATTGCCGTAGCCCTTGATTGCCTCCCAGAATTTGGAGATAAGACCCTACTGCTGAAGGTAGAACATAGTTCAGCATACTTTGCACAAAGGACCTGGAGCAATGGAGCTGGAACTGACCTGGAAGCCTGAAGACTAGCTCTCATGGTATCAGAGGATACTATGTAAGCTGTCAAGGTCCTACCCAGCTGTAAAGCCTAATATACAGCAGTGACTGGTCAGCAAACTATTGCTATTGTTACAGTAGTGACACTTTTATCTTAGGGAAAATAAACAGCTGTCTAATTGGAATTAATGCTTGCTCAATGGGAGGGAACTTATGTATGATACTATAAACATAGCCAAATACACATGGCTAGAGAGGTCATAGGTCCTAGGGAAAAACCTACTTTTGTCACATTCCTAAACCACAATAATTTCTTACCATATTCTAAATATGCATCTTCATATTTATAGACAAGTGTACCTTTCACCACTCATCAAAGAAGATTCTTTTAGCAATAGATGGAGACGATTACAGAGTTCCAGAACTGATGAAATGCAGAGAATAAGTGTCTGTGAAATGCTTAACCCTAAGTGACACATCTTTAATGAAACCTATGCACATAAAATGAATCCATCTCTCAACTCTTACCAGAGAAGTTTTCTTATTCAGAAGATGGTGTTTACACAGGAACCCACAATTGACCAATGTGCAGACAAGAAGAAGCTGCAGAGTGCTCATCCCTGAATAGGACACCCCTTTCAAACTTTTGCCTCCCAAGGCTCAGGGATCATTGCAGAAGGCCAGGGTCTGGAAAGAGTATAAGAGCCAGAGGAGGTGGATGACCGCAAGGAAGCAGAGTTTTCCAGACAGCTGGTCAGTTACACATATAAACTCACAGCAATGATGACATTATGCACAAGTCCCATGTAAGCTCAAACCAGACAAAATCCCAGCATTGACATGGAGAAGTAGATAAGAAATTCCTAAGGCACTTTGGGCAAATGATGGTTGCTGAGAAGGGGAGAGACAGTGCCTTAAAAGGAATGGGACTCTTGGTAGGTTGACCATGTTCAAGTGAAAGTGAAACGGGGAGAAAGAGGTTCCTCTAGAGGGTTCTTAGTCTCATTCATAAAAGAATTTAAGAATGGACCCAAACATTTACAATTTTATTAGAATCTTAAAATAAAATCCTCAGGGCAGGGGAGCTGGTAATCTTGGCAGCTGCCTTGAGGAGGTGAATAGTGGGAAGAAGGAAAGAAAGTCATGGAAGCCCTGCAGGTTTGGAGCCTGCATGGAAGTCAGACATGTGGCTGACTCACAGCCACATGGCTGGGAGAATGAAGCTTTAGAGAAAAAGTGAAGAAATACAAGATGCTAGGGGCTGCCAAAGCCTTAAAGCATGTTTAGTAAGAAAGGAATGAAGAAGAAAAGGAGAAATTATGCTTTCCTGAAGAGTTCAGGAAAGCAGATAGTCTTACGGAGAACTACATGGCTGTGGCTGGTCTGGAAGCTCTTCAGGGGTCTGAGCTAGTTCCAGGCAGAAATATTTGTTACCTTATTAACACACTAGGTATTTTGTCCATCTATTTAGCATAACTTAAGGTGGCCCTGCCTTCCTGGGAGTAGTTCTATCACGAGGTAATTGACCAGTGAGACTGGAAAAGTAGGTCTTCCGACAGACAGACTAGACAATTTTATAGTCTGGACCAGATCAATTTATGGGGCTTGTTGATATTCTTTACAGATGGGCTCACACTGAAGCATAACTGGGAACACAAATTAGACTCTATAGGCCATTATATATGATATATGTATAAATATATAATAGAGTACATTAAACTGGGCATGAGTCAGTAAGGGGAGGTGTGGATGGGAAGAGGATCTAAATACCATCAAACTATATTGTATGAAAATTGCAAAAACCCAATAAAAAATTTACAATATAGATATACTTTAGACAATGACTTTTACCTAACCTTGCAACGAAAGAAGGCAATCTTGTTTTGAGATGAGTTAACAGAACCTCAGCTGGTTTATGATGTAAATAAGCCAGCTAGACACTTCTTTGACTCAGAACAATGTATGAATGTGTTTGCTTTGCATATCGAGTGCTACAAACAGTGGATATTTGTTGAAAGCAACGGGTGATCTCCTTTGTGTTACAAAAAACAGGTAAGATTAAATTGATAAAATCTTTCTGTGCTTATGTGTGCTTTTCTAGGTCAGCAGAGGTCAGAAAGAGAGAGAGAGAAAAAATAAGGATCCATTTTTCCTTCCTGGATATACTAGTTCAATAAAGGAAAGAGCAAGCCCTTGTTCAAGAGCAGGGTTCCAGGAGTAACATAAAAGAACAGGCTCTCAAAGCAGTTCAGGTCCCCTCTTGGCTAAAATGGGTGTTAAGACTCAGGTTGTTTTTAATTAGGCGTAACCATAATGTGGCATTGTGCACCACCACAATAATAAATGGGGAGATATGGGAGGAGTTGGAGGGGAGGAAGTGGGCATGAATTTGATCAAAACACCTTATATGCATGTATGAAATTCTCAATAAATTATTTTTTTAAAAAGTAATACACAGGTAGGAAATGGAAAAAAAAGAAATGTATTAAAATTTAGGGATGTCCATTTTAGTATCTTATCAAATCTGTATTTCCCCACTCAATGTATTACAAAATACCAAGAATCAGTGTTAATATTATGACCAAAGATATAAATGTATCATGGATAGGTTTTGAATGTATTTTGGGATCAAACACAAATTCTCAACCTCTTTTAAATATTGTAATGGTTATTAAAACTTTAACAGAAAAAAATCAAAACAAAGGAAGAACCTTCTCACCACAAAATTTTCATGTCTCAAAACAAAAAAGAAAAACATTTAGTAAGGAGGGTTAAGCAGGATCAATAAGATCTTTGTGTGGAAATAGGGTAAAATAGCAGGGTGAGCATATGGGATAATCACTATATTAGAAAATATCCTGGTCCCTGTCGTTTGCCAATTATCAAAATGAAACATGAAGTGGGAGATGCTGTACCTTTTAGAACTTGTTCTACAAATGGTCAAAACTTGACAGGTTATCCAATCCCAAGAGCTGAGCTCTAAACACATGCACATACAAACAACAATGACTGCAGTAGTCTGTGAATATTAATTATATAAATTAAAGAGTAGCAAGTGCTCTTAAACACTGAGCCATCTTCAAGCCCTCATATTTATAATTTTAAAAAATGTTTTATTTTTATTTTATGTATACATTTTTATTTCCATTTTATTCTATGATTTTTAAAT
>NW_008340429.1:754314-756445 GCF_000622305.1 Nannospalax galili
TAATCAACAATCCACCAGTCATTAAGGGTATATTGTTCAATCTCTATGTGTTTGTATTATTTCTGTAATTTCTTTTGTTATTAACTTCTAGTTTTATTTCATTATGATCTGATATGATACAAAGAATTATTTCTAATTTTTATATATTTGTTAAGATTTTAACACAAACCATTTCTTATAATCTCTGACCTCTGCTAGATTGTGAGGCAATCCACCAGTCATTAAGGGTATATTGTTCAATCTCTATGTGTTTGTATTATTTCTGTAATTTCTTTTGTTATTAACTTCTAGTTTTATTTCATTATGATCTGATATGATACAAAGAATTATTTCTAATTTTTATATATTTGTTAAGATTTTAACACAAACCATTTCTTATAATCTCTGACCTCTGCTAGATTGTGAGGCAGGGGTCTGTTTGGGCTACCAGTGCCCATTCTGGTTCTTCCCTACATCCAGGTATAGAATATGGCAGGTGATGGGTCACCAACCAGATCTTTCATCTTATATCACCGTAACTATCTGGTCTGCTGGTCCTATCCATACAGTTGTTTGAACCATGTGCAGCAAAAGATGGAGACCAGCCCTGGCCTTTGCCCACAATGGCTTGACATTATTCATAAAATAAGAGCAGGGTCCATAGAAGGGACCTGGTACCCAGTTGGGGATGAAAAAGACTTCTAGTACCCCAGATCTCAGTCCTTGGAGCCAGTGATTAAGTCAAAGGGAGCCCCTCATGCCTATTTTTAAAATACAATATCTACTCTAAGTTTGAGTAAAGGCGTCCACTCCAGGTATGCTGGGGCCACTAGCAGCACAACTATGTAACCATGCAAGATGGGCTCAATGTAGGGATGAGATGGCAGAGGCTAACATAGTCAAAGCTGTGGGACTTCTGCAGAGACCCCAAATAAGCTTTATCAGGAGTTCTGGCTCTTCTTTGAAGTACTGAACACATTCAGAATTTTTGTCAGTTATATTTCTGTTCCACAATAGAGGCAGGATACTTTCAGGTACTTATGAATTCTTAGTGTCCAGTACAAGGCATGGCCAAGAGTATCTGTCCAGGAAACAGGAGGCATAGCTAATGTCAGAGTCCTCCAGGTCTGACTCAAGTACCTCTCTGAGAAATCTTTTCTTGCCTGGTACATACTATAGACAATGTGGAAATGCCTTCTTCATTCACCCGTTTGGTTTATTCTACTCTTGAGAGATTATAGATATTACATCATTATTGGAAGAATCACTTCCAGAAAATCTTTCTGACTTTCTTCTTTAGGGGATCCTGTTCTTCATGGCCACTGCACCTGGGTGGATCTCTCTGACTGTACACCAAGATGGCCCCTTGAAGCTTCAGAATTGAACCCAAGTCATCACTCCACAGCCTCACTTGGCAGTACTTAGGACTGGACTGGGCCCAGGACAACACCTACACAAGGTACCATCTTTCAAGGAAGACCCACCTCTGGGGCATACAAGTTCTCATTGGTATCTGGGCTCTGCCACTTAATGTCTTGGCTCAGTTAAAAACTTTGTAAAAAGAAGATATTTCTTCCAGTTATTCAAAAATCATGCTTATGTCTTCTTGGAAGCTGTAATAAATCAATCTCCAAATAATTTATTTTTAGAAACCATACATTTTAAAATATGGAGTTCAAATTTTCGAAGAATTAAAAATATTTCAAAAATAAAGGGTCTAATCCACAGAACTAAAAACTAAATACTTACAAAGAACAAGAATTGTTGCTTTCAGATCAGCAAGGTATCTCATCAGGTAAATGCACTTGCCACCAAGTCTCCTAACTTGATTTCAATCCCCAGAACCCACAGGATAGAAGGAAATAAGCAATTTCCACATTGTTCTATTACCTCAACACATGTGCCGTGGTACATGTATATAGGGCGATCATGAATTTGAAAGGAAGTCGGGGCATTGGAGCACTGGAGGAGCTGAAGGGAAGAGGGAGGAATGGAAATGAAGTAAATCCAGTACTCAAGTATGAAATTCTCAAAAACGCAATATTTATATTAAAAAAAAGAAACTATGTTTCAATAAATTAGAAAGTCTAGAAGAAATCACTAAATTTATAGACATATATGATCTACCTAAATTAAACAGAGTATATAAACA
>NW_008340429.1:756495-839106 GCF_000622305.1 Nannospalax galili
TGAGATTGATAGATAAAAAGTCTCTCAACTGAAAAAAAAAAAAAAAAGCCCAGGACTATATGGACTCACACTGCATTCTAGTGCATGGATGAATTAACACTAATGCTCCTCAAATGATTCCATAAAGTAGAAAGGGAAGGAACACTAACAAACTCATTTAATAAAGCCAGTATTATGCTGGTACCAAAACTGAGTAACACACACAAAAAATAAAATTGTAGACCAATATTCCTGGTGAATACGGATGCAAAATTTCTCACCAAAATACTTGCAAAGCAAATTCAACAACACATTTAAAATATTGTAAGCCATGACCAGGCTGGCCTCGTTCCAGGATTAAACCCAACTAAAGGGATAAAAGACCTCTACAATGAAAACTTTTAGACACTGAAGAAACTGAAGGCACTAGAAGATAGAAAACCATCCCATGGTCATGGATTGGCAAAATTAATATTGTGAACTGAATATACTTCCAAAAGTGATTATAGATTCAATGGAATTCCCACAAAATCACAATAATATTCATTAAAAAATAGAAAAAAATCCACTAAAAAGATAAAATACCCAGAAGAGCCTAAGAAATTTTGAACAATGTTGGAAGTAACACAGTACCTGGTTTCCAGTCATATTACAGAGCACAGTAACAAAAAACAGTACGGTATCAACATAAAACAGACATGTAGGTCAATTGAATAGAATAGAGATCCCAGAAATAAACACAGACAGCTGCAGGGACTTAATTTTTGACAAAATGTCAAAAACATACATTAGAGAAAAGACACTCTTCAACAAATGATCCTGGGAAAACTGGATATTTACATGGAGAATGGTAAAACTAGATTCCTATCTCTTACTCTGTACAAAAATAAATTCAAATGGATGAAAAACCTGAATGGAAGAACTGAAACAATGAAACTGATAGAAGCAAAACACTTAAAGATAATTGGCAAATGAAACTGAATGAAATCACACTAAAAGTTCTGCACAGTGAATGAAAAGACAGCCTATATAATGGGAGAAAATATTTGCCAGATATGCATCTGACATAGAATCAATATACAGAATATATAAAGAACTAAAAAATTAAACACCAACTCCCTTCTCTACCCATAAATAATACAATCAATGAATGGACAAATAAAATGAATAGATACTGCCCAAAAGATAAAGTACAGATGGCCAAGAGATACATAAGAAAATGTTCAACATCCTTAATCATCAGGGAAAATGCAGAACAAAATTATATTAAGATTCTATCTTACCTTTCTCAAAATGGCTTCCATTAAAACAACAAAGAAATGCTAACAAGGGAACGAGGAAAAAGAATACTTATATAGTGCTGGTGGAATGTAAACAGCGTGGTCACTATGGAAATCAGCATGGAGTTTCCTCAAAAAAGTAATTCTGTATGCTCTAGCTATATAACACTCATGGGAATATACCTAAAAGTAATGTAAACCAGCATACTACAGACACTTTCTTATCCTAGGTGGGTTTTTTGTTTGTTTGTTTTTTGTTTGTTTTGTTATTGTTGGGTTTTTTGTTTTGTTTTGTCTTTTGGAGACAGGGTCTCTGCAGCTGGTCTGGAACTTGCTATGCAGACCAGGCTAGCCTTAATTTCACAGGTATCTGCCTGCCTCTCCCTCTCAAGATCTGGGATTAAAGGTGTGCACCACCACACTTGACTTCATCCTAGTTTATTGCAACGTTACTAACAATAGCTACATTATGAAATCAACAAGGATGCCTATCAACTATATATATACATATACATGTATAATATGGTTAGTAGTTATCTCAAAAGTGGGTCAGATATAAAGTCCAGATCTCTTTTGTGATCCCTGTCTATCTCACCATATGACGTCCTGCATTGCCTAGGACTCTGCCAACATGAAGGTCATCAGTAGAATAGCTCCTAGAACCTGAACTGAAATCATGAGAGACAAAATCAACCTATTTTTAAAATAAATTACCCCATGGCATTGTGTTATTAGCAATAAAGACACTAGGTGTTGGATAAAATTCAACAACTAGTAGTTACATTGCTGACTACAGTATATATTAATACTTCTTAGCAGTTTTTCATTACCACATAAAACTAAAAATGAGCACACAAGTAACAGTAGTGTCACTTGTAGATAGACACTCTCCACCAAATGTGTGCATATGTACAGTAGGTGACATGTCTAATTACATATAGTACAATAATAGAGTGAGTAAAAAAATAAAAGTCCTTGACACATAGGAGCTGGCCTGATACAAATAGGTTAGAATGTTTTCCTGTTGAACAAAAATAATCCTATAAAACACTTAGACAAGGCCTCTCTCTCTCTGGTGATGGATCAGGAGAAAGCACCATATGATCGGTCAACACACAGACAAAAAAAATAACCCATAACAATGACCAAATGACTTTATCCTGCAAATATTACTATCTGTAACTTACTGGTGAAGGTAAGAATTTTGTCAAAGTAACTGTTTCAGCCTCACCTATTTCTTATCTTTTACATAAAAATTATTAATATACTCGTCATAGAATTAGCTCCATTTATGACAGCATCCCATTCAGTTAAAAATCCTACTTCAAATCTCTCCCAAATCACCTAACATACAGCCAAGTACCACATGTTGTTTATAACAACTTCTTACTGAAGTGCCTCATATTTCTCAAGGTGTGAAGTTTTCCTTATTGCAATAAAGTCAGTCAACGTAACATTATTTAACTAGAGCGGGTTTTCTGGTGGCAATATTAGATTTCTATAAACTTATAATGAAAATGAATGAACCCATCAATCTCTCATTCAGTTAAATGATTAAATAAACAATGTAGGGGTACACACTGACTCCAAGTGTTAAGATATCTGATAGAGATTGAAGGGTCTGTTAATGATGCCAGGATATTATTAATATGTTGTGTATTTTTTATTTTTTGAGATAGGATCACATGTAGTTCAGGCTAGCCTTGAACTTATTCTATATAGCCAAAGCTGGCTTTGAACTCCTAATCCTTCTGCCTCTGTCTCCCAAATGCTAGAATGACAGGCATGTACCACCATACTCAGCTTAATATTTTATATACTTTCTGCTTTGTGCCCACTTGCAAAATCGATTTAAACTTCTCTTAATTGGCAGCAATTGTTTATAGAGCACCTAGGCTTTAAAATGCTGAGGGCAAATGGGAAATCAAATGCTTTTGATAACCAGTATGAGACAGTGTCAGAAGAGTTTGAATTTTTATGTTACATTATTTGGGGCCTTGGGTTGCTTGTTTGAGGTACTGGGGATTGAACCCAGGGCCTTGTGTATGCTAGTGAATGCTGTACCACTGAACAACATACCCAACCCAGGACCTTAGCTTTATTGACTTAAAAAAAAAAAAAAAAAAGATAGGGAAGGAGGATCAGAGTTCATATTCCTATTTTGAAATCCAAAGTCCTGCATTTATCCTCACTTGATTTATCCACTATATTATCAGGAAACAGAGCAATACATTGATTAAAAGCATCAA
Source organism: Nannospalax galili (assembly GCF_000622305.1). Lineage (NCBI taxonomy): Eukaryota > Metazoa > Chordata > Mammalia > Rodentia > Spalacidae > Nannospalax > Nannospalax galili. Next base: position 760,004 of record NW_008340429.1, read on the forward strand.
CTTTGAGTCAGATGAAACTACACATATAAATATCTCTAGGGCTAGAGAGATGGGTCAGCAGTTAAGAACACTGGCTGTTCTTACAGAAGACCTGGGTTTAAAGCCCAGCACCTACATGGCAGCTAAAAACTGTCCATAACTCCAGTTCCAGGGGATTCAATGGCCTCTTCTGTCCTCTGCAGGCATTGCACTGCACGGACACACTTACATACATGCAGGCAATACACCATGTATACACATACACACATAAAATTAAAAAAATCCTATCTCTAATATTGATAAGCTACGGGATCTTGAAATGTGACAAAACCTCTCCTGTCAGTTTCCTCAGCTTTTAAGCGGGAAATAGTGCCTTTCTCATAGGATTGTTGCAATGATTAAATTGGATATTGCATATAAATCACTTATCACACTGCCAGTTCATAGAAATCGTGTCTAATAAATAGAACTGCCATGTTAATCCTGAAACAAGCAGTCAGCTGCTTCCTTGGCATTTTGATGATTTTGGTCAAGCAATATATTTGTGCAAACCAAGAGGTCACTTGGCCTAGCATCTAATCGATGTTCCCACTGGACCTCAGGCTCCTAAGGGTATCTGCCTGCTCTCTTTCTGTTGACCTCTTCCACATTGCCCTGCTCTATACTTCCCACTCCTATCGCCCCACAGGTTTCATTTGTGCTTCAGAAGACAGCCATTTCATTTTCCTTGGTCTCCAGGTGGGCTGTGGAGCGTGCAGATGTAGCTTTAACTCCTTGCTGTTTGTTCATTGCAGCAAGGGGCCCCAGCAGATACAGTGACCTCAGCATGAGCGAGTATCCTCATTGGCTTCTCAATTCCCAAGGACTTTTTTCCTGAAAGGGAATTAACAGGCGAGTCAACGGTTGCTTTAGCAACAAACTTCCAACCTCTGCCCAACTCTGTGGAATGAGGACATACCTATTAATACATTCAATAGACTAGGGAGTTAAATTACTCAATGCAAATTTTCTTTCAAGTGCAAAACATCTTACCTGGCTGGACTAGCCTGTCTTTGGTGGCGCTGCGGTTAGAGGTAGGTAATAGGAGAGCCGGTATTTCAGGAGCCTGCTGTGCAAAAGTGAAAGTTATACCCTCGACAGCTGGCGGCTGCAAGAAGTGCACCTGTGAGCAATTATGGCAGTTGCGTGCAGAAAACCTTTGCAAAACAGGCAAGTGGGCTCTCTTCTGCTTCTCTGGTGTGTATGTGTGGGAGATACGGCCACCATCCGCTATTCCGTGGCGGAGGAGATGGAAAGCGGCTCATTTGTGGCTAATGTGGCTAAGGACCTAGGGCTAGAGGTAGGGAAACTAGCTTCACGCGGGGCGCGGCTGGTCTCTGAGGGCAACAAATTGCATTTCCGGCTCCACCGCAAAACAGGAGATTTGTTCGTAAAGGAGAAACTGGATCGTGAGGCACTTTGTGGCAAAGCTGACCCTTGCGTTCTGCACTTTGAAATTATTCTGGCGGAGCCACTGCAATCCTTCCGTGCTGAAGTCAGGGTATTTGATATCAATGACAATGCCCCGGTTTTTCTAAACAAGGAGCCTCTTTTAAAAATTCCAGAGAGCACCCCTTTGGGCTCACGCTTTCCTTTGCAGAGTGCCCAGGATCTGGACGTGGGACTGAATGGTCTCCAAAACTACACCCTGAGTGCAAATGCCTATTTCCACCTGCACACGCGTTTCCGCAGCCATGGGCCCAAATATGCTGAGCTTGTGCTTGACAAACCCCTGGATAGAGAGGAACAGTCTGAAGTCAACTTGACCATTACTGCAGTGGATGGTGGGTCCCCGCCCAAGTCTGGCACAGCCAACATCCGAGTAGTGGTGCTAGATGTCAATGACCACGTGCCCCAGTTCTCTCGCTTAGTGTACCGTGCTCAGGTGCCAGAGAATAGCGCCAACGGTTCTTTCGTGGCAGCTGTCACTGCCACGGACCTGGACGAGGGCACCAACAAGCAAATAACTTATTCTTTAGCTCAAAATCCAGAGGCTATTCTCCAGACATTTCAGATTGACTCTCAAACTGGAGAGGTTCGACTCCGAGGGCTCCTAGATTTTGAAACTACAGAAACATACGACATTGATATTCAAGCTACAGATGGAGGAGGTCTCTCAGCTCACAGTAAAGTCCTGGTGGAGGTAGTGGATGTAAATGACAACCCTCCTGAAGTGACAATCTCCTCCGTGTCCAGCCCTCTCCCTGAGGACTCACCACTACAGACCGTAGTGGCCCTCTTCACTATCCGAGACCGCGATATTAGAATAGGAGGAAAAATCACTTGCTTCCTCAGGGAAGACTCTCCTTTTGTAGTGAAACACACTTTCCGGAATTCTTACTCGCTGGTCACTGACAGAAGCTTGGATAGGGAGGATGTTGCTGGCTATAACATCACCCTTGTTGCCATGGATACCGGACCACCCAACCTGTCCACAGAGACTGTGATTGAGGTGCTAATATCTGACATTAATGACAATCCTCCTGTGTTCCAGGAAGATTCGTACATCTTGACTGTTCGAGAAAACAATAGTCCCGCAGTTTTTATTGGCAAAGTCCATGCTGAGGATCTAGATCTGGGTGAGAATGCCCAAGTAACATATTCTCTGCTGCCTCCACAAAGTGGAGATCTGTCCGTCTTTGCTTACATCTCCATAAATTCTGACAATGGGAAGCTGTATGCACTGAGAACCATGGATTATGAGGCCATTCAAGATTTTCAGTTTGTGGTGAAGGCAACTGATGGGGGTTTTCTATCACTGAGTAGCCAAGTTACTGTCAGAGTGGTTGTCCTGGATGATAATGACAATCGTCCCATGATCTTGTATCCACTACAGAATGGCACTTTGCCCTGTAATGACCTAGTGCCCAGAGCTGCAGAAGCAGGCTACCTGGTGACCAAAGTGGTGGCTGTTGATGGTGATTCAGGACAGAATTCTTGGCTTTCATATCATTTACTCAAAGCCACTGACCTTGGCTTATTTTCTGTTCAAAGACAAAATGGGGAAATCCGTACATTAAGAAAGATATCTGAGAGAGACCCTATGATGCAGAAACTGATCATTCTTGTTCAGGATCATGGCCAACCAGCTCTCTCCACTACTACCTCACTCAACATTCTGCTGGTAGATGGCTTTTCAGAGCCCTACCTGCAGTTCCAGGATCCATCCAAGCATTCTAGAAAGGTAAATCCAATCACAAAATATTTGGTCATTTCTCTGGCTGTTCTTTCTTTCCTTTTTCTCTTCACTGTCACCACAATCTTCATTATACATCTCTACCAGAAAATTAAACACAGACAAAAATTTACAATTCAAGAACATTTCTATGACGACTGTAATTTCCCTAACAACTTGGTACAAGGAGGAGGCAGTGGTTCCTTAGCCCAGCCTTGTACATATGATATGTGCTCAGTCACTGGAACTGGCAATAGTGAGTTCCGGTTTCTTAAGCGATTTATGCCCAATTTCCCTTTCCCCCACGCCACTGGAGAGGCAAAAACAGAGGATGGCTCAAGTTTACCTCCAGAGTCTAATACAAATAGGCCTCAGGGTTCAGAGGCCCATGCCTGTGTCTCTGATGCCTACATGTAGTTTTCACTAACAGGCCTCAGCAAAACGAGAGAAACAATGTTATACTTAGTCTGCAAAGAGCAGCCTCACTGAAACAAAAATGGTAATAAACTGCAACTATGGTGAAAATGGGAAACTCTTACTGATGCTTGGCTTAGTACAAAATAATTATCCTGATCCTTAGATCATAAATGCATTTGGAATTTTGTTTAAAGAAATGTCACTGTGTGTAATTTGTGCTTTTCCCTCTTTTGTGTGCTAAGCAAGATATGAATGTTTGCTATGGAAGTTCACTGGTCTTGACCTGAGAAGGCTTAGTTTCATAGAGGTTGCTGGTTATTTTACCATGAAATTGTTTTCCAGGGGAAAGTTATACATGTATAGGGAGGAGAACTAACTTTCAATTCTGATTAAAAATTAGGTTTAACCAAACAGAGAAGTAGTTTAATATTCAGAAATTTCTATATTTGTCCCCAATAAATGGAGATCATCTCTGAATTAACTTGCATGTCATCACTCATAATCATGAACACACCTGCTAAAAATGGTGGTTCTTACTCATGTTGACAGGAAGGATAAAGTAGAAAGGAAAGAAAGAAAAGAAAGAAGCTGGGCATGGTGGTGCACACCTTTAATCCCAGCACTTGGGAGGCAGAGGCAGGCAGGTCTCTTCGTTTGAGGCCAGCCTGGTCTACATAGCAAGTTCCAGGCCAGCTGGGGCTACAGAAAGACCCTGTCTCAAAAAAGACTTCCCCCACACAAAAAAAAAACCCAGAAGTTTAGTCCAGGAATATTCTCCAGAACTGTTAGTATAGTTTCTTAAGGGTTGTTTGGGGACTTAACCAACCTTCAAATCTCTCCCATATCCAGATATCCTTGCCTGACCAGAGAACAGTTTTTTGAACATGGAAAATGAAGGGTGGGTGAGGATATAAATAAATGAGGCCTGTTGTAGTCAATCAGTTTGGGAATACTTTAAACTATTTTGTGCTAAGTGCCAGACAAGGTTTATTTTTAACTATTTTTTTAGTTTGAAGGACAACTATAAAATATGTCACCAAAAGAAAAAATTTCATCAATGCTTGTTAAATGTCCTTTCAGGTAGTCCTAGATGTGATGGTAAGGCCCTTTCTGTGCATTCTGCAGAGATAGCAGGATAAATGTTGGGAAAATGCATTTCTTTTTTTTTTTTTTAATGTGTATGACTTTTTTGTCTGCATGTGTGTAAATGCACCCATGCATGCCCTGTAGAGGGCAAAAGAGGTTGTCAGATCCCCTGGAACTAGAATTATGGATGGTTGTTATCTGTCACGTGGGTGCTGGGAACCAAATCCGAGTCCCCTTTCCAGCCCTGAAAAAGATGTATTTCTTTTTAAATAATGTTTTAATTTTTTATTGAATCTTTGTGATTTTTAGGCAAGGATGGTCAGGCAAGGATATCTGGATATGGGAGAGATTTGAAGGTTGGTTAAGTCCCCAAACAACCCTTAAGAAACTATACTAACAGTTCTGGGGAATATTCCTGGACTAAACTTCTGGTTTTTTTTTTTTTTTTTTTTTTTGTGGGGGAAGTCTTTTTTGAGACAGGGTCTTTCTGTAGCCCCAGCTGGCCTGGAACTTGCTATGTTTGATGGTATTTATGAACTAACAGCAATGGTGACAGCATGCAAAAGTCCTATGCAACCTCAAAACAGACAAAATCCTAGCATAGACATGGGACAGTGAGTAAGAAATTCCAACACAACCTCAGAAACTTTTGGTAATTGTTTGCTGCTGAGAGGTGAAGAGACAGTCTTACAGGGATGGGACTCTTGGTGGACCCAGTGGATGAACCCATGCTGAAGGACATTTGAGGACACAAATCAGGTTCTATAGGCTGTTTTGTGTGTGTGTGTGTGTGTGTGTGTGTGTGTGTGTGTGTGTAGTATTTATGTCTAATAAATCATGCATAAATGAATTGGAGTGGAGAAACAAGTTAGGCTACTTTGTTAATTTTTTATTGAATTTTAATGTATTTCATACAGAAAATCATCTTTATACCTCCTTCCCCTTTGGCACCTTCCCATAGCCCCCCACCCCCACCCCCAGAGTTCATACATTCTGTCATTTGTGTTAAGGCCTATCATGTAAAGTTAGTGTCCCTAGATATCCCTCAGTGCAACTTCATCCACCGGGGTTTAGGCAGGTTAGGCTATTTTTCTTATTGACCTTTTAAATTTTCATACAACATTTCCCACTCAAATCCAGACCTCCTCTCTCATCCATGCCTCCTCCTATCCCCCCACCAAACCCTATGCACTCTGCCATACATGCTTTTTATCATCATGATTGTTTAATCTTTATAAGCTATTCTAGGTGCTCACATCCTAAAGTTGATGAAAAACCAATATCAAAACATTAGCATAGTTCTAGGATGCTAACCATACTACTAACTATGCTCTGAAAATTAATTTGCCGTAATGAGGCTTTAGCCATGTGCTCTCCATTTTTCTTTAAATGTAATTTTAAGACTCACCAGCATATGTCTTCTTTCCTTTCATACAAGAAGGCACAATATTTGTAGTTGGACTTGTGCTTCTCAAAATGCTTCTTAAAAATACCATATCAAGCCGGGCGTGGTGGTGCATGCCTTTAATCCCAGCACTCAGGAGGCAGAGGCAGGCGGATCTCTGTGAGTTGAAGGCCAGCCTGGTCTACATTGTGAGTTTCAGGACAACTGAGGCTACAGGGAGACCCTGTCTCAAAAAGACCGAAAAAAAAACCCGTATCATATTTACTGATATTTAATTCGTTCTTGAATTTATGATCAATACCTAATGACACCACCTGACTGTCTACTTGGTGGCCGGAAATATATTAAATCTTAATGGTACCTTTTTAAATGTTGAAGATACTTGGAGTAGAACTGGAATAACCTATGAGTATCTTCAATGTATTCTTTAATATTTTAAGAATAGGTAAAGTAGGCCAGGCATGGTGGTGCACACCTTTAGTCCCAATATGCAGGAGGCAGAGGCAGACAGATGTCTGTAAGTTTGAGGCCAGCCTGGTCTACATAGCAAGCTCCGGGCCAGCTGGGGCTACAGGGAGATCCTGTCTCCAAAAAAAAAAGAGTAGGTAAAGTGAATAAATGTAGAACAATAATGAATTCTTTTTATTAATATTTTTGTAAGGTGAGTTACAGTACTGTTCATTTGAAGTAGAGCTCCTTCCTGCATGAATCAGAATGTTGTTCCAGTGCATTGCGTGATGTTCATGCATGCACACACACATAAATGAGAGGAAACCTAGATTTGTCAGCAGTTTCCTTTTTCACATTAAATGAAACAAACCTATCACTTTATATCATCTTTATAATAGGAATGATATTCTAATTTTTTGAGGCATTCCAGTTGTTAGACAACTGTCTCTGCATTTGGGAATCATTTTATTTTCTCATGATTAGATTGAGGTTATTCATTAATTGGAAATAGTACCACAAAAATGATGCTGTGCACTCTCTGGTGCATCACATCAGCAAGTACGTGATGTTAATATGTCAGAACAGTGGTTATATTTTTATTGTAAAGATGCAAAACATAAAACTTACCACATTAGTCACTATAAAGTCTACACAGTTTAGTAGTGTTAAGGTGATATTAATCTTTATGATGTTAGTCAAACTCCATTTAAAGTTATTGTTTTTCCATTTTTAATTTATAAATAAATAGAGGAAGATGCTTTGAAATGATACAAATATCCTGTTTCTGCTTAAACTAATTTTAGTATCCACTCCTAGATATTTACTAAGATAATATCATGGCATTCTAGTGGTCATGATTTTCTATTTCCCTAATTCTTTTAGTTTATAAGGCATTCTTGTTACTTCTACACACTTACTTTGTTATGAATACTTACATTAGGAAGTTAAAATCTAGTGATACAATTATTTATTTTGCTGTCTATCAAACCATTTTAGGTGAGCATATTTTAAAGAATAAAATTATCCAAGTAGAATACATTTTGACCAAAATTAGTATTTCCTTTACCTACATGTATCCTTTGCCTTTACCTGGCTCCTGGTATTTTAACCCTATAAATTAGAATATTTTAATCAACCATATATTGATTTCATCTTGTTAAAGTTTATTCACAAGGAACATTTTAAATTTAAAGGGAAATATGTTGGCATGATTTAAAGTTTTAATGCTAGATATAGAACAGATATTAAACATAAAATTTTAATATTTGTTATGCATACATATTTATATATTTATAAGCTATATAATAGAGATGTAATTTAAAATAGATTTATATGCTGAAATTATATACAGATGTATAAGAAATAGAATTTTTCTATCTGGTTTTGTGTAATTCTCCTAACAATAAATAAGTATATGACTTCATCATGTCTGTGTACTTTCTGCTGTTTTCTATAAGGATGAAATTTGTCTCATTCACAGAAGTAGAACTTCTCCATATATAACTTTCCCATATAATTATTTTCTGCAAAGTTCAATATCTTCAAAGTATGTGACCAATTTGAATATCCTTCGACCAAGTTATTTAATTTCCAAATCTGTGTATCACTTTCTAAAATTATCACATGGACATTGGTTATGTTTATATAACACTGAAACAATATTAAGAAGTGTAATAACAAAGTTCCCTTGTCAAGAGGTAAACATGCTTCTGCTCTACACATAGAAATGATAAATACTGAAAATAGAAATGCTAAAAATGAAATGGAGATATAAAACCGTAGATGGTGATAAAACCCTTGAATTTCTGATAGGAATTTGCCACTGGCTGCCACTGGCATGGCTGTTATCTAAAGTGAAAGATAAAAAACAAAAGTTACAGTCATTGCTTAGAGTCAGGATCTAGAGTACATCTATCTTTATTATATGTAGTTGATGAACTTGCTGAGAGATTCCTAAAGCTATTCATTAGTATATTCCCTTTCTTCCTTTTTTTTTGCATAAATCCTTTTCATCTTTTTATTTTATTTCAATTTTTATCGAGCTTTTAAATTATCACACAATATTTCCCACTCACATCCAGCCCCTCTCCCATCAAGCCCCGCCCCCCAAACCCTATGCACTCTGCCATACATGCAGAGTCCTATTCATGAAGGGGTTTGTATCCAAATGTCCTTCAGTGTTGCAGCTTCTCCTCAGGCCAGCTGTGAAGACCCTAACCTGGATCAGGTCCCCTACCGATTAGGGGGGCAAGCGGCAGGGAATCACGACACACACAGACCCTGGGAGTCTGGTAGAAGCAAGCACTAGGCCAGGTGCTGCAGGCTCATTTAATGCAGGAGGGGGCAGGCCTTATATTTCCCTTTTCTCCACCCCCAAGTCCCTTTAGTCAGTGTATGGTTTTCTGATTGGTCCGTGCCACGCAGTCTGTCAGCAGTCACTGGGCTCGCGAGCAGGGTACGGAGGCGTGGGCTCCTTTTGGCGGGCTATTTGCAGACCAAGAAGTGAAGTGAATTCTTGCTGAATCCCAGGGTTCTGGGTCCGCGCCATCTTTGGAGGCCTCCTGCTACATTTCCACCCTTTTTCTTTAAAAATGACTGTCCAGTGAGAGCCTGTAGGCAGCTCTGCCTCGGGATGCCCCCAGGATCATGGACTGTGCCTGTCTTAGGTTGTCCTATTTGGGCATGACCCTTACCCATCATTGGAGCATGGGCATACACATCCATGTCCTGGCTTAGGTTGATTCAGTCCAACAGGATCTTACCCATCATTGACTACCAGCCCTCCAAGAGGTAGCATCCCAGGGGATCAGTCGAGGTGGGGAATTATCTGTAGGAGGCCTTCTACAATTTGTGCAAGCCAAGTCTGTCGTGGTGCATAGGGTGGGTTGAAATCATCTTCGTGTAGTGCTCTGAGGGCCTGATACACTGAGTGATTGAATTTTTTCTGACTGTGAGAATGAAAAACAAGGCATTTAAGAAGTAGAAAGAGAAGAATAATTATGCCTGTCAGGAGTAGGTGACGATCCAAGATGGGTCAAACAGTGCTTTTAGATTAGACCAGATTTTCTCTAAGAACACTGAATTGCTGTCCAGCATGGGGGTGGGGGAATAATTTAGAGCAATAACTTGATTAGTTAGTAATATAGAGTAATTAAGAAACTTTTGATTCCAGTGGCCGTGAATATAGTGTGCGAGTTGTAGGCACACTTCAGTAGTATTCTGTACTTTATAGGGGGTGAGACAAAGTGACCTAAAGCGAGGGTCACAAGCTAGCAGAGCCATGTCTTTGGTAATTGCCAGCTCTTCACTTAAGAGATCAATTTGTTGTTGTAACACATTAATTGCCTGGTGAAGATGCTGATTGATAAGGGACTGAGTGTGAAAGGCAGAGGAGGTTTTGGACAAAGCCTCATTGAGTGTCTCCACAGTAGTGGAGGATTGGGTGATAGCCACTGCAACGGTGGTGGCCGACCCTAATGCAAGGATGATGGCTGAGATGAGAGTGGCAGTGACCCTGAAATCCCATTTTAAGTGGGGGGCTTGTGACAAGGCTGTCCGCTCTATAAGGGTGACAGCATGGAAGTGGGTTGCATTGGTGACTGGAACCCAAAGGGCTGTGGGTTCACGCATAGAGAACTATAGTACACAGGTGGTGTTGGTATTGGAGCAGTTGAGTTGTCCCTGAGGGTCGGAGGTAACTGGCTAGCAATAAGGTAAACAGGGGCTGCATGCAAATGGGGGTAGAGGGCCAGGATGTCGTGTGATCAATGGATGTAAGGATTTTGTTTTCGGCACAAGTAGAGGGATTGGCATTAGTGTAAGTGCCGTTGGAAAGCTGAAGGCCCTGCTGTGCCAGTAATGGCTTCATGTCCGTGCAGGCATGCGGACCATAGAGGTCCCAGTTACCGAGTATTGATTCACGGTTGGTATGGGAGATCTTAATGCCACAGGGATAGGTGGGGGCCAGTTGTCTCCAAGATCCTAGGGGGTGATTAGAGGGGGAGCAGCTGAAGCAGCAAAAGGGAGGGATGGCATGGTTGGGCTTAGGGTGGCATCTCTGCCATGGTATAGGGAGCATGAGGAAAAAGGGTGCAAGGGAGCATGTGTGTGGGCAGTTGGGGAGTGGTGGGCATAGAGTGGCAGGGCAAAATGGGGCTGGAGGGATGGCGCTCCCCTCAGCCTCCCCTGTTATTATTGTCCCCAGTGCAGTGAAGACTGAGGCTACATCAGTGTTGTTGAAGGTAGGGGAAAGACCCTTGAGTTTAAGCATGTAACCTGAGGAGGCACTGCTGGCATAATCTTGGATGGTCAGGTTGAACAGCCCAATGCATGAGGATGTGTTGTTTGTAGTGAAGCATAGAGAGTTATTTAGGGGCCAGGAGCCATTGAGTGATTCCCAGGAAGTAACTGGGTCCATGGTGGGGAGGCCAAGCATAGAATTAGTTGAATAGAGGGTGGGGTAGGCTGGGGAATGAAGCGATAAGGGCAAGAGTATAACAGGGTCATTAGTGGGAAGTGGTTGAGGATTGGGAGAGTCCATAATATCTGTCTCATTTTGTTGGGGACCCCTATTGTGTAAAGTAGCAGTCTCTTCATGTCCGGATAGCCCATGGGCTCGGCCTCATATGCAGAGATTCCTTTTTCAGCAGGGTGCCTTCCCGGCATCTTCCTGACTCATCTTTTGAAGCAGCCATCACAGAAACATGGCCTCCGGCTCAGGAACTGCCAGCGTTTTCCTGTGTGATTTTCAGGCAGTCTGGTAGGTAGCCTGGCAGGAGCCCACTTCCACATGTAAATAAGGCATCCTAAAAGTACCTATCAGCTAAAGCTTTTTACCACTACCCCCATGGTATAAAGTGTCCTGGTTTTCCCTCAATAATTGGAGCTGGATCACCAAGACTTAGAGCCAAGCAGAGTCAGGAGAATAAAGCAGCTGTATCACTGAGATCAGAGCTGAGTCCTGTGTCTTACTGCCTACAATCCAGTCTCCCCGGGGGGGCGCTATCCTTCTGTCATTGACTCACGGAAACCCAGCTTTAGCCGCCCCGCACCTTCCCACGTGATCCAGCGGCCGGTGGATTTTGCATCTCGAGGAAGTGCACGGGTGAAATTAGGGTGGAACTCAACCGGGCCAGCCCCGGAAGAAGAGGCACCCACAGCAGAGAAGCAGCGGAAAAGCAGGGGCCCGCCAGCAACGCAGAGCAGACGCACTGCGGGACCGCCACCTTCCAGGTGCGCGCAGGGGACCGGCACCATGCTAGCAGCTGGCACCCCGAGATCCCTGCGCACCCCATAAGGTGCAGATACTGAGCTCCTGGAACAGAGTATTCACCAGTATTCACACACTGACCCAGTAAGAGAGAGGAGTCATTGAATTCCAACATTGAGATGCAAGTTGCTAGGCAGCTTGGGACATAGGTGTATATGCTTCCCAATGTTGACCAGAGGGGGTTGAGGCTGTGACCTACAGTCTTTAGCCCAATGGAACCCTTTTTTGCACTTGGGGCAGCGAGTCTTGGGGCGGGCTGCACCTCTTGGGCAGTGGCTACGAAAGTGGCCAAGCCCCCCACAGTTCCAGCAGACTTCCTGTGCACCAAAGTGGGTGGGTTTTCCTTGAGACAAAAGAGTCTCCAAGGAGGGGGTCAAAGCCTCAATAGGGCCCACCCTAGGGGGGCCCTAGTAGCGAGTACCCATTTGTGAATGTTATCATTGCGGACAGGTGCCATAGCATTGCGAGTAGGGATGTTTAGTTCCTCCCAAGTTAATTGTTTGATAAGCACCTCTTGGGTGGGTCCAGACTCCACCCTCCACTCTACTGCCTTGGTGACATGGGTAAGGAAGTCCGTGAAGGACTCCCCTGACTGTTGAATCAAATTATGGAAAAAGACTTGTGGGGTACAGGGAGAGCAACATTTAAGGGCCTTAAAGGCCAAGTCAGAAACTTGTTGAAAATAGGCATGGAGGCCAATAGTAGACTGGGAGATGGGGTCAGTATATTGTCCGTGTCCCCTGAGCATGTCCAACGTAATGTTGAGGCCATATTGGAGATTTAGGCATGCCTGGTTTTCAGCCTGACTGTCATAGGCTGTGCACCAGTTTAGAAAGACTGAGGGTTCTAAGACTACATTTAGTAAGTTATACCAATCATAGTGGGTTTGTATATGTAAGGACCACTGGCGAAGAGCCTGTTCAAAATATGGAGAGTCAGGGCTCGATTGCTCAGCTACCCTGTGGATAAGAACAAGGTCAGCAAGTGGGGTGGGTAGCCGTGGATGCTGTGCCACATCAGGGCTGACATTAACTGGAAATACGGACAAAGTCAGGTGAGGCTTTAAGGAGGGCAGTCTAGGAGGGAGGGGCATGTTAGCAGGGGAAGGGGCAGGATGATTATGGTGGGGGAGAGTAACTCTTCTCATGGGCAATGGGGCGGCAGAATTTCTGGGCATGGTAGCTCTAGGAGAGTATCCTGAGATATAGGCAAAGGAGCTCCTTTCTTATTGGAAGTGGGCGCAGAGGCTGCATCCACCTCCAGGTCTGGGAGGTCCGGGGTCGAGGTCATAGCCAGATATACACTAGATTGCTCCCAGCAGTGTTTGTTGTGGGCTGAGATGACTTCCTCAGGAGAGGAGGATTTAAGGCTAGCAATGATGGCTAGGAGGATCGGTATGAATGATGTGGGGGGAGTGATCCCTGACCCAACCTCCCTCTTTTGGGCCAGGAAGAGGACCTACATCCACGTGTCAGGGTCCCACATGTTTTAAGGGGAGACCCATGGAGCCAAATTAGTGGCTTCATCCCAAAAGTGTTCGATATCTTTTGGTTTCACTTTCAACCCTCTGGTTTTAAGGAGGACCTTGAGTGCTGCCGTTTGTGGTTCCCTGCATTGTGGTGGTAAATTGCCCATTGTGGGAGGGTCTCATGAAGGGGAATTCACCACAAAGGTAGAAGATGAGGGTGACTACCAAGAGGGCACAAAGGAAGCAAAGAAGCACTGTGAGCCACTCAGATGTAAACCGCCCCGCCATGTAAAGGTGTATAGGATCCAAATGTCTTGTGCTCAGTGAGGGACTTCTGGAGGCCATGACACCTCCAGCCATGTGCTCACACGGTGTCTCCAGGACAGGCAACAGGGTGACCCAAAGACTGGGCTCTGAGTTCAGGGTGGATCAGCCCTTATGTGAACTCACCGGGACTAGCCGAGAGGGGGGAGGTGCCAACGTGGGCTTTGGGACCACGTGGCGGAGTATGCCTCCCTGATCTAACAAACTAGCCCAACAATAAAGACAGCAGACAAGGTGGAGGGGACAGAGGAGGGGGCTATTTGCTTACCCTCGAGCACCCGAAGAAACAGACAAATCCAGGGGCCTACTTACTGAATGAACCGAGGTTCTGGGTGTTGCCAACACCATGGGCAGGGGTTCCTGTTCAGGTGCTAGGTGTTGTGGGTTCTCCTCAGGCCAGCTGTGAAGACCCTAACCTGGATCAGGTCCCCTGCTGATTGGGGGGTGGCAAGAGGTGCGGAGTCATGACACACAGACCCCAGGAGTCAGGTAGGAGCAAGCACTAGGCGAGGTGCTGCAGGCTCGTTTAATGCAGGAGGGGGCAGGCCTTATATTTCCCTTTTCTCTGCCCCCAAGTCACTTTAGTCAGTGTATTGTTTTCTGATTGGTCTGTGCCAAGCAGTCTGTCAGCAGTCACAAACAGGGTACGGAGGCGTGGGCTCCTTTTGGTGGGCTATTTGCAGACCAAGAAGTGAAGTGAATTCTCACTGAATCCCAGGGCTCTGGGTCCACGTCATCTTTGGAGGCCTCCTGCTACACTTCAGTGTAAATGTACCCACTGGAATCTCGTCAGACCATCCAGTGGTTGTATGTAAGTCATACTCTCCCTCACCCAGCAGCAACCAGTCTCAAATAGTTCTCCATCTAGCTCTGACCTGCCACCTATTTCTCACCTCCCCTTTGGGCCCTTGTTTAATTGAGCTGACATGGGTCCCATGTTGGATGTCACTGCTGCCGCAGGCACACTTGAGCAACCCTCCATTGGCCTGGAAACCTCCACCTCATACATTCATGAATCAGCTGTGGCTCTTACAATCTTTCTACCTCCTCTTCCACAATGGTCCCTGAGCTGTGGGTGGGTGAAGTTCCATATAGGAATCCCATCCTATACTCTACAGTCTCTTATTCTCCAAAACTTGGCCAGTTGAGGCCTTCTGTATGTAACACACTCTGATGTATGTGGAAGCCTCACTGGTGAGAGTTGAGGGGTGCATTAGCCCTCTCTCTACACCACATTCCACTATATTTCATGAGCCTTGGTTGTAGAGATTCGACTGCAGATGTGTCACCTAGTACTGGGCACCTTCCAGGTGTATGTTCTCTATGTCTGACCAGATGTGCAACTCTGCAGTAGTCTCCAAGTGTTGCAAAAAGAAGCTTCTTTGATGAGTTATGTATGGCATGTTTGTCACTCTAAGGGACGTTTCTTCTATCTTGCACTGCATTCCCTCCTAAGCAGCTCCTAGGTATACATATACATTAATGTTCAGACACTATGTGCATTTCTCATAGGGTTTCTAGGGCATCACTTTTCCCTCAAGGTTTCCTAGCTCCCCGAGATTCACTCATCTCTACTTTTTTTTCTCCCATCTGGCCTCTCTCCTCCCTCCCTTCCTAGTCACAGTGCCCCCATTATTCCCACCCTCTGCCCCACAATACCTCCTGATTCCCACCATCTTTCTGTTCCTGACTTCCCTTGCTACCCCCCACCCCCCATGGTCCCTTGCATCTCCCTCCCTCCTCTCCTCCAGGCTGATTAGGCACGATTTTCCCACCTCCCTCAGATAGCATCTGTTCCCTACTATCTCCCTTTTGGGTTGTTTCTTTTCCTTTACCTCCATGAATCCTTTGCCCTTCCCTGGCTCCTGGGTGTTACTTCAGAATTTATATACTCACATATAAGGGATTAGTGCTACAATCCACAAATGAGGGAAAACATATGTTGTTTGCTATTTTGTGTTACTTCACTTAGTATAACATTTTCTATATCCATCCATTTACCTGCAAATTTCATCTTTTCTTACTGCTGAGTAGAACTCCATTGAGTAGCTGCACCACATTTTCATTAACCATTCATCAGTTGAGGGACATTTAGGTTGTTTCCATTTCTTAGCTATTGTGAAGAGAGCAGCAACAAACATGGATGTACAGGTATCTCTTCAGTACAATGAGTCCTTTGGGTATATGCCAAGGAGTCGTATCACTGGATCATATGGTAGGTTCATTTTCAGTTTTTTGAGGGTTCTCCATACTGCTTTCCATAGTGGTTGCATGAGTTTGCAGTCCCACCAGCAGTGAATGAGCATTCCTCCCTCTCCAGCACTTGGAGTTGGGAACCAGACAGAGCTGTCCACTATCTCCATTCTTTTTCAGTATAGTGCTTGAAACCCTTGCTAGAGCAATAAGACAGGAAAAGAAATTAAAGGAGTACCAACTGGAAAAGAAGAGGTCAATTTATCCCTATTTGCAGATGATATGATCTTATACATACAAGATCCCAAAAATTCCACCAGAAAACTCTTAGAATTGATTAATGCTTTCAGTAAGGTGGCAGGATACAAAATCAACTTACTAAAAATCAGTAGCCTTTCTATATACCAATAACAAGCAATCAGAAAAAGCACAAGAGGAAGCCCTCCCATTCTCAATAGCCTCAAAAAATAAAATATTTAGAATATTTGCATGTGGCTTGGTCCTCTTTTCAATATGGTTGATGGGATACAATAGCAAGCAACACTTTCATGGCTTTCTATTCGTCAAGCAGAGACCAATTTCAGTAGCAGAATGTCAAATAAATTCAGGACTAGGTTTTAAAGCCTCCACCAAAGACATGGAAGACAAAATGAGAAACTTTAATAGAGGCCCAACAGAAGGTCCAGAAATACAGAATGGAGGAAATGACAGAGAAAGGTTAGTATTGAATCTGATTTTTGTCAATATGGCAAATTAGTATGGAATACTGATTCCTTATTTCAAGATTAATCTGAAAAAAAATCAAAACACTGTAGTCCATGAAATAATGACAAATTTCTAAGAAAATCCCAAGGAAGCTGAATGTGGTTTCAGACTGGAGTCCAAGGTGTGGTAGTGGCTGCTACCTGGGGAAGGATCTATCATTTCTTTTGTATGACAAATTCAAAATAAATATCTTACCTTTGAATTTGGGCAATGAATGCCTGCCTGATTCCTAGAAACATGTGGCAGCAGCTTTGGTTGAAGATGTAGTTGCTGGCAAGAGTGAAAATGAAGAAACTCTGCTTGAGCCAAGATTTTCATTAAATAATTGTAGATTGGCTAGCCTTGGGCATCCACTCTTCCTCTTTCTCTTCTCTCAAACTTCATCATTGGTGAATTGTAATTTACAGTACAATTTATCCATGGTTGAAGAAGGTGAGTGGAAGTTGAGGTTCAGATCTGAACTATTTCTGTGTATATGTATTTGTGTGTATGTGTGTGTGTGTGTGTGTGTGTGTGTGTGGTGTGCACATGTGTGTTCAGATGCACATGTGCACAGAAGTCAGAGAAAGACACTGGTTGTACCGCTTTATCAATTTTTGCCTTATTCCTTTGTGACAGCCTCTCACTGAACCTGGAGCTAGGTTTGTTGCTAGCAAGCCTTGGTGAATTTCCTGTCTCTGCCCCCCAGCACCGGAGTTACAGGAACACATGGATTTCTATGTGCGTGCTTATAACAACTTGGCTCATGCTTGTGCAGCAAATTGCTTTATCCATTGAGCCCTTTCTCCAGCCCTGAAGAACTTCTTGATGAGGGAGTTCTGAGTCTCTACTTTAATGCACATCCTTTCCCCTCTTCTCAATTATACCTTAGTTACAGACAAGATCTGGTATGTGTATCTTTCCTGTATGTGTTATGAGAAAGAAGAGCTGATAGCATTGACTCAAAATACCATTTGAAAGCATGCCCACCTAAAAACAAATAAATTACAGTTATCTTCTAGACTATCATAATTGCTGATTGAAGAATTTAAAATAAACATAATGAACTCAAGGGAAGAAATAAGGTACATAAAATGAGAACTATATATGGTCTTTAAAAGTATTAATATTGGGTTTAAAAGTATTGGCTATAAATAATAATGAAATCTTTATCAAAAATAAAGCTGAAGAGCTTAATGAATCAAAAGATTGTTTTAGAGACTTCTCCCAGAAGTTGAAAAGAGGAAAAAACTAGAAGATATATAATACAAGTTAGGAGATATAGAGGACAAGAGAATGACAGCACATAAAACTTGTCCAGGGGAAGCAAAATACAAAAAATGAGGATGGTTTTTGAAGAAATAGTGGAAATAAATGTCTAAGTACTAAAAAATGTTAAAGGAAGACTTCTGATTGAAAAAGGACACAAACTACAAAACAAGATAAAAAAAAAAACAAGCCTAAGCTAATTATGAAGAAATTTAAGACTATCACCAAGCAATAGAAATAACATATATTGAGAATTAAACTAACAACAGGGCCTGGAGAGGTAGCTCATTGGTTAAGAGGACTGACTGCTCTGCCAGAGAACCTAGGTTCAAATCCCAGCGCTCATATGGTGGCTAACAACAGTCTGTAACTCCAAGTTCCAGGGAATCCAGCACTCTCTTTTGGCTTCTGAGGGCAGTGCATGACACAAATGCACTTATATACATGCAGGAAAAATACTCATACACATAATATGAAAAAATAAATTTAAAAAATCTGACAACAGATTTCTCATTAGGAGCACTGAATACAAGCAAATTGTAGAACTTTTTTTTTTTTTTTTTTTTTTTTTTAGAAAAGTCTAACAAACACGGCCATGCACCATTAACATCCAAGAGAACTATCAGACAACTTCCATGTTTGGTGGCAAGTAGACAAGGCAAATAGTCAAGTTTATAATGGGAATATTTTCAGATACATACTCTTTCTTATCTTTGTTTATGAAAAGAAAACTGGAGGAAAATTCTCCTGAAGTACTGGAGCAGTTCTGGAAGAAACTTCACCTCTTTAAGGATCATAAACCCAGCATTCACGAATCAGGGGAAATGCTTTGCAGGTACCACAGAGATAATTTAAGAAATGGAGGAAAAAAAGAAAATGTGAGGTTGTGTTAGTAATTTCGCAGTAGTGAACAGAAAAATAAAAATAGAATGCATGACTTTTCAGTCAGCAAAAAAAAAAATCTTACCTACTCAATAGAAGAGGGCAGGAAGTTTAAAAATAATAAATATGGACATTTAAGGACATAAATTAGACTCTGCAGGTCTTATATATCTATAATAGAGTACATTAAATTGGGGAGGGGGCCGTAAGAGGAGGTGAGGATGGGGGAATCTAAATACCATCAAACTGTATTGCATGAAAATACCAATAATTCAATAAAACATTTTTAAAATGAAAAAGAAGTAAAGGCCAAAATATGGAGCTTACACAAATCAGAATGGTAACAACTATTATAAGAAAGATCAGAAGCAAATAGATGGGGAAAATTTACATCCTTTTAGTAATTCAATAAAATACAAAATAATAACTTTAATGATAACTATTAAAATTTAAGACTACTACAAATTAGAATATAGAACAGTAAGACATGATGATCTTGAAAATATAGTCATAAAATACACAAGAGACATAAATCAAATGGACCTAGCAGACATTTTCAGGACATTCCACTCAAACACCAAGAATACAATTTCTTCTGAAAAGTTCATAGAACTTTCTCCAAAATTGAACACATCAGGACACAAAGAAAGTCTTAGCATATATTAAAAATTGAAATGAAGACTTGTATCCTGTCATCCCACAGAGGAATAAAGGTTTGAATAACAGCAACAATGGAAATGGGGAAAAGCATACAAACTCATGGAAACTAAACAACACACAACTGAATGAATTGCATCAAAGGAGAAATCCAGAATGAAATTTTAAAATTCTTAGAACTGAATTGTATTCCTTAGGGTTCTCCAAAGAAGCAGAACTGGTAGAATGAATATATATGTATAGAGATTTATCAGCTTAGCTCACAGGATAGAGTCTGAGTAGTTCAACAATGGCTGCACCACACTGGAGAGGTTGAGAATCCGTAGTCACTCAGTCGTCTCAGTAGTCCCAATCTGGTGCTGAAGGTCTGACGAATTCCAGAAGATCAGCTAGTCTTCAGCAGCTAGATGAACTCACCAGCGAGAGAAAAGGCAAGCAGCAAGAAGCCTGGCATTCTCCTTTGCCATGGCCTTTTATACAGGCTGCCATTAGAAGGTAACACCCACATTTAGGGTGTGTCTTCCAGCTTCAGATGATCCAATTAAGAAGATCTCTCTCATTTCAGTTAATCCCAGATCTAGTCAAGTTGACACCCAGGATTAGCCATCACATGAATGAAAATAAAAACATGCAAAAATCTATGGGACACAATGAAGGCAGTCCTAAGAGGAGAGTTTATAGCCCATCAAAAAACTGGAGAGATCTAATATTAATAACTTAATGATATACCTGAAGGCTGTAGGGGGAGAAAAACGTCTACAGAGACTACACAGGAAGATAATCAAAATCAGGACTGAAATCAATCAAAGAGGAGCAATAAAAAAATACAAAGAATCAATTAAACAAATTAGTACATAATGTCATGGAATATTTGCACAGCTAATGACCATAAAAATAATTAATGTGGTACCAACAGACCTAAGTCTTTCTCCCAACACCCACCAAAGAGCTAGACTGGATAGTTTTAATTGATCAAACTTTCTTTTTTTTATTTATTTTTTTTGAGACAGGGTCTTCCTAGCCCCAGCTGGCCTGACACTTGTCATGTAGACCAGGTTGGCCTTGACCACACAGAGATCTGCCTCCAAAGTGCTGGGATGAAAAGCATGCTTCACCACACCTGGCTTTGATGAAATGTTCAATAAACATTACAGAAATATGCTTAATATCTGTGTAATAGACACATGAGGAAATA
The DNA here is from genome assembly GCF_000622305.1 of Nannospalax galili. NCBI lineage: Eukaryota > Metazoa > Chordata > Mammalia > Rodentia > Spalacidae > Nannospalax > Nannospalax galili. The sequence goes on from NW_008340429.1 coordinate 780,556, forward strand.
TGTATCTACTGAAGACTGAGCCTGGAGCCACATTCATGCTAAGAATTCTCTACCACTGAGTCACATCCCCAGCCTTCTTTAATAAAAGGCTATATACAGAAAGAATTGGTTCTTTCAAAAGGTTAACAAAATTGATAAACATTTAACCAATTAACCAAAAGAAAGAGAGAGGTCCCAAATTAATAAAATCAGATATGGAAAGGGAAACATTACAATAGATACTGAGGATATTCAGAGAATCACAAAAATACTTTAAAAATCTATATTCCCACCTAAAATTTTTTTAAAAAAGTAAATCTTTAAAAGGTCTGGAGAGATGGTTCAGTGATTAAGAGCACTGGTGGTTCTTCTAGAGGGCCTGGGTTAGTTCCCAGCACCCACATAACTTCAGTTTTAGGGAATCCAACACTCTGTTCTGGCTTCTATAGACAGAGCATGCATGGGTATAATTACATACATGCAGGCAAAAAACTCAAACACAAAAATAAATACATAAATAAATATTTTAAAACCTGTACTCCACTAAGTTGAAATTTTTTTAAGGATGAATTTCTAGATAGGTAATGACTTACCAAAATTAAACCAAGAAGAGATAAACTGCAGAATTACTTACAATATGTACAGAATCTGTACTAATACATTTTGCTTAAGCTTGCACCAAAAAGCTACTGTTTATACTACAAACAAGCTCACTGTCTCTTGTGCTCTTCTGATTTAAGCACCTGACTTTGACCCCTCAGGACTCCAATTTGCCCTCTACCCAAGAGAGTGAATGAATACTGGTGTGCTTAAATCAATATATCAAAGTGAGAGACCTGAGTGACTCCATCTTGGATAAAACCTCCATAGGACTGACCCAGCCCTGGGCCCTGTTCTAAGAAAAACCACAATACTTGGAACGGATAGAGAACAACTCCCCTGCCAATGGTCAAGTAACCAGGGACAGGAAAGTACTAAAAGTCCAGATATCTTTTCAGATTTCCTGAAGCCAGCAGTTTATGGTTTGTCACTGAGCAGCAACCAATCAGATGCTTGCCAGGGTGAGGACCCCCTACTCCCCTAGTTGCTGAACTTGCTGACATAAACCGATAAAAACCTCTGTTCCCCAAAGCAAGGGGTCTCACATCTGAGATCCGCTGAGTCAGTGACAGAGTGGACCCAAGCTTAAGCCTGCAACAATAAAAGAACCCTTGTGTTTGCATTGGTCAGCTCCTTGGTGGTCTTTGGGGTCTCGTGAACTGGGCACAACAAAAGCACTGAAAATACAAGGATCCATTTTTAGGACAAACTAAAAAATTACATTTCTCTGCCAGGGCTAGGCCTCTCTGCCTAAGGGATTGAGACCTTAGCAAACTGCTTGAGAGTGCCTAAATCAGGCCTCCCATTAGAGAACTTCCCAAATTATGCTGTGAGTGCCCACTAGTAGGGGTCCAGACATTAGAAGGAAGTGAAAGTGTACCTTACTGGAGCCTGACTTGGACCTCTGTGGGAGCTCCTGAGTAGCTGATCTGAAGCCATCAGTTCCTTCCAATATAAAGTCTGAGAGAAACTAAAACCCAGACCAACCAGCTTTACATACCCAATAAGAAAACAACCAAAGTATACCAATAATACAAACAAAGCAGACTTCAACTCAACAAAGGAAGGCTTGAGTTTCATACCAGAATCACAAACAATAAAAGAAATACACATGCCAAAATCACAATGGAAAAAATAATAATAATATGGAAAACCAAAACACTATGTTTCCATCAAACTCCACCAGTCCTATAGAAGAGTTCAACAAGGAGAACCCCCTAGAGATAACTCAGGACACAGAATTTAAAAGAACAATCATAAACATGATCAAGAAATTCAAGAACACAGAAACAATTTTTTTTAAAAGCTAAAAGAAGAAAGGGATAAATATCTGACTGAATTCACAAAACAAATAAAAATATTTTTAAAAACTCAGGCTGATATGAAGAAGGAAGTGAAACAATCAACAACCAACTTCGAAACAATAGGAGAAAGCCTCACTGCTAGAATGAATGAAATGGAAAACAGAATATCGGTGCTGGAGGATTAAGTTAAAGAACTGGACTGCTCAAGCAAAGATTATGAAAAAAATTTTTTAAACAGGAATGGATTACGCAGGAAATGTGGATACCATGAAAAGACCAAATCTATGTATCATAGGCATAGAGGAAAGAGAAGATTTTCAGGTTAATAGTATTGACCAGACCTTAAACAGGATTGTAGAGGAGAATTTCCCAAAATTGAGGAAAGACATTCCCATACAAATACAAGAAGCACATAGAACACCAAATAGACAGGACCAGAAAAGAAACTCCCCATGGAATATAATAGTAAACACACTGAATGTACAGAACAAAGATAATACTGAAAGCTACAAAAGAAAAACAACTCACATATAAAAGAAAACCCATCAGAATTACTGCTGACATACCAATGTAAACTATGAAAACCAGAAGAGCCTGGACAAAGTATTTCCAATTCCAAATGACCTAGATGCCAACTCAGAATACTTTACCCAGAAAAATGTCTATTATAGTTGAAGGGGAAAGAAAAATCTCCTACAATACGAATAGACTGAAAAAATACATGTCCACAAACCAGCCCTTCAAAGAATACTTGAAGCAATACAAAGAATGGAGAAAGGAACGACTAAATGCTGGGGCAATAGAAAGGAACTGAATGAAGGCACAATTGTGGAAACACAAAATTAGACAAAGAATACAAACTAATAAAAATGATGGCAAAAAATACACATCTTTCAATAATAACTTTAAATATCAATGGACTGAAAAGACACAGGCTAGTTGAATTGTTAAGAAACAAAATCTAGCCTTTTGTAGTCTGCAAGAAACCCATCTCACCTTCAAAGACAGACACTACATTAAGGTGAAAGAATGGAAAAGAAAATTCCAAGCAAATGCACCAAGAAACAAATAGGAGTTGCAAGTCTAATATCTGAAAAAAATAGACTTCAAACTAAAACTAATCAGAAGAGATAAAGAGGGTCACTTCATTCTGATCAAAGGAAAAATTAACCAAGAAGAAAGTGCAATCATGAACATATATGCACAAAACTCTAGTGTACCCAAATTCATAAAAACAACACTACAGGACTTTAAGACACAGGTCAACTGAACAAAGAATAAACAGATATCTGAATAAAATGATATTATACACCAAATGAACCTAACAGGCATCTACCAAATATTCCACCCAACCACAAAGAATATGCTTTCTATTCAGCACCCCATGGAACTTTCTAAAAAACTGACCACATATTGGGGCACAAAACAAACCTCAACAAATAAAAAAATTGAAATAATTCCATTCATTCTATCAGACCACAATGCAATAAAGCTTAAAATCAACACCAGAAAAAGCCCTACTAACTACACAAACTCATGGAGATTAAACAACACACTCCTAAATTATGACTGGGTCAAAGGAGAAATTAAGAAAGAAAAGTATTCCTGGAATTAAACAAAAACAACAATACAACACAACAAAACCTCTGGGACACTTTAAAAGCAGCCCTAAGAGGGAACATTATAGTGCCAACATTAAAAAAATCAGAAAGAGCACAAATAAATTACTTAACATTGTAACTCAAGATACTGGAAGGGCAAGAACAAAAGAAACAAATAACAAAATCAGAGCAGTAATTAATGAAATAGAAACAAAGAAAACAATACAAAGAATCAATGAATCTAAGAGCTGGTTCTTTGAAAAGCTAAACAAGATAGACAGATCCTTAGCCCAGTTAGCCAAAAAAACAAAACAAAACAAAAAACCAAGAGCAAATCCAAATCAACAAAATCAGAGATGAAAGGGGAAACATCATATTAGACACCAAAAAGATCCAGAACATTATTAGGGAATACTTTAAAAACCTATACTCTATTAAATTTGAAAACTTAAAAGAAATGGATGGATATCTAAAATCATGGGTGCCACCAAAGTTAAACCAAGAAGAAAGCAACAGTTTAAACAGATTCATAACATATAAGGAAATTGAAACAGTAATACAAAACCTCCCAACTAAAAAAAGCCCTGGCCCAGATGGATTTACAGCAGAATTCTACCAGACATTTAAAGAAGACCTCCAACCAATACTACTTAAATTATTCAAAAAGCTAGAAGCAGAGGGAGAACTCCCAAATTTCTCCTATGAAGCCAGCATCACTCTAATACCAAAATCAGGTAAATACACAACCAAAAAAGAAAACTATAGACCCATATCCCTAATGAACATAGATGTAAAAATTCTCAACAAAACACTTGCAAACCACATAAAGACAGACATCAAAAAGATCATCCACCACGATCAAGTAGGCTTTATTCCATAGATGTAGGGATGGTTTAATATATGCAAGTCAATAAATGACATAAATCATATAAATGGACTAAAAAATCACATGGTCATATCAATAGATGCAAAAAAGGCCTTTGACAAAGTTCAGCATGCATTCATGATGAAAATCCTAAAGGGAATTTGACTGGAGTGAACATACATCAACATAATTAAACCTATATACAAGAAACCTGCGGCTGCTGCCAGCTGCAGCCGCCCCTCCACTCTTCTGGTGGTGGGTGCTGTCTCCGGGCTCCACTGCTCTTCTTGCACCGGCTGTGGCCGCTCTCCATTCACGTGGTGCTGATCGCACGAGCGCAGCCTCAGATCGCACGGGCGCTGCCCTTTGCTCATTGCTGTGGACGCAAGCTGTGGTCGCTCTTCTGATCGCCCAGCACTGCCTCCGATGGTCGCTACTTCTGCCCATTCCCGGACCCCAGGGCTGGTGAGGATACTGTGTCAGTGGAGCTGCAATCAGACACAGGAGACCAGGTTCGTTGATGGCAGATCTGGTTTATTGTAGAAGGGCACAAGCTTATACAGGGGTAGGGGTCCAATCAAGAAGTTACAACTTGGATTTTTGGCAGGGCTGTGTCCTATCATGACATCGGGAGCCAGACACCTCATTAGCATAATGGGTTTTAGGTTACCTAGGCTCCTTCTAGGGCCTGGTTTCCTGGGAACTGAGTGACCCAGGCTAAGTGTTGCAATTTGGGATCTCAAGGGTGGTGATTAGGAAGTGGCGAGCTCTAGGCATCAGTCTCATGATCTGCCAATGGGAGCAAATGTCACAAGGCATTCCTTGTGGCTGCAGCGGTCCGGCTGTTGCCTCAGGCCTGCTGTATGGCTGTCAATAAGACTTTCACCCTAGGCTCAAGCCTGTCTCCCACAGAAACCCACAGCCAACATCATTCTAAGTGGAAAATAACTGGAAACATTACCATTAAAATCAGGAACCAGACAAGTCCACTATCTCCACTCCTTTTCAAATGTGCTTGAAACTCTTGCTGGAGCAGTAAGACAAGAGAAGGAAATTAAAGGAGTATGAATTAAAAAAGAAGATGTCAAATTATCCCTTTTTGCAGATGATATGATACTATCTCTAAGAGATCCCAAAAATTCCACCAGAAAACTTCTAGAACTAATTGACAATTTCAGTAAAGTAGCAGGTTACAAAATTAATCTACAAAAATCAGTAGCCTTTCTATATATCAATAACAAGCAATTGGAGAAAGAGTGCAGGGAAACCCTCCCATTCACAATAGTCTCAAAAAATAAGGTATCTTGGAGTAAACCTGAGCAAAAACTTCAAAGATCTCTACCATGAAAATTTTAAATCTTTTAAAGAAGGAGATTGAAGAAGACACCAGAAGATGGAAGGGCTTCCCATGCTCATGGATTGGAAGAACTAATATTGTGAAAATGACCATCCTACCAAAAGAAATATATAGATTCAATGCAATCCCAATCAAAATCCCCATGACACACTTCACAGGATTAGAAAAAAACATCGCTAAATTCATTTGGAAGGACTAAAGACCCTAGAGAGACAAAGCAACCCTGAGCACAAAGAGCAATACTGGGGGGGGGTTACTATACCAGATCTCAAACTATACTACAGAGCTGTAGTTATAAGAACAGCATGGTATTAGCACAAAAATAGACACATAGATCACATATAATTGAAGACCGCAAACATGAGTACATGCAATTTCAGCCACCTGATATTTAAGAAATGCTCCAAGAACAAACAATGGAGGAAAGACACATCTTCAACAAATGGTGTTAGCAAAACTGAATCTGCATCTGCAGAATAATGGAAGTAGATCCTTATCTTTCACCTTGCACAAAAGTAACACTAAATGGACCAAAGATCTCAATGTGAAACTCAAACAGTAACCTACAAGATATAGGTGTAGGAAAGGACTTTCTAACTTGGAATTAAGGTCAACCATCAACAAGTGGGACTTCATCAAACTAAGAAGTTTCTGTACATCATAAGAAAGAATCAAGAAAGTGAAGAGAAACCCCACAGAGTGGGAAGACATCTTCACACATCTAACAGAGGTTTAACACCCAGATTATATAAGGAACTGACAAAGAAGCAGGAAAATGGAAGGGAACCAGGGAGGTAAAGGGAAAGAAAGAACCCGAGAGAGGAATAGTAGGAGACAGATGTTACTAGGGGAGAAATGCATAAAAAGGGGGTTGTAAAGGGGAGGAGGAAAAGGAGGGCTATACAAAGAATAATGGGAACAAAGGGGAAGAAGGAACTCAAGAGAGGTGGGACTATAGCAGACAGAAATTATCAAGGGAGAAATGGGAAAAATGGGGACACTTCAAATGGGGCAGGCAGGAAGGGAGGATAAGACAGGAAGAGAAATAAGAGGGATAAACAGTGCCTAGCTAGCATAAAAAACAGATGGAATTGTATTAGGTCCAAAAACCTACTGAAAAATTACACATAAAATATCTCTACATGAGTCTGTGAGTATAGCGGAAGACTACGTAATAAGAAACAGGGCCAGACAGGAGAAACCTTCCTTTGAGTTGTTGACCTGGGTAGTCCAAGAGACTCCCAAAATTATACCAGCTACTTCCACAGACCTTGATTGCCTCCCAGAACTTGATGGCAATACCCTATTGCTGAAGACAAGACATACTTGGACACAGGATTTAGAACAATGGAGCTGTAACTGACCTGGAAGTTACCACTCCTGGAGGCTAATTCTCATAGCTTTGGAGTGCACTACTCAAGCTGCTAAGGGAGAACATCAATTGATGGTTCAACTCCAGCTTCAAGGCCTAAAACCCACATCAATGACCAACACAGCAAATGACATTGGTACAGTAGTGGCTCTTTTATCTTGGGGGTAATCAACAGCTACCTAATTGGACTTAAAGTGCACTCAATAGGAGGAAACTCATGTGTGGTACTATAAACCTAGCTCAAGAGATCACAGATCTTAGAGAAAATGCCAAGGCTCTCATATCCCTAGACAAATGTAATTTCTCTTGGAGGTATGGTAACAAGATGGCACTGAGCAGCTTAGGTGAAGGCGGTGCCAGCTGGCCAGCTTGGCACACAACAATAAGGAGAAGTAATACTGATCGAAGCTCAGCCAGTGAAGGACGCATGATCACCTCGTGAACACTGAGTTATGCTATGAGAAGGGCCTGCGTGCTAATGTGTGACCTCTGAGCTGATTGGATGCCGGCCTCCCTGCCTATGCTATGCTTGTGGTTTTTGCCTTTAAATATTATTCAGCCTTAATAATAAACGAGCTTCTGCTTGACAGACTCCCTGCAGCGTCTGATTGTCCTCGGAGAGAAGGGCTGGTGAAACGGGCCGGCAGTGCACTTTTGCCTCCTAGACCCCCATCGCCGCAGACCTCTGTTCCTCTCCCCAAGGTGAAGGGGTTCGGAGTCCATGGCAATTTCTTACTATGTGCAAAATATGGATCCTTAACTTAATAATAAACGAGCTTCTGCTTGACAGACTCCCTGCAGCGTCTGATTGTCCTCGGAGAGAAGGGCTGGTGAAACGGGCCGGCAGTGCACTTTTGCCTCCTAGACCCCCATCGCCGCAGACCTCTGTTCCTCTCCCCAAGGTGAAGGGGTTCGGAGTCCATGGCAATTTCTTACTATGTGCAAAATATGGATCCTTAAATTTATATACAAGTATTTCAGTCACCGCCCATCAAAGAAGCTTCCTTTTCAAAAGAGAGATAATTACAGAGTTCCACAACTGGTCAGACACAGAGACTGTCTGTGAATTGCCCAAGTCTAAGTGGCACATCTAGGATGCAACCTCTACACCTAAGGCTCATAGAACATAGAACAAGGGATGAAGAGAAAGAACACTGATGCATCTTTCAACTCTCATCAATGAAGCTCCCTCATGCAACAGAGGGCCAGGAATGCAAAAGGTCACAAATAGTCAAAATGCAGAGAATAAGAGTCTGCACAGTGTGGGTCCTTGGACAGGACTCCTATATTAAAAATCCACCCACCCAGGGCTTCAGGGACCATTATGGAAGAGAGGGTAGAAAGATTATAAGAACCAGGGAGGAGGTTCCTGACCATATGGAAATAGTCCTACAGGTATCTGGTACCCTTCTCATACAAACCTACAGCAATGGTGTCAGCATTCATAAGACCAATGCAAACTTAAGCAGCCAAAAACCCATCACAGAACTGTGGAAATGGAGAGCAGGCCCCAATCTTAGTCAAAGATTGGGACTAAGCTGATTATTTCTGGGTGAGAGGGATCTGATCTTCTTAAATGGAGAGGGACTTTAGATAGGCTGACTAGATCCCAGTGAATGAACTTGCACTGAGGGACATCTGGAGACAATAACTTTTCATGATAGGCCTTAACACAAATGACAGAATGTATGAATTACAGTGGGGGGGCAATGGGAGGGGCCAAAGGGGAAGGGGGTATAAAGATGACTTTCTGTATGAAATGCACAAAAATTCAATAATTTTTTTAAAATTACATTTCTCAGGGATGTGACTGTCTTGGGGTTTTCTCTATGACCTATGACTTCTCCAGCCATGTGTATTTGGCTATGTTTACAGTACCACACATGAGTTCCCTCCAATTGAGTGGGCTTTAGGTCCAAGTAGGTAGCTATTGATAAAGGTGCCACTACTTCCCCAATATAGTTTGCTGTGCCAGTCATTGTTGTGATTATTAGGCCTTAAAGCTGGGGCTGAAACTTTGATTGATGTTCTCCCTTAGAACTTGCATACTGCTCTCCAAAACTATGAGAGCTAGCCTTCAGGGAGGTGGATTTCAGGTCAGTTACAGCTCCGTTGCTCCAAATGCTGTGTCCAAATTATGTCTTGTTTTCTGGCAATAGGATCTTGCCTTCAAATTCTAGGAGACAATCAAGGTCTGTGGCAATAGCATGTGTAATTTTGGGAGTCTCTTGGACTACTCTGGCCAACAACCCAAAGGGAGGTTTCTCCTGTCTGACACTGTTTCTTGTTATATAGCCTTCAGCTAAACACATGGGACTTATGTAGAGATATTGTTGTGTAATTTTTCAGTAGGTTTTTGAACCAATATGTTTCTGTTTCTTTACACCAGCTAGGCATTATTAATCTCTCCTCTATCTCCCTGTCTGACCCCCCCCTTCTCTTCCCAATAAAAGAGTTCATTTTCCCCATTTCACCCTTGTTAATACCTGTCTCCTATGGTTCCCCCCTGTCTTGATCTCCTCCTTTCCCTTTACCCCATAGTTCCTAAAATAACATTTCCTCTCTCTGCCCATTTAAACACCCTCATTTTATCCATTTCTTCCTTGTTAACACCCGTCTCCTACTGTTCTTTTTCAGGCTTCTTCTTTCCCTTTACCTCACTGGTTTCTTTCCATTTTCCTGGCTTCTGCAGTTACATCAGGGCATATACTCACATATAAGGATTTGGTGCTATGATCCACAAATGAGAGAGAACAAGCATCATCTGTTTTTCTGAGTCTATGTTACTTCACTTAATATAACAGTTTCTAGTTCCATCCATTAACCTGCAAATTTCATGATTTCATCTCTCTTTACTACTGAGTAGAACACCATAGTGTAAATGGACCACATTTTCATTATCCACTCTTCAGCTGAAGGACACTTAGGTTACTTCTATTTCTTAGCTATTGTGAAAAGAACAGCAACAAACATGGATGTACAAGTACTTCTGTAGTAGGATGAGTTCTCTGGGTATATGCCATATGCCAAGGAGTGGTGTAACTGGGTCATATGGTAGATTAATTTTTAGCCTTTTAATAGTTCATGTGGATCCTTATATTTGCAGACAAGTATGCCAGGCACCACTCATCAAAGAAGCTTATTTTGCAACAGAGAGAAGAAGATTACAAAGTTCCACAACCCTGAAATCATATATAGAGATTAAGTGTCTGTGAAGTGCCCAATCCTAAGTGACAAATCTACAATGGAACCTCTACACCTAAAGCTCATGGACCATAGTGAAACAAGGGGTAGAGAGAATACTAATACATCCCTCAATTCTCATCACTGAAGCTCCCTTGTGCAACAGAGATCAATGAACCCAGGGCTAAGGTACCATTGCCGAAGAAGGGGCAGAAATATTGTAAGAGTCGGGGGAGGAGGTGCCCAACCATATGAAAATAGAGCCTTACAGGCTTCTTGGATTTTGCTCATATGAACTTACAGCAATGGTGACAGTGTACACAAGATCCATGCAACTGTGGAAACGGGAAGCGGGCCCCAATCTTAGCTGAAGAACTATTGGGCAGCTGATTACTACTGGGTGAGAAAGAGTTGATCTTTTTTAAGGGAGTGACTCTAGATAGGTTCACTAGACCCCAGTGGATGAACTTGCACTGAAGGACATCAGAGGACACTAACTCCACTCAATAGGCCTTAACATAAATGGAAGAATGCATGGAATCCAGTGGGAGTGCTATGGGAGGATGCCAATGGGGAAGGGGGTATAAAGATGATTAAGACGTTGTGCATGAATCACACAAAATTCAATAAAATGTATTTAAAATTTTTTCCTAAACCAAGGGGGAGAAAGGACTGAAGTGGCGTATTCATATTCCTGTCCTCATTGGAAGCAGTGAAAATTGAGTAGCATGCTTGACATGCAGTGTATGAGATATTTTAAGGCTAGTGATCAAAGGGCAAAGTTCTCTGATAAGATAAGGATAGATCCAAGCTTGTGGTTCCCCATTCATGCTAGAAAAACTGTTTGAATAAAAGTATGGGTGAGAACTGACTTGGGAGCATAGTTTCATGAGAGATCTGAAGGAAAAAAAATCTCCAGTTTGGATTCATTCTTGGCCTTAAATGTCAAGAATCAGGCTGTTTATTTATTCAGGTACAATCATAATGTGATTTAGAAATGCCACGGTAACAATTCAAATAGACCCATAACTACCAATGACATAGAAGCAGTAATTAAAACTCTCTAAATTCAGAAACTCCCAGGACCAAATGGATATAATGCAGAATTCTACTAGACCTTCAAAGAACTAACACCAAAACGCTTCAAACTATTCCATATGATAGAAAAGGAAGGAAGACGTCAGAAAATTTTTAATGAAGACTGTATTACCCTGATACCAAAACTAGACTAGAATCCAGCAATAAAAGAAAGGTGTGTTTCAATCTCTCTGATGAGCACAGATGCAAAAATTCTCAGTAGAAGATTTGCAAACTGAATGCAAGAGTGCATCAAAAAGATTTTCCACCATGATCAAGTTGGCCTCACCCGAAAGATGCAGGAATAATTCAATCTATGTAAATTAGTAAATGTAATCCTCTACATAAAGACTCAAGGACAGAAACTGCACGATCATCTCATTCAGTGCAGAAATGGTTTTGGCAAAATCCAATATCCCTTCATGGTAAAAGTCATGGAGAATCTAGGGATACAAGGTGTTGACATATCTCAACATAATAAAGGTAATATACAACAAGGCCACAGTCAATATCATACTAAACAGAGAAAAACTCAAAGCATTTCCACTAAATCAGGAATGAGTCAATGATTTCCACTCTCACCATTCCTGTTCAACATAGTGCTTTGATGTTTTCTCTAAAACAGTAAGACAAGTGAAGGCGATAAAGATGATATAAATTATAAAAGAAGAAGTCAAAGTATCCATATTTCAGAGATCTGATTCTACACATAAAAGTCCTAAAGACTCCACCAGGAAACTCCTAGAGTAGATAAAAACATTCACTGAAGTAGCAAGATATAAAATTGACTGATAAAAATCAGTAGCCTTTATACACACCACCAAAAAACATACTGAGAAAAAAAACATGGACACAATTCCATTCATGATAGCCTCAAACACTATAAAATATCCTGGAATAAATATAACCAAGGAAGTGAAAGACTTGTATAGCAAAAATTTTAAGATATTGAAGAAAGAATTTAAAGAAGTTACAAGAAAATGGAAAGATAGCCCATGCTCATGGTTCAGTAGGACTAATATTGTAAAAATGGCCATCCTATCAAAACCAACCTACAGATTCAATGTAATCCCCATTAAAATTCTAACACAATTCTTCACAGAAATTGAAAAAATAAAGTCAAATCTCATATTGAAATACAGAAAATTCAGCATAGCCAAAATAATCTTGAAAAATAAAACAACTTCTCTAGGCATCACCATCCCTGATTTCAAATTATACTACAGAGCTGTAATAATTAAAAAATCAGTATGGTACTGGCATAAGAGAGAGACATTGATCAATGGACTAGAATTGAGGACCCATATTTAAGTCCATGCACTTACAGCCACCTGATTTTTCACACAAGGACAAAAAACACAAACTGGAGAAAAGACAGCATGTTCAACATATGGTACTGGTCGAACTGGATAACTACATGTAAAAGTATGAAATTAGTTTGTTATATCTCACCCAGCATAAAACTCAACTCCAAATAGATCAAGGACCTCAAGTGATCTGTCTGATACCCTGAATCTGATAGGGAAGGAAGTAGGGAATACAGTGGACTTAATGGCACAGGAAATGACTTTCAGAACAGGACTCCGAAAGCATAGACATTAAGTTCAACAACTGATAAACAGGACCACATTAAATTAAGAGTTTCTGCAAAGCAAAGAACACTATCATTCAAGTGAAGAGGCAGCCTAGAGAATGGGAAAAATCTTTACTAGTTATACTTGTTATAGAGGGTTAGTATCTCCAATACTCAAAGTACTCAAAAAACTAAACATTAAAAAACTGAATAACTCAATTAAAAAAAATGGGATGAGAAACTAAACAGAGAGTTCTCAAAAGATGAAATGCAAATGACTGAGAATTTTTTTAATGTTCAGCATCTTTAGCCATCAGAGAAATGAAAATTAAAACTACTTGGAGATTTCATCTCACCTCAATCAGAGTGGCTAAGATCCAAAAAACAAACAACAACAATGCTGATGAAGATGTGGTGAAAGGCGAACACTTATTGACTGCTGTTAGGAGTGCAAACCAATGTAGGCACTGCGGAAATTAGTGTGGAAGCTCCTCAAAAAGCTAAAAATAGATATATCACATGATCCAGCTGTACCACTCTTTTATTTTTTTTTATTTTATGTATATGCGTGTATTGCCCGCATGTAGGTTAAGTGCACCTGTATCGTGCAATGCCCGCGGAGGACAGAAGAGAAAAATGTGTGTAACAAGATATTTTTGGTTTTTTGTCTGTTTCAGACAGGGTCTACCTGTAGCCCCACCTATGCAGACCAGACTTGCCTTAATCTCACAGAGATCTACCTGCCTCTGCCTCCTGAGGGCTGGGGTTAAAAGCATGTGCCACTCTGCATTGTGTAGAAATACTTCATTATAAAATTTTTAAAAATATTTATTATTTTTATGTGTATGTATGTATTGCCTGCATGTACCTAAGTGCACCCGTGTTGTGAAATTCCCGTAGAGGACAGAAGAGGCTGTTGGATCCCCCAGAACTGGAGTTATAGACAGTTGTTAGCTGCCAGGTGGGTGCTGGGATTCGAACCTGGGTTTTCTGCAAGAGCAGCCAATGTTCTTAACCTCTGAGCCATCTCTCCAGCCCCCAGCTGTGCCATTCTTTAGTACATATGAAAATGACTCTTTATACTACTACAGAGATGCCTGTTCAGCAATATTCATTGCTGCCTTATTCACAATAGCCAGGAAATGGAAGCAATCTAGATGTCCATCAACTGATGAATGGAAATGAAAGTATGGTATGTTTTACAATGATGGAATACTATTCAACTCTTAAGAAAATGAAATTATGAAAGTCACAGGTAAATGGATGGAACTGGAAACAATCATCCTGAGTGAGGTAACCAGACCTAGAAGAGGTCAAGGAACCTGTAAGGGGTCATGGGAAGACGACTTGGAAGGGGAGATAGAATGCAGTGATATAAAGAGTGAAATTGAAGTAATAGAGTGGGAAGGGTTAAATGGGTCAGGGAATTGAAGGGCAGGGAAGAGGAGGGAATATAAGGAGGAATAATTAACACTAAATGCCCTTAGAAAAAGTCATATTGTAACATCACTATAGAATCTTCTTAAAGTTTATACATATAGAATATAAAAACAGTTTAAATGGAGTTACCATATAAGGAGTTAACAGTGCCCCTACCAGACACCACAGGCTAGCAAATAAAAAGCCCAATGCCAGTGGGCTTCCTCTTTTAGAGTTGTTGAACACAGAGGTTCCATAGACCCTCAAACAGTACTGGATATTGTCATTGCTCTTGGTTGCTTGCCAGAACTTGACAATAAGACTCTGTTGCTGAAGACAATACATATATGATTTGTAGAACAAACACGGAGAAATCAAGCTGGTATTGACCTTTAATTTTCATCTCCACTGCCTAGCTTTCATAGTGCTGAAAGGTTCTATGCATGCTGCCAGAAGAGAAAAGTAATTGTCAACCTTCCCAGTTGTGAGCTACAATAACAACTGGCCTAGCATGATATGACCACTGGTACAATAGTAGCTTGAATGTTATGGTAGTAATCAATCAATTTCTGATTGGATTTAAGGCTTGCTTCACAAGATGAAGCCCATACCTGTCAGTATTATCCATGGCAAGAACCTGTGGCTAGACAGGTTGCTGGTTGTAGGGGAGGTCCTAGCACTACTAGCCTGCTAAATGGACATAGTACTAAACCAACTCTTAATAACTTATTTATATTTATTTTATGTGTATGAGTGCTTTCCCTGTAAGTACACCAGGTGCATGCAAAACCAGAGGCCAGAGGAGGACTTCAGATTCCTGGAACTGGAGTTACAGACAGTTGTTAGCTGCCATTTGGGTTCTGGGAATTGAACCTGGATCCTCTTCAAGAGCAGCCAGTGCTTTTAACCACTGAGGAATCTCTCCAACCCCCACCCCCATAATGACTTGTTGTTATAACCATATATTAGTGCATCTCTCAGTTTTCATCAGAGAACATCCTTCTTGGACAGATGGTGATTAGCACAGAGACCTACAACTGGTTATTGTGCATAAAATAAGAGGCTGTGGAGTACTCAGCCCCAAATGGGACACCTATGTCACAGCCTCTCCTCCCCAGGCACAGGGATTATTGCAGAAGAGAGGATGGAAAGAGCATAAGGGCCAAAGGTGGAAGATGAATATGAGGAAACTACATATTCCAGAAACAACGGGGAACTTATATATATGAATCAACTTGTCAGAGCATGCAAAAGACCTCCACAAGCCCAAGCCAGACAAAAGCACAGCACTGAGGGAAAGAGTCAGGCAAGAAGTCCCAGCCCTAGCTGAGGAACTGTCGGCAATTGATAACTGATGGGAGGAGATTTGGTTTTCTTTAAGAGTGTGATGCCAGGTAGATTGACCAGGCTCCAGGAAATGGAACCACACCCAAAATCATTTGAGAGACAGATTAGACAAATAGGCCTTTAAAATAATAGAAGACATGATTTTATTGATTGAGAATCTCATACAAATATTTTGATCATATTCAGGCACCCTCCCCCATCTTCTTTCAGATGTACCCCACCTCCCTACCTCACCACTTAATGTCCTCTATTATTTTTTTTAAATCAATCAATGGTCCAATCCAGTCCTAAAGTCTAATAATGATAACAACCAGCACAGCAAACTACCTCTATTGGTGCAGTAGTGGCACTGTTACCGGGGATAATCAATAGTTTTCTAATTGGACTTAAAGCCTTCATGGGAATGAACTCATGGGTGGCACTGTAAACACAGCCAAATACTGTGGAGGGCATAGATCATAGAGAAAACATTATCTCTGTCATATCTCTAGACAAATGAAATTTCTTACCATATGCCAAATATGGATCCTTATATTTACAGACAAGTATACCGTACACCATTCATCAAATAAACTTCTGCAACAGATGGAGGCTACTGCTGAATCCCACAACTGGTCACACACAGAGAATAAATATCTGAGAGATATACAGTACTGGGTAACATATATACAGTGGAACCTCTACACCTAAGACTCATGGAACGTAGTGGAATGGGAGTAGAGAAAAAACTAGTACATCCCTCAACTCTCACCAGTTTAGCTTCCTTATACAACAGTGTGTGAGGCACACAAAAGGTCACAACTGGCCAAACTTTTAAAGAATAAGCAACTGCAGAGTGTGTGTCCCTGGATAGGACTCGTATATCAAACCTCTCCCACCCATGACTCAGGAACCAACCATTGTGGAAGAGGGGGCAGAAATACTGTAAGAGCCAGGGCTGGTTCATGAACATAGAGAAGCAAAAGTTTTCAGGCCACTGGAAGCTTGCACATGTGAACTTGTGGCAATGGTGGCATCAAGCAAAGAACCCATACCAACTCCATCAGACAAAAGCCCAGAATGGAGCAAGGAAAATGGATAGTGGGTCAGCCCTAATCTGGGAACTACTGGAGACTGATTACTACTGGGTAATAGAGAGTAGGAATTACCAATGATCTCTAGATAGGCTGACTAGACACCAGTGGATGAATTTTCACTGAAGGACATCTGGGTACAAATGCTTAATTGGATAGGACTTAACATGTATGGTGGACTACATGAGGTCTGATGGAGGTGAGGTGAGGAGGCATGAGTAGGGGAGAGGGGGTCTGAATTTGATTAAGAAGTGCTCTATGAAATGTACAAAAGTGCAATTCACTCTCTGCTTTGTGACAGAAATGCAAAATGTGACCATATGACTCATGCTCCTGCCACTGTGATCTCCTTGCCACAATAGGCTGAACCCTAAAACTATGAACTATGAACCCTTGTTCCCTTAAGTTGCTTTTGCCAGTGTATTTTATCATAGCAACAGGAAAACTAACTAAGACATCTCCATCTTTTCATCAATAATTTTACTAATTTGTGTCTTGTTTTTCTTTGGATTCGTCAATGTGTTTGCCAACCTTTCTTTCCCCCAGAGAATCAACTAGTTTGATTCTGTGTATTGTTTTATTCATCTT
Source organism: Nannospalax galili (assembly GCF_000622305.1). Taxonomy (NCBI): domain Eukaryota; kingdom Metazoa; phylum Chordata; class Mammalia; order Rodentia; family Spalacidae; genus Nannospalax; species Nannospalax galili. The sequence continues at coordinate 797,894 of NW_008340429.1, forward strand.
CTTTTCATTAGTTCCTGCTCTAACCTTTATTGTTTATTGCTATCTGCTGCTTTAGGGTTTGGATTGTTCTTTTTTCCGGGACCTAAATGTGCATCATTAGATTATTTATTACTTCACAAAACTCGACTCTGAATGCATAAAGGATCTCAACATAAGACCTGTTACCCTGAATCCGATAGGGGATAAAGTAGGGAATACAATGGATTTAAAGGCACAGGAAAGAGCTTTCTGGACAGCAACCCAATACCACATGCATTAAGACTAACAATTGGCACATTGGGCCTCATGAAACTGAAAAGCTTTTGTATAGAAAAGAATTCAAGTGAAGAGGCAGCCTACAGAATGAGGAAAAATATTTACCAGCTATATATCTGACAGAGGGTTAGGATCTAGAATAAACAAAGAACTTTTAAACAAACAACTTTCTCCTTTTTGTTCACCCTGGGACCCCAGTCCATAGAATAGTGCTTCCCACAGGTAAGGTGGGTCTTCCTACCTAAATTAACCTAATCTAGATTATCATTCACAGACATGACTAGAAGCTCGTTCTTGGATGTTTATGAATCCTAACAGGTTGGTAATATTAACCATTACAAGAGGTTACTATAGGTTCCAATTAAACACAGAGAATCATTAGGAAATACTTTGAAACCTTACATTGAACAATATTGGAAAATCTAGAAGAAATGGATACCTAAACATATATCACTTATCAAAATTAAGTCAAGAAAACTCAAACAACTTTAACAAATCAGTAACAGTCAGACTGAAAGAGTAACAAAAGTCTCTCAACAAAGAAAAGTCTAGGTCCAGATGGATTTACTGATGAACTCTATCAAATTTTTAAAGAAGAGTTAACATCAATATTCTTGGAATGGTCTATAAAATATAATGGAAGGAATACTACCAAACTAGTCTTACAGAGCCAGTGCTACCCTAATATCAAAACCATAGAACATAACAAAGAGAACCACAGACAAATTTTCCTAATGAACAAAAACACAAAAATTCTCAATAGAATTCTTGCAAATTTAATTAAGAGCACATTGAGAAAAATCATATACTGTGATACAGTTGGTTTCATTCTAAGGATGTGAAGTTGGTTTAACATATGAAAATTAAGAAGTGTAATTATGTACATAAATAGACTTAAGAACAGAAACCACATGATCATCTTTAAAGGTTTCTGATGACGTTCAACACCCCTTCATGATAAAAGTCCCAAAGAGGAACAGAGGTAAGACTGCTTGGTGCTTGGGAGGCTCTATATCTTGCAGCAGCTTTAGAGGAATCTTCAGAACCAGGACGGGGACTGGATTCAGCTACTGGTTAGTCCCACAGATGCTCAGGAAGTTATATAATTCCCAGAAGCTTCATTTGTAGCTGAAGAACCAAGGTGAGGTCCAGATCTGACTCTGGGTAAGGCTCAGAGGCTTGTGGAGAGTTCCATACCTCACAGGTAAAGCTAAAGATCCAGGTAGGACACTGAGGTGACACAGGACAATACCTGACCATTAGAGGAAGATTCAAGACAGCGCCTCTGGCCCTAAATACCAGTCCCACAGAAGGAACTGAGACCTCAACCCCACTAGGACTTAGTCCTCAACTGAACATTGCAAGCACCACCAGTAAAAGGAAAAAAAATGACTAACTTTAAAAATAATATATATGCATATATATGAAAAGAAAAAAATTAACAAATTAACTCTAGATATATGTCTCAGCACAGAAACAACATGAAAAAACAAAGACAATGTGTTTCCTCCACAAATCATTAATCTTATAATAATGGCACCTAATGGAAACGACTTGGAAGAACTACTAAAGAATTCAGAAGAATGTTTATAAATATGTTCAAACAATTCAAATAAGACATAAATATACTCCAGGAGAACAAAAACAATGAGGTGAATAAAAAGAGGGAGCCAAGTCAAGGTATAAAAATATAGAAGTGATGAAGAAAACCCAAATGGTTAAGTGAAACAAACCAATCTTAGACAAATATTGTATGCTTTTTCTTACATACAGAAAACTAAGTTCAAAATTACATATACATATATACACATATAATATGCGTGTATTTATGTGTTTGAAGGCCACAAAAATAAAAAGAGGCTCATGAAAGGAGAACAAGAGATATTTAAAGGAGGTATAAAATGAAGAAGGTAATGGAAAACACATATTACAAAAGCAGAAGGGGGGACTAGCTGTCAGGCTAAAAAGAGGGGCATGCAGTAGGGGGTTGGAACAAATGACAATAAAATGTAAAGGCATATGTGTATGAAGATGCATGATGAAATCCATTACTTTTTGTGCTAACCTAAAATAATAACAAGGAAATGAAATATGCAACTTCCAAACAAGCAGAAAGTAGAAAAGTAGAAAAAATAAAAATATATTAGAGAAGAGGAAAAACTGAGAAAATTTAAAGTACAAATCATTATCAGAAGAATAAAATGTACTAGAAACTATAAAAATGATAAATAGTATATCTAGAAAAATAACAGAAACATCAAATTGGATTAAAACAACACAGAAGAATGTCCTTAGAATATTTTATAGAAATTCTACCAAAATAGTGGAGAATGGATAAAAAGAGAATTCTTACACATTGCCTGTAGAAAGTAACTAGTACAGTCACTGTGGAAGTTCCTTAAAAAGATGATAATCAACAAAGGAATCCTAAACCAGAACTACATTATGATCTAGCTTTACCACTTCTAGGTTACTTCCAAACAAGTAGAATGAAAAAACAAAAATCCAATAAAAATAAAGAGGAAAAACTGAGAAAATTTAAAGTATAAAACAATAAAAAAAAACCCAATATTCTCAGTGACAAGGCAATCTTTTGCAAGCACAAGAAACTCTCATAAAAATTTAAGTGAATTTTATTAAATGTTCTGGAAAATCCCAGAACACTAAAAAGGCACACAGTGACAAATCTTTCTCAATAAATCATTCTCTGTAGAGCCTGAAAAATCTAAAGTCGTTTACATTGATTTCATTTAAGTAATAAATGATACAAAAATTTACAGTTGAATACTTGTAAGTCTTAAGTTCTAATTGACAAGGTGGCTTGAGACTATTTTGTTTATATATTTGCATAGTCAAAGTGCATTGCTTCACACAAGGAAAAATATCAGTAGCAACTGTTATGAACTGAGTGAATAAACAGAAGCCAAAATTTTACTGAACACAAAATCAACATGTTTGATTCAAACTGTTGATATTTAGATATACCTGGGTTCTCTGTGCTAACTGACCAGTACAGATCAAGTATAATGGTACTATCTAGAGAATCTAAAACTTCTTTTGCTTAACAAATTTACAGCCTCAGTTCATTTAATTAGAAGATAAAGTGTAACTTTCAGACAAGCTCTTCATGTTAGGAAAAAATAGAAAGATGAGACTTCATTTTAAATGTATGTTCACTTTTAAAGTAATATTTTATGTGAATTTAGACTTTTTCTTAAAAAATTATGAGTTACATGATATTCCTAATACGTTGTGACAATTCTTAAATAATTTTACTTTTAAAATGAATGTTAAATTGGGAATTTTTATTCTACTATAATATTTTGCACTTAGTACTCAACTCAATAAACTTGGAGGTTCACTTGTGTTTATTTGTATAGTTCAACTGTAACTAAAAATTTAATATCCCTTATCTGAAAGTCTTGTGACCAGAAGCATTTCTAATTTAGAGTTAGCCAAGCATGTGCTGCAAGCCCTTAAGACCTTGTCTCAGAAAACAAAACAAACACAAAAAAGAGAAGTTTTTCAAATAGAGATTTTCAGATTTGAGAGTACTTGCACAGACTTCACAAGCTGAACATCTCTAATCCAAAATGCACTAAATTTTTTGAATTTCAGAGAATTTCACGCTTGATTTTATATTCAATGCATTTCTGTTCTCTTTTCTTCATTGAAAACCAGCTGTAGCAACAAACACATAAATATTTTAGCATATAAAAACTGCCCTACTTCCTGAATTACCTTCTTGATTGAGATACTGTGTAGTCAGAATCTGGGAGAAAATTGTTTTCTTTTTAGCTTAATGCATTAATTGTATATGGTTATATTCATGATGTGTTGCCAATTGAGCACTTTTTCTGTGCTCAGGCACTTCACTAAGTCTTATGATGAAAAAAAAAAAACAAAACCAAACACTTCAGAGTATCAAGAAAAGTGAGAGAGGAAGACAGAATCCTAGAGCATGAAAAGCTGAGGTAAGAGAAAATAAGTGTTCCCCTGTGCAAAATATTTTAATGGATGATTATAGTCAGGAAAATCATTTTCTGTACCTGAAGCTTAGCAAGTCCACTTTTTTGTGTGGTTTTGCTGGCTTGTTGAGACAGGGTCTCCCTATAGCCTCAGCTGGCTTGGAACTTGCTATGTGGACCAGGCTGGCCTCGCTCTCAGAGATCACCTGCCTCTGCTTCCCAAGTGCTGGGGTTGACACCAGCCCTAGCAAGTACACTATTTTAAAGTTTTGTTTGTAGCATCCACTTGTAACCCCAACAATTTGAAGGTGGATGCAGGAGGATCAGAAGTTCAATGTCATCTTCTGTTACAAAGTGAATTCAAGGCTAGCCTGGGATACATAAGACTATCTCAAAATAAAAGTGCAATATTTATGCCACTTTAAATTCAGCATTATACTTTTCTTAGGGCGGTGGGGGCTGAACCCAGGACTTCATGCATGCTAGTGAAGCGCCCCAATCACAGTGCTACATCGACCACGCAACTGCCTCTTAGGGGGGGAAAACAAAAATCAAAACAATCTCTGGAGTTTTTGGGTTTTTGTTTGTTTTTGCCAGAAATCGCAAAGGAAAATTCCACCTTAAAGATGGTAAATCTCAGTCTTCACAAACTGATTTTTCCCGGTTCCAATCCCTTTCAGTCCCAGTTTGCTCATTAAAACAACAAAAACGAGCAATAACAAGCCCCTCCCCTTAGGAAATTAGAAGACTAAAGCCGAGTACATTTCAAAAACAGCTTCTGTAGCCGCAATTATTCTTTCATGGCATAAATTCAAAACAATTTCAGTTCAGTAGAAAGAGCGGATTAACTCAAGTGTCAGAAGTCAAGTGGCTGCTTGACTTTTGTGATCTGCAAGAAGCAGAGTAATTAGCTAGGGGGCGCTTTCGTCTTCGAGACTAGGAAGTAAATAGGAAGACATTTCCTGTACCGGCAGTGAAATCAGTCTCTCCAGGAGGAAGCGGAAGTGGTGCTAGGAGGCGGCTGAAGATTTCCGAGTTCCAGTTTGCAGGAGTGACTTTCTGACGGTTACGTGATTTAGAAGATGAGAACTTAAAGCCTGCGAAACTAGACGAGGGCAGGAGCAAACACATATACCTACCTATCTGTGCGATCCTGCAAGTCCTCTATCGCCATTAGTTGCCCGGGTTTGGGAATTAATTTTATGAACTACTAGTACATGCTAGCATTGTGTTTCTCCCTTGTGTTTGTTTCTAGGAGACTCAGAAGGTTTAAAGATAGGGGTGGGGATGGGATGCCAGACTGCTGGTTATTATTAACATGTTTTTCCTCTTGGGATAGAAAATTGGTAGTCGGGTGTGGTGGTTCTCTAAGCCTATAATCCCAGCGCTTGGGACGCTGAGAGAATTGGTATGAATTCAAAGCCAGTCCGGACTACTTAGGCTCTGTCTCAAAATTAAATACATAAATGCATTAATACCTAAATGCAAAACTAAAATAATAAATTCACATTGCAAGGAGCTAATTCTATCTTCTGGGCCTGGGGGTCCCAGGTAGTATTCCCTTATCTAGGATACTTATGAACAAACTTGGTCCTTATTAAAATCCTGGGGGGGAAGAGAATGGATATAAAGAATTCTATTTCAGAAAAATTTACTGTATAGTGCATGCTAGGAACTCTGCATGAATTATTTTGTTCTTTCTTTGTGTGTTATGTATTCAGAGAAGTATTTCCTAACCACTCTGACTAGGTAAAAACCTATTCACAGGGGCTGGAGAGATGGCTGAGCGGTTAAGAGTACTGACTGCTCTTGCAGAGAACCGGCTTTGATTCCCAGCACCCACATGGTGGCTACGAATCATCCCTAACTCTAGTTCCAGGGGAATCTGAAGCCCTCTTCTGACCTCCTCGGCATTGCACAACATGGGTGCACTCACATACATGCAGGCAATACACTCATACACATAAAATAAAAATAATAAAATATTACAAAAATTTTTTAAACCTATTCACAGAGCTACTAGATAATTTGTTGTATTAAGCTGAATTGCTATGATACGATATTTGATGGAAGTATTTGACTAAATTGTTTCTATTGCAGCTCCCTGAGGGTAGGTATTTGGTTTGCTTGTAATTTGTGCTGCCCAGAGGCTGTCTCAGTTTTCCCGTGCACAGTAGGCTATCAATACTTTTGTTAGCTAACTGAATATTAGCAAATACTGATACTTCAACAGACAGACCCAAGGCATGGACTAAAGATTACTGCAAAATTTATTGCTTAAAAATGAGCCTGGAAATAATTTAGTGCCAAGAAAGAGATACCAGTTTGATCTCTGTGGATGAGATTTCTATAAATAAAATTATCTTTTTTTTTCTCAGTTTCTAAGTCTAAGACTGAACTATAGGGCTAATAATTAAGAGGGAGTGTCTGGGAAGTACAGTGTTTGCTTATCATGTGCATGGCCTGGATTGAATCCCAGATTTAGACATGAAATGAACTGTATGGGAGTGGGAGAGGGAGGGAGGGAGGGAGGGAGGGAGAGAGAGAGAGAGAGAGAGAGAGAGAGAGAGAGAGAGAGAGAGAGAAAGAGAGAGAGAGAGAGACCCTGACATCCAAGAACTAACAGCCTGGTGATAGAACACTATTACGCTCCATTAAAAACAATTTGTCTTTCATTTCAGAGATACTATTCTCTTGGATTCAGAGTAGTGGTCAGAACATGTTTGCCATATTATGCTTGAATAACTTTTATTATTTTGGAGGAAATAAATATGGATACCACTTCAGATTTAGTTACTCAACAAATTTTTATTAAACTACTGTGTTTCATGGAATGCCATAATATCATAATGTTTACACTATCATGAAGGAGGCAATATATAAAACGTGTTCATGTAAGTCTATATAATATAACATTTTAGAGAGAAGACCTCTTTAAAACTTGTTAGTCAAACAAGAATTCAAGGGAAAGCAAAAGCTAATAACATGAGAAAACAGAGAGACCATCACAGAAAACAAAACAAAACAAAACCCTGAACTAGAAGAGCTTAGAAAGTCTGGAGACTAAGGAGAATGTGTCACTGGAAGTCAGTTATCAAGAAGATAAGTGGCTAAGCTCCAAATCTGGAAAAATAGCAGTAGGACTGTATGCCAGATGTGGTGGCACATGTAATCGCAGCATTGAGGAGGCAGAAGCAGGAGGATCTTGAGTTTGAGGCTAGCTAGCTTGTGCTGCATAGTGACATCCTAATTGAAGTAAAAACAGAAAACTAAAGCAATAAAAAGTCACTGCATGGATTTCAGCTGGTGAGTGACAAAATTTAGTTTGAGTCTTAGGTCACTCCTATTGCTCTGGTGCTGGAGATATTGCTCAGTGCTTAGGAGCACTTCCTGCTCTTGCAGAAGTGGCTTCTAGCATCCATATCTGGTTTCAGCTCACAACCATTTATAACTCCAGCTTCCAGGGATCCTATGGCCTCTTCTGGCCTCCAAGGGCACACGCATACATGTGGCATGTAGGCACATAAATACACATGTAATTAAAAATTAAAATAAATCTTTAACAGCACAAACATATCCTTGGTGAGGGTTTTGTAAGTAGATTAAAATAGAAATGGAAATAATTTGTCATGACAGTTTAGAGGGTGGATACACCAAACTTGATGAACTGGATAGGGTGGTAGAGAAATGGAAATGTCAAAGATATTTTTACTTACATTCTTCAGAAGCTTAAATATCTTCCTTTTTAGACTTTGGAGAGGAAAGCCTTCCTTCCACCACCTAAGCAGTAAAACATAGGAAGTATATTATGGTAGTAGAGTATGTATGGTTCATATTGGTTCTTGAAAGATTCTGCCATGGATGGGCTCTTTAAGAAAGATGAGTCATAACATTATTTCCTAAAATAAACATTCTTGTGTCGGTAGAAAAGCGGAAAATTTGGGGGCTGGAGAGATGGCTCAGTGGTTAAGAGTACTGACTGCTCTTGCAGAGGACCTGGGTTCAACTCCCAACACCCGCATGGCAGCTACAAACCCTCCTTAACTCCAGTTCCAGGGGAATCCAAAGCCCTCTTCTGACCTCCATGGCATTGAACAACACGGGTGCCCTCACATACACGCAGGCAATACACTCATACACATTTAAAAAAAGATATTAAATAAAATATATTAAAAAAGAAAAGTGGAAAATTTTGAGTCTTGATGGCATATACACAACATGAATGTGACATTCAAGATAAATTTCCTTCTGCAACAGATTCACGGGTGTTTATCAAATTAGTTGGGCAGAAGGGTAATATTTGTTTTACAACTTCAAGTATTCCTTTAAATGTTTTCCATCCTATTGGCTTCTAAGAAAGTATTTCTAAAAAAAATGAGTCTTGGAGAAATGAGTTGTCTTAAGATAAAACTAAGGCATTTTAAAAGTCATTTTATGTGTATTTTATGTGTTTTGTCTGCATGTATCTATGTGTTCCACATGTATGCCTGGTGCCCTTGGAGGGCAGAAGAGGTTATTGGATTCCCTGTTAACTGGATTCACAGATGATTGTGAGCCACCATGTAGGTTCTAGGAACCAAACCCCAGGTCTTCTGCATAAACATCCAGTTCTCTTAACTGAGGAGACATCTCTAGCCTCAAATTATGCATTTTATAAGTAAATATTTTAGATCTCAGAGTTTAAGTCCATAACATTATGGAAAAATAGTCCATAGAGTTTGCTATATTAAACCTCCATGAATGAGAGGCCAGAAGGAAGAGAGTGTTGAATTATGGGAGGAACAAAATTGAGAAATGTCAACAATGTATAAATGTCTCTAAAGGACTTAAGAATGAATGGGTACAGAGAGGAAAATCTCCAGAAGAATGTTTTGTCATAAGAGTAAGAAGACTATACTTATAATATTGTTAAAGGTTCAAATACAGTTAAGAATGAAATACCTGGGATTTGGCAATGTGGACATGAATTGATGATACAGACAAGTACACGTTCAGAATTAAATTATAAAAAGTGAGGGGCAAATAAAAAACTATCAGCGTATATTAAGTCTTTTCAAGAAGTTTGAATATATTAAAATTTTTTCATGAAGTTGAAATGGAAATTTACATAAAGAGGTAGTAGCTGAAAGGCATAAGGTTTTTTTTAATCTTTTTGAGACAGGGTCTCCCTATAGCACCAGCTGGCCTTGCACTCACTATGTAGGCCGGGATGGCCTCAGTCTCACAGAGACCTGCCTGCCTCTGCCTCTGCCTCCAGAGTGCTGAGACTAAAATTGTGTACCATCATACCCAGTAGCAATAAGATTTTTAAGATGGAAAATAAGGTCAAACAATTCACTGAAAAAAGAAAGGATGGACTGCCAGGCATGGTGGCTTAGTCCCAGCACAGGGGGTTGGGGGGATATCTCTGTCAGTTCAAGGCCAGCCTGGGCCTGGTCTACATAGTGAGCTCTAGGTCCATTGGGGCTACAGGGAGACCCTGTGTCAAAAAAAGATGAGAGAGAGAGAGAGAGAGAGAGAGAGAGAGAGAGAGAGAACTGATATGAAGGAATGAAAATAAGTCGTGCTTGACAAGTGTGAAAACTATAGGTGAAACTTTCACAGTTTATGTTTAATGGTTGGTTTTAGATTTTAACATAAGTGAGAATGTGTTTTGTTATCCTGAGTCAAGGTGAAAAATTATAAAATTTATAATTATAAGGGTCAGGATCATTCAGACTTAGATTTATCTGCAAGAGTAAATGAATATGTAGATAAGTTCTTGTTTTCATAATATTATAGCTAATAATTGCATTATTAAATACTATGTTACAGGCACTGAACTAAGATTTCATAAGCACTGGTTCATTCACAGCCTGAGATAGCAAACATATCAGTTTTTTTCAGATGAGGAAATGGAAGTTTTGAGACATTAAATTATCTCCCAATATAATATATAGGAAATAGAGAACCTGGGCCTTGACTATGAATGTTCTTGACATTAAAGCCTCTACTTGTAATCACCACTTTAAAATGCTTTCTAAAGAGAATGTTAGCAAAATCAAACACTCACGCATGCATATACTTAGGCTGAAGAACTCTTTAAATTGATCCAAATTCAAATTAGGGAGAAAAGAACCTATCCTTGGTCTCTTAATTATCACTTCTCAACACTTAGTACAGAGCTCCATACTATTGACTAATGGACTGAAACACTGCGTCCTGTAATAGTTATGATGTTGGCATCCTTCAAAAAGAAGGTGTACTTGTGGGGCTGTAGAGAGGACTCAGGGGTAAAGAGTCTTTCCTGGTCTTCCAGAGGACTTGAGTTCTGTACCCACAACTGCCTGTAACCCCAGCTCCAGAAGATCCAATGACATCTTCTGGCCTCTGAAGGAATGTACACACACACACACACACACACACACACACACACACACACAAATATTTTTTTCCTCTTATATATTTATTCATGCCTATAGAGGCTTTAATTATAGATCAGCGGAAATAGATTTCTGCAAAGAAAGTAAGTACACTTCAGAACAATCAGTGATGATCTAGTACATCATGGGTAACAATACGGCATTTTTCCTTAAGCATACTAATTTCTATAGGACACTTCTATTCTCAGAAGAGAATATAATTTTATATTAATCCATTCTTTATATATACTATTTTTCCTTACAATTTTTAAAAAATTATTTATTTAATAACCAAATGATTAGAAGAAACATTTCATTACAGCTTTAACATATTCAATAACAATTTCCAGAGCAAAGCTACCATCTCTTTCAAAAGTGGCTGTAAATTTTTAGGTCCACAGTTGAATTAATAGTTATACAATATTGAACTCAGTATAAACCATATAAGTCATAAAATATAATGAGGTTTTAACCTTTAAAAAAGATCTCCATTTCATTTTAAAATATACTGTTTCCTTTGGAAAGACTCATTTTTAATGCAACTAACACTTAGATGTTTGCACATGCATTTTTAATCTCTATGTATCTGATTATTACTAGACACAGTCATTACACTTCAGATCCTTGGCAACTAAGTATGGATATGAAGTCATCAGATAGATTTCAATGGTAATATTTTCTTTTCTTTTTTCTTTCTTTTTTTTTTTTTGGTCTTTTTGTGACAGGGTCTCCCTGTACCCCAGCTGTCCTGGAACTCACTATGTAGACCACACTGGCCTTGAACTCAACAGAGATCAGCCTGCCTTTGCCTCCCGAGTGCTGGGAGGCTCAATGGTAATATTTATCACCCCTACTAATTAACATGAAGTAATTTTTTATGCTTCTTTCTCAAATATAACTCATTTTTATTTGTTGATTTTTGTGTGTGTATATCATACAGAACATCCCAAACAATCTTACTCATCTATGTACCCACTTCCCAACTGGCATCCACCCATAGCCCCCTCTCCCCAACTGGAGCCCATATACTGTCATCCCTGTTACTGTCCACTGTGTGTTGGTGCCCTAGCTGTTCCCCAGTGCTAGTTCATCCGCCAAATCTGGTCAGCCTATCCAGAGTTCTTTGTTTTAGGACAATCAGCTGTTCCTCATTTAGCAGCAATCAGTTGTTAATATTCCTTTAGATAAGATTGGGGTCTGCTGTTCATTTTCCCAGTTCTATGCTGGGTTACTGTCTGGGAGTCTCTTGGGCCATGCTGGCCAATAACTCAAAGGAAGGTATCTCCTGTCTGGCAGTGTTTCTTGTTATATAGCCTTTAGCTATACACATGGACTCTTAAAAATTATATTGACCCAAAATTTTTTTTTAAATTAAAAAAATTATATTGACCCCTTTAATCTTTTGTTATACTTTCCTTTTGGGTGTTTAAGATCATACAGTTGGTCCAGATAAACCAATTTATTTTTACACTTAAGGTCATTTGAGGATCTGTTCCTCAGGGGTCACATGGGCTTGGGAAGAACCCCTGGCTCCTTTCTTTTACCAGTTCCATCTAATTGAAGATAAGTCAAAGGTCCTACTTGACCATGGCTGGCTTTTCTTGGAAGCATGGAGGAAGTGTTTCCTCTGTGTTGAACCTCCTGTTTGTAGACTGGACACTGGTTCAAGTCCATTTGATGGGGTCTCCATGGCCTCCTTGATCAAGAGGACAGGTGACTCACTGCAGTTACAGGACATTTTTTTGAGAGATACTCCATAGTCCCCTGGAACTTAGTTAACCTAGGAAGGCAAGGAGCAAAAACTGTCCTTTATGTCCCTCTGACCAAATTATTATAGGCCTCAAAGTATGTCTGTTAAACATCCAAGAAAGTTAGTTCCACCAGTCTGGTACTTTTAATTACCATGTGCCATGTAGATAAAGCTTGGTCAAAGACCAAACATTCTCAGATAAACCTTGCCTAGACATATATTTCTTGATCTGGTATGTATAATTTGTCAGTAGGTTGTTGGACTAATATGGTTCCCTCTGGTTTTTTAAAAACCAGCTAGGCATTATTTATCTCTCACGTTATCTAACCCTTCCACCATGGATTCCCCATTTAAGATGCTCCCATTTTCCCCATTTCTCCCTTAATAATACCCTTCTCCTATGGTCCCACCTCTCTTGAGCTCCTTCTTTCCCTTTTTCCCCTAGGTTCCTTGTATAACCTTCCCTCCTCTTCCCCTTAAAATAACTCCATTTTTATCCATATCTCCCTTATTAATGCCTGTCCTACTGTTCTCTTTCAGATTCTTTCTTTTCCTTTACCTCCCTGGTTCCTTTTAATTAATCCTGGTTCCTGTAGTTATGTCTGGATGCAAACTCACTTATCAGGATTTGGTGCTAGGATCCACATATGAGGGAGAACATATGTCGTTTTTTTGTTTTGTTTTGTTTTTTCCTGAGTCTGTGTTACTTCACTTAGTATAACAGTTTCTAGTTCCATCTATGTTACTTCACTTACTATAACACTCTCTAGTTCCATCCATTTACCTACAAATTTCATGATTTCATCTTTCTTTACTGTGGAGTAAAACTCCATCGAATAAATGAAACACATTTTCATTATCCACTCATCAGCTGAGGGGCACTTAGGTTGTTACCATCTCTTACCTATTGTGAAAAGAGCATCAGAAAACATGATGTATGAGAGTCTCTGCAATAGGATGAGTTCTTTGGGTATATGCCAAGGAGTGGTATAAGTGGGTCAAATGGTAGGTTCATTTGTAGTTTTTTAAGAGTTCTACACACTGCTTTCCATAGGGGTTGTACAAGTTTGCAATCCCACCAGCAGTGGACGAACATTCCCCTTTCCCCAAATCCTCTCCAACATTTAGTATCATTTGTTGTCTTGATCTTAGCCAGTCTGACTGGGGTAAGATGAAATCTTAAAGTGGCTTTAATTTGCGTTTCCCTAATTGCTAGTGATGTTGGACAACTTTTAAGATGCTTCTTAGCCATATTTATTTCTTCTTTTGAGAACTCTCTGTTCAGCTCCTTAGCCCATCTTTTTATTGGGTTACATCCTTTCTCGAGTCTTTGTTTATTGAGTTCATTATATACTCTGGATGTTAAATCTCTGTGCAAACCCACAGCCAACATCATTCTAAATGGAGAAAAACTGGAAGCATTCCCATTGAAATCAGGACCCAGACAAGGCTGTCCACTATCTCCACTCCTCTTTAACATAGTGCTTGAAACTCTTGCAAGAGCAATAAGAGAAGAGAAGGAAATTAAAGGAATAATAATTGGAAAAGAGATCAAATTATCCCTTTTGCAGATAATATGATATTATATCTAAGAGATGCCAAAAATTCCACCAGAAAATTCCTAGAAATTATCAACACATTCAGTGGCAGGTTACAAAATTAATCCACAAAAGTCTGTAGTATTTCCATTTACCAATAACAAGCAATCAGAGAAAGAGTACATTGAAACACTCCCCTTCACAATAGCTGCAAAAACTATATCTTGGAATAAACCTGATCAAAGACATTAAAGAGCTATACAAAGAAAATTTTAAATCTTTAAAGAAAGAGATTGAGGAAGACATCAGAAGATAGAAGGATCTCACATGCTCATGGATTAGAAGAATTAATATTGTGAAAATGATCATCCTACCAAAAGCCATGTATAGATTCAAGGCAATGCCAATCAAAATCCCCATGACGTTTTTCACAGAATTGGAGAAAACCATCCTAAGATTCATATGGAAGCACAAAAGACCTTGGATAGCCAAAGCAACCCTGAGTACTAAGAGCAGTGCTGTACATGCAATTTCAGCCACCTGATATTTGACAAAGGGGCCAAGAACATTCACTGGAGGAAAGACAGCATGTTCAGCAAATGGTGCTGGCAAAACTGGATCTCTACAACTGGATCTCCACCTGTAGAAGAATGAAACTAAACCCCTATCTTTCACCTTGCACAAAAGTCCACTCCAAATGGATCAAAGACCTCAATGTGAAGCCTGAAACTCTGAAACTGTTAGAAGAAAACATTAGCAATAACCTACAAGACATAGGTGTAGGAAAGGATTTTCTAAACCAGACATCAATTGCTCAGGAAACAAGGTCAAGAATCAACAAATGGGGCCTCATTTAACTAAAAGGCTTCTGTATTTTAAAAGAAGCAACCAAGGAAGTGAAGATAAAACCCACAGAATGGGAGAAAAATCTTCATCAATGACACACACAATTTAAAATAAATCTTTAAAAAAATTTTAAGGGAAAGTATACTTAGTCACTGTAAAATAGTCTGAAGTTTAAATTTAAAATGGCACCATGAAATTCAACATGGTTCAAAAGCCTCATCTCTTCTGAGACACTTCCCTGGTGCTTCTTATTTAAATATCACTTTTCAACATTTCATAGCATCTATACAAAATTGCCGAATATAGTTGTTGCTCTACCTTTGTCAGCGTTCTAAGCTGCAACTGTCTGGGGTGTAGGCACCAGGTTTTACTCAACTTTACATTTCAAAGCCTCTCACAGTATCCATATATAATCTATGTGTAATAAATATCTGGTGAAGAATTAATGAATCCTATGAATGTATGGCCAAGTGACTGGCCTGCTGAAATTAAGAAATCCAATTTAAGCTACTGTTAAAGCAATTTACATAACTGAACATCATTAAAATAAGCAAATGCAGTTATTTTTCTCACATTAACTAAACCAAGCACCAGAGAATTAACACTAAGAAGTTACCCACCAGGGGCTGGAGTGATGGTTCAGCAGTTAAGATCACTGACTGTTCTTGCAGAGCCCCAGCACCCACATGGTGGCTAACAACCATCCATAACTCCATTCCAGGGGATCTGATGCCTTCTTCTGACCTCTGTGGACACTGCATAACATGGGTGCACTTACACACATGCAGAAAATACACTCAGACACATAAAATAAAAATAACAAATAAAGTTAAAAAATTATTAACCCACCAGATTTGAGAAAAATAGATTTTGACACTTTCTGCTGGGAAGCACTGCACAGCCCATGTTTCTGACTCCAATACATGATGACCCTACATGTTAAAAACAAGCAGCAGGAAGAGGAGGCCTGCATTTGCTTCGAGATTCCGTTTTAGATGCCACATTTGAAAGGTATGGGGTGGGACCAGATATAATTTGCAAAATATTCTCAGGGAGCTTAGATTTTACAGCTTTCTTAAAATGAGTGGAGACTAGACATCTGATGATCTTATTTCTCTTACAGAATTCTGAAGATTTCTTTTATTACTGAAAGTGCAGTCTGGTGATATATTAAAAAAGAAAAATCACAAAACCTGGGCATGGTGGCACATGCCTTTAATCCCAGCACTCAGGAGGCAGAGGCAGGTAGATTTCTGTGATTGAGGCCAGCTTGGTCTAACATAGTGAGTTCCAGGCCATCTGTGGCTACAGGGAGACCTCTCAAAAAGACCAAAAGAAAAAAAATAAAAAGAAAAGAGAAAAATGAAGTAAAAAAGAAATAGAAAAATCAGGCAGAAAAGGAGAGTGGTATGTTTTCATTTTCTTCCTAGGTGTAGTAGAGGCAGTCTAAGAAAAAAGAAGCTACAATTCAGGACAAGAGTTCCTGAAGATTTGCCACTAGCAGCTAAAAGAGAAGCATTTGTGCAGAGGTGGTAAAACAGAAGAGAAGAATGGCAGAATATTTCAGATCCAACTACAGAAGAAAAATTCTTCCAACCATTCCAAAATGTGCATCAGGGAAGTGCAGTAAGTTTTAAGTGATCTTCTATCATTAGAATCTACACAACAGAGCCAATTTCTGTTTTCACAAAAAACATGCATGGAAAGAAAAGTATTGGGTCAAAAACAACCCAACAGAAAAGAATGATGGCTGTCAACATTACCTGTGTATTAGGGTTCTCCAAAGAAACTGAACTGGTAGAATGAATATATATGTATAGAGATTTATCAGCTTAGCTCACAGGATAGAGTCTGAGTAGCCCACCAATGGCTTCACCTCACTGGAGAGGCTGAGAATATATAGTTGCACAGTCCATGAGGCTGGATGTCTCAGTAGTCCCAATCTGGCATTGAAGGTCTGATGAATTCCAGAAGATCAGCAAGTCTTCAGTCTATAGCAGCAAGACGAACTCACCAGCAAGAGAGAAGGTAAGCAGCAAGAAGCCAGGCATTCTCCTCTGCCATGGCTTTTTATACGGGCTGCCATCAGAAGGTAACACCCACATTTAGGGCATGTCTTCCAGCTTCAGATGATCCAATCAAGAAGATCTCTCTCATTTCAGTTAATCTCAGATTAACTGACACCCAGGATTTGCCATCACAAGTCCTCCCTTTGTCAACTTGACACCCAATAGCATCTCTCTGTGTCATGCTTAATTTTCAAATGAAAACAATGTTGAGGTCATAATTTCACCTAACATGATTTAACTATCCCATCATACAATGACCAATGCATTATATATCTTAGAGTAGGTGATAGGTCTTCGAGGAATGCTTAGTCCTTTAGTGTCTTATAAGCCAATATAATCATGTAGGTTCACAACACTTAACCACTTAACACTTATCTCAATTACACATTCAAAAAAGAATAACTCAAGTATCTGCTTAACATGTGTGTATACATGCACAAGCCTATTCTTAACCAAATAGGACAAAAATACTCATGTCAATTACAATCCACATTTCTGCAACTGGTCACATGGCCTAAGTTGGTATTTGTAACTACCTTCCTCTACAACCCATTCTGTATTTCCTCCACCATCAGCAAGCACCTCTGCAGGTCTTGGCTCTTTCTCTGGAGGAGTGACCCATACTATCCCTGAAGGGTTTGGGCCATTTGTTGTCCTGTCTGGAATGGGTTGTTACAGTTTCCCATTGACCTTAATCGCAGGACATGGTAACAACAAAAGTTGCCCTAAGGAATTTCCTGCCTTCCAGATATAATTTTCATTACCTTCATTGTGGAGAACCAGTCCAATTTCCCCCTGGTAGTCTGAGTCAATCACCCCTCCTAATACTGTTATTCCTTTATTGGCCTGATGACTTAAGGGCATCAGAAGCCCAAAGTACCCAGGGGGAAGTCTTAGCTTCCAGTTCAACAGAATGTTTGTTGTCTCTCCTGGAAGAAGCACTCCCTTCTCTGGAACCAAAATATCCAAGCCAGTAGAGTGCAAAGTCGAGGGTACAGGAAGCAAAAATTTTCCTAGTGGGTCACCAAGGGTGATTGTGAGTGGAATCATTCCCACTTCCACCCCTTGATTCCTGTACCCATGAATCCTGGTTATAGGAGAAACTGTACCATATATTGGATGCCGATTCAAAGCATACACTGCCTTCTGGAGGACCCTGTCCAAGCCCTCCAGGCTATTGCCACCTAATTGGCACTGTAACTGTGTCCTTAAGAGACCATTCCATTGTTCTATCAAGCCAGCTGCTTCAGGATGGTGGGGAACATGGTAAGTCCAGTGGATTCCATGACCATGGGCCCACTGTCGCACTTCTTTGGCTGTGAAGTGAGTTCTCTGGTTAGAAGCGATGCTGTGCAGAATACCATGATGGTGGATAAGACATTCTGTAAGTCCCTGGATGGTAGTTTGGGCAAAACCATTATGTGCAGAAAAGGCAAATCCATAACCAGAATAAGTGTCTATTCCTGTAAGGACAAAAGGCTGTCCCCTCCAAGATGGAAGTAGTCCAATGTAGTCAACCTGCCACCAGGTTGCAGGCTGGTCACCATGGGGAACAGTGCCATATCGGGGGCTCAGTGTTGGTCTCTGCTTGTTGGCACATCTGGCACTCAGCAGCAGCTGTAGCCAGGTCAGCTTTTGTGAGTGGGAGTCCAAGCTGTCAAGCCCATGCATAACCTCCATCTCTGCCACCATGGCCACTTTGTTCATGGGCCCATTGATCAATGACAGGGATAGCTGAAGAAAGAGGCTGACAATCCAGAACAGGTCATCCGATCTACTTGATTGCTGAACTCATCTTCTGCTGAAGCCACTTTTTATGAGCATTTACATGGGACACAAGTATGTTCACATCCTTTGCCCATTTGGAGAGCTCCACATAGTTCTTCCCCAAATGTCTTTCACACCAATTTTCCAATCATGCTCCTTCCAAGTCCCTGACCATCCAGACAAACCATTGGCTACAGCCCATGAATCAGTATATAATCACACTTCTGGCCATTTCTCCTTCCAAGCAAAATGCATGACCATAAGCACTACCCGAAGTTCTGCCCACTGTGAAGATTTTCCTTCTCCAGTGTCCTTCAAGGTTGTTCCAGAAATTGGCTGTAATGCTGCAGCTGTCCACTTCTGAGTAGTGCCTGCATAGCGTGCAGAACCATCTGTAAACCTAGTCTTCTCATCCTCAGTCAACTGATCATAGGGCACACCCCATGAAGCCATAGGTGTGTGCTTGAGAACAGGAGGCATTGTAACAGGAGTTGGAACCATAGGCATTTGGGAAACTTCTTCATGTAACTTCCTTGTGCCCTCCGCACTAGCTCAAGCCCAGTCACATATATACCATTTCCATTTGATAATGGATTGATGCTGTGCACAGCCTACTTTATGGATTGGAGGGTCAGATAACACCCAGCTCATGATGGGCAGCTCAGGTCGCATGGTGACTTGGTGGTCCACTGTCATACATTCAGTTTCCACTAAGGCCCAATAGCAGGCTAAGAGCTGTCTCTCAAAGGGAGACTAGTTGTCTGCAGATGAAGGCAAGGCCTTACTCCAAAATTCCAGTGGCCTCCGCTGTGATTCCCACACACAGCATCTTAATCTGCCACTGATACCTCAAGCACCATCGGATCTGCTGGATCATATGGCCCAAGGGACAGAACAGCTTGTACAACAGCCTGGATCTGCTGAAGGGCGCTTTCCTGTTCCAAGCCCCACTCAAAGCCTTCTGAGTCACTTGATATATGGGTCATAGTAACACACCCAGATGAGGAACGTGCTGCTTCCAGAATCTAAACAGGCCCACTAAGTGTTGTGTTTCTTTCTTGGTGGAGGGAGGGGCCAAGTACAATAACTTATTCTTCACCTTAGAAGGAATGTCTCTGCATGCTCCACACCACTGAACTCCTAGAAATTTCACTGAGATAGAAGGCCCTTGAATTTTGGTTGGATTTATTTCCCATCCTCTCATGCATATATTCTTAACCAACAAGTCCAGACTGTCTGCTACCTCCTACTCACTGGATTCAATCAGCATAACATCATCAATATAGTGGACCAGTGTGATATTTTGTGGAAGAGTCAAGCAATCAAGATCCCTTCAAACCAAGTTATGGCACAATGCTGTAGAGTTAATATACCCTTGAAGCAGGACAGTAAAGGCATACCGTTGGCCTCACCAGCTGAAAGCAAATTGCTTCTGGTGGTCCTTATGAACTGGTATCAAGAAATGTTGGCCTTGCCAGCTGAAAGAAAATTGTTTCTGGTGGTCCTTATGAACAGGTATCGAGAAGAAAGCATTTGCCAAATCAATAGCTGCATACCAGTTACCAGGAAACCAAAACAGTACAGCAGCTGCAATTGGAGTCACTACTTGATTAAGTTTTCGATAGTCAAAAGTCACTACTTGATTAAGTTTTTAATAGTCAACTGTCATTCTCCAACTGTAAGACTCGGCATAAGGAAAAGAGCAAAAACAAAGCTCTTCAAACGTTCTGGTGTCTCTCTCGGGGATCCACTGGGCCCACTGTCAGTTGGACTTCAGCCATAACTTCATTTATCACCTGACTTCCATAAGCCTCTACTTTAACTGGAGGGCCACAATGCTTTTTAGGGTCTCCCAGAATCAGTGTCAACTTAGAATTAGTATCCAATAGGCCACAGAAAGTCTGATTATTTCCTTTCCCCCAATGTAGTTACTCTACTAAAAGGCTGCAGGTCCCTCTGGGGAAGGATGGGTGAGAGGTGAACAGCATAACTCTTTGGTACTGTAACAAGGTCCTTCCTCAAGAGCACCCAGCCTTCCTTTCATTCAAGGGGTTCTGGGTCTTTAAACTGTCCCAAGTCTGGAAATTGGTTGACTGAGCGAGATTCTCTATTGCTATGATCAATTATTTCCTTTTCCCCAATGTACAGTTACTCTAGCAAAAGGCCGCAGGTTCCTCTGGGGAAGGATGGGTGAGAGGCGAACAGCATAACTCTTTGGTACTGTGACAAAGTCCTTCCTCAAGGGCACCCAGCCTTCCATTCATTCAAGGGGTTCTGGGTTTGTAAACTGTCTCAAGTCTGGAAATTGGTTGACTGAGATTCTCTATTGCTACAATCCCGCTACCCCCCAATTCCTCCAGACCCCCCCTAATTGCTCTTTTAGCTTCTGTAAAATGCTTGAGTGCTGCTTTAGGCATGCCTAGACATGCCCTGGCATGCCCTGACCCCCACCTACTATCCCCCCCCCCCCCACCCCCGACAAAAAAAACAAAACACAGGTCCATTCAGGTTATGACATTATAGGTATTGTTCTGACTTTGCCACCCATTATGATAAGTATGCTCATCTTGTCTTTGGTAATTCAATATTGCCACCTGACCTGTACTCTGAGGTCCTGTTACACCTATTATATTTACATTCAATTTATGCAATTGAGCAGCAGCATCTCCAACTGTAAGATCTGGCATAAGGAAAAGAGCAAAAACAAAGCTCTTCAAACATTCTGGTGTCTCTCTCAGTACTTTCCATCTTATAAAATCAGTAAAAGCCACTTCCTCTAGGCCCTCCCCTTGTGGAGAATTTGGTTTTGCTCTGAGAATACACTCCAGCATGGCAATTTGCCTAAGCCTTATAATCCCTTCATCAACACTAAGCCAAGGGATATCAGGTGTATCCAGCTGTCTGTCAGTAGGCCATCTTTTGATAAATGCCTGAGCCAACCAATCAAATAAACTTTTAACACCTTTTTTAACTGCACAAGCATCCATATTAAACGTAGAATCCCCAGTCAGGGGACCCGTGCCAATAAACTCTGCCTGATCCAATTTTATGTTCCTTCCACTATTATCCCATACCCTTAAAATCCATTCCCAGACATATTCATTAGACTACTGCTTGAATGAATTAGCAAATTCACCTAGTTCTTTAGTGGTGTAGCGCACCTCCTCATGGACCACACTTTCTATCTCTCAGCTAGGGGCCTGCTTAACTTTGAGTCTGGTTATAGGTCTAGAGGCAACAACAACTGGGCCCTGAGGGACATCAGTTTCGTTTTGCTGAATGGGATTAGTTTCCTCAGGCAAGGGTGGGGAGGGTGGGTCTACTGAAGGTGGGGAGATTTAATTCATCAGGTGAATCAAATTCCTCAGAGTCTGAGGATTCAAAATCCTCAGCCTCCTCAGGGTTTGCCCACACATCTCCATCAGGATTTCAATCTTTCCCTACCAATGCCCTTACCTTTACTGCTGACACCCTTCGAGGCTGGGAATTAAATTTGCGTTGTAGGTCAGCCAAATGTATAATAAGGGCTCCAGCTTGATTTTCTGCAGCTTTAGCTTTCTGAATGCTGGAGAGATGATCTCTTCCAGGGCACACTTGGAAACTTTTAAACTGTTGATTTGAATCTGGAGCTGGTTAATTTTATCATTAAGCTCATTGTTTTCCTCCATCGCTTTATCCAGAGATGCGATAAGTAACCAGCCAGCATCATTATTTTCATTTGACAAATTGTCAAATGTTTTATGTATAGAGTCATTAAATTTCTTGCTCCTCACAAGAGGTGAGGTAGAAGACTCAAATGCGTCGATTTAAGGTTTTCTATGATTCATGCTTTTTGTTTTTCTGCATATAAGAAATATTTTTCTTCTCCAAAGTTTTTTCCTATTTCTTTCTAAAAAGGCTTATGGTTTTAACTCTTTTTTATTTTATTTGTTATTTTTAGTTTTTGTGTGTGAGTGTTGTATTAGTCAGCATTCTCTAAAGAAACAGAACCGGTAGAATGAATATATATGTATAGATATTTATCAGCTTAGCTCACAGGATAGAGTCCGAGTAGTCCAACAACAGCTGCACCACACTGGAGAGGCTGAGAATCCGTAGTCATTCAGTCCACGAGGCTGGATGTCTCAGTAGTCCCAATCTGGCACTGAAGGTCTGACAAATTCCAAAAGATCAGCTAGTCTTCAGTCTACAGCAGCAAGACGAACTCACCAGCTAGAGAGAAGACAAGCAGCAAGAAGCCAGGCATTCTCCTCTGCCATGGCCTTTTATACAGGCTGCCATCAGAAGGTAACACCCACATTTACGGTGTGTCTTCCAGCTTCAGATGATCCAATCAAGAAGATCACTCTCATTTCAGTTAATCCCAGATCTAGTCAAGTTGACACCCAGGATTAGCCATCACACCCTGTAACTACTGGTCTTTACCGTGAGTTATCAGTGATTTTTCTCTTGAATACTATAAGGTACTAATCCCAGGAAATTTTTTCCTTTCTGAATATCATGCCGTTTGTCAGATATTTGATAAAAGATATAATACAAAAATATTTTAATATTGGTGGAGCTGGGGCTGAAGAGATGGCTCAGTGGTTAAGAGCACTGACTGTTCTTGCTGAGGACCCAGGTTTAAGTCCTGGCACCCACATGGTGGCTATGAACCATCCTTAACTCCAGTTCCAGGGGAATCCAACGCCCTCTTCTGACCTCCGCAGCATTGCACGACATGGGTGCACTCACATACATGCAGGCAATACACTCATACACATAAAATAAAAATAATAAATAAAATATTTTTTAAAAGATTGATGGGGTCACTAAAGATTTACTGACATTTTAAAATAAAACATAGATACTGATTGAAAGAAAACAAAACAGTATGAAAAACCTGTAGGTTTCAAGGCAATACTAATGTACAGAATAGATTCTGAGATTAAAGGTTCAGAAATGTACTGTCTTCATGTAAAATCAATTCACCTTTTAATACACATAAACAACACCCCCTCAGGGAACCAGTTTGAAGCTGTGTTCTCGTGCTTGATAAATAGAAAGTAGTTTACTGAAAAATAAAGATGTGATTATATCATATTTCACTTTCATTTTAGATCTTTGACAGTGATGATGATATATTTATCTCAGAATTGCCTCCTTCTATTAAAAGTTTGAAAGGAGGTAATATTGCCCAAGTAACCTACTCACTACCAGTGTCCAAGTGGATGTCTGACTCCAACAAAATTACCATAAAGAACTTGCTTGCTCTGGAATCCCCGAATTGTAAAGCCATCAGTGTTCAGTTCTACATAAAAGAAATGATAACAGCTCCACTGAGAAAAGTGGCATGGTGCTGGTGTGAGTAATGGTATTTGATGGCAATGGTAATGCATCCTTCATGTTATACATGATGTAGAAAGTAATGTATGATGTGGGAGGGACATCAGGTCTGGAACGCTTTCATGCTCTACAAGCTACTCAAGGATTTCAACTTCATTCTGTTTATAGCATGTTAGCTCTAGAAAGAAGAATGTCATAACAACCAGATTTCTTAGAGATAGTAATCTAGCTAAATTATGGGTATGATCAAGGGCACTGAGTTGCTATCCATGTCCTATATGTTTAAACTACACCTGCTTCTGGTTAGTTACTTTGATCAGCTCTACTGGCCACATTTTGACAGGCCCCAGGGAAAACTTCAGACTACTCATCACCTAATTTTTCATTATTACGTTCTAAGTAAATTTTTCGCTATTTTGTCTACCTGTGCCTTTTCATGGTATGTGCCCAAATAGGTATTCCCAACACACTAATATAGAAGATTTTATTTTCTCATATTCAAGCATTATTTCCTTATATTTCATTAGGACATTCAAATTAACTGTGTTTTGTTTCTCTCATATTCTTTTCTTTCCCACATTGTTTAATTTCTTCATTCTATATTAATTTCTATAACAGTTTTCATCATTAACACATAACCTTTTTAAAGTGAAATCACATTTGTGGTCTTCATTAAAATTTAATAGTCTACTCGATTATTTAAACCTGATGAGTCTGGGCCTAATTTAACCATAAAAATGATGTCTGAGATTCTTGGAAAAAGATATATATGTAGTAAACAAACTGAAAGAGAGTGATTAGACATGAGTGTGTGTCCAGTATATACACAAATCAGGCTGAAGTCCATGACAATGCTTTGTCAAGAGTTTTCACAAAAACAGTACTAGAAAACTGTGGTGATTCACCTTAAGCAGAGATATGAACATTTTAATGCAAATGTTCAACCTGATTTGGTTAAGAGATACATAGAAGTTTAGTAAAGCACCTATCAGAGTGTTTCCAAAGAGGATTAACTAAGGAGGAAGATCTGCCTTGAATATTGATAGTATCAACCAATAGACTGAGGCCTGGAGGAATAAAAAGGAAGAAGGGGAAACCCCTCCAGCAGAGGCATATTTCTCTGCTCTCTCATTGTCCCTCTCTCTTTTCCTTTCCCTTTCCCAAATTAAACGCATAATTTCAAATGATCTAGCAGGTATCATCTATGTTTATGGTGTAGGTGAACTTCACTAGATCTTAAAGTTTTGTGGTGTCTGTAAAGGATCATTTTTTTAAGCTTTTATCTTAGATTTTGTTCATCTGGATGAATTGTGTTTAGTGTTCAGTGCAAATGGATTAAAATAATTAGAATTATTATTATATCAACATAAAAAGAATAATCACAAAAAGCAAAAATATTATTTTTAGGGTATAAGTAGGCATCTGTTTTCTAAATGTTAAGAAAGGGAATTGTGATTGTCAAACTGTTTTACACAAAGAGAACTTTAAAAAGTGTTATGCCACTGTTATATTTAATAAATCATCCATTCCAGTCTTCTGGAAATACAGGGTATAGATGAACACATTTAACAGCATGAAAACACAAATGCAGGACATAAAAACATCTATAAAACAACTAGTCTGGTTACCTAAAAAAATAATATTAAGAAATGGGGGGGGCTATTCAACAGCATATAGACACAGTACTCAATACAATCATAGAACTTGATTAAAAAAATTTCTGCACCATTGTTGTAATGGATGGCTAAGAGAATAAGTGCATTTGTAAAGGGAATTCAACAGTGAATTTGAATCCTTTCAAAGCTGAAGAAAATTTGAATAGGATAATGGAATGATTTTAGTGAGACATACCAGGAACTGGATTTTAATATTATGGAATTATTATTCATTTTCTTAGGTGTAATAGTAGCACCATAGTTAGATTTGATAGTATCCTTATACTTAGGACATGCCTGGTGAATGTTTAGAGGTGAAATATTATGGTGTCTATGTAACTTTGACATTGATCCGAAAAAAAACAGGACAGGCATGTGTACAAAAAGAGAACAATATAAAAATTAAGCAACTGTTCAGATTGGATGAAGGGTAGAGTTGTGCATACTGTATATGTCTTTTAACTTTTCTATATATTTGAAATTTTCCCCAATGGGAGCATTTTTCCTATGATGTTTTTAATTGCATATAGTTGTTGTACATGGTACTAGGCTGCATAAGGATCTTGCATTTTGAAAATATTGGCCCCATGCTCCATCTTACACCCTCTTACTCCCCATTACTTCCTCTCCTCTCCCATTAGTCTTCTACTTTCCTGTCAGATACACTTACATGCCCAATACATACATTTAAAATTACTGAAATAAACTTTGTTTTTAGAATAGTTTTACGTTTGAACAAAAATTGGGTAGTAATGAGAGCTCCCACTTACTTTTTGTCTTCCATCACATTTTCCCCTAGTATTATCTCACATTAGCAAAGCATATTTGATAAAAACTATGGAGACAATATTGATACTTTATTTTCACTAAAGTCCATCAGTTCATACTAGGACTGACTTCTGTTGTGTGAGTCTATTAGTTTTGACAAGTGCATAGCATCATGTTTCTATCATTATAGAAAGGAAAGGAAATTTTCATTGCCCTAAAAGTGATCTGTGTTTCAGTTCCTCTCAGTCTCCTTTTCCCCTAGCTACCACTGACCTTATTATAACTTTTTAATTTTGCTTTTTCCAGAATGCTATGTAGTTTGGATAATATACAATATTAAGGTTGTCTTTTTTTCAGCAATCAATATGCACTTGTTTCTTCCATGTCCTTTTGTGGCTTGATAACTCATTTATTTTTCACTGAGCATTAAAACAAATAAGACAATAACTTTAAAAGCTTAACAGTAAATTGTGAGTTAAATACTTTGTTTGGATCCTTATTTAACAAAACTCTTTAAAGACATTTAAAACATAATTGGGTGGATTTTAATGTTTACTAGGTATTTAATAGTATGAACTTATTCACTTTAATAGATGCAGTAGTTGAACTGATTTTTTTATCTGTTAGGAATAAAATAAAATACTGACAGTGACAAGAAGAAATGAACTGGCCTTGGAGACTTTTATGTGACTCAGTCACATTAAATTTTAGGAACGTGTGATTGGGAAGCAATACAAAAAGGAAGCATAAGTGAGATTATTTCTATGCACAGGAGACCATTCTCATTATGTTCTCGGCTTTTCTTGGGCCTCTCCTCTGTACTTCTCAGTTGAACTTGAGTGTGAGAATGGTAACCTAGCCACCAACCAAGTGTGGATATGCCCAGATTATGAAAAAAACTGGGACCCTTTTAGTCCAAACCTTAGTAAGATCCAGATCATCCTTTCTGTTTCCTGAATTGGAAATCCACTTGTATCTGTGAGGAGACTGAATAACTGGTCCATCTTACACGTCATTGTAGGTGCAATGAAAGCCCTTTTAAACCCACACAAAACTTTGGTATATTAGGAGACACACAAACTTCAATTTAGGTAGCTATCAGCATGAAAGAAAGTGTTGGAATTTTCTTAATGCTTTGGAGAACATGCTTAAAAAGAACGCAGGGTGGCGCTGCAGCCTTACAAGTAGAAGAAAGAGGCGAGCAGCCAACTCCCTGGCAGCCAGACCACTCAAGCAAAGAGAACCCGGAGGAGGAGCCCTGTACTAAGGCGGTCTTAGGTCTCAGGATCCTTGAACTTATCCCAGTGTCTGCAAGATATTTGGGAGACAGACTCCGTGACGACGTGAACCATAGCTGAGCGAGTTTGGGGGAGACCAGAAGGCGATGGAGGCCAGAGAGAGAAAGGAGCGCATTCTCAAACAAAGGCAAGTCCTGCTATTCTTTGTTTTGCTGGGCATCGCTCAGGCTGCTTCCAAGCCTAGGCGCTACTCAGTGGCGGAAGAAACGGAGGAGGGCTCTTTTGTGGCAAATTTGTTTAAAGACCTGGGGCTGGAGGGAGGCAAAGTAGCTGCGCGGAGACCTCGGGTCGTTTCCAAGGAGAAAAAATTGAATTTACAGTTGGATAGACAGACGGGGGATTTATTGTTAAGCGAGAAACTGGACCGGGAGGCGCTGTGCGGCCCCACCGAACCCTGTGTATTACCTTTCCAGGTGTTATTGGAAAACCCTTTGCAGTTTTTTCAGGCTGAGCTACAAATTAGGGACATAAATGATCATTCTCCTGTTTTCCTAGACAAAGAAATAATTTTGAAAATTTCAGAAAGTATTACTCCCGGAACTTCTTTCCTAGTAGAACGTGCTCAAGACTTAGATGTAGGAAGCAACAGTCTCCAAAGTTACGAAATTAGTCCCAATTTCTACTTTCATCTTAAGTTACTAAACAGTCCCGATGGCACAGTATTACCACAGCTGGTTCTGGACAAAGCGCTAGATCGGGAGGAACAATCAGAAATCAGACTGATACTCACGGCGTTAGATGGCGGGAGTCCATCCAGGTCTGGCACCGCCCTGGTCCTCATTGAAGTCTTAGACATCAATGACAATGCCCCCGAGTTTTCAAAGCTTCGCTATGAGGTGCAGGTCCCAGAGAACAGTCCCGTTGGATCCCAGGTTGCTACTGTTTCTGCTAGTGATTTAGACATTGGAGCCTATGGACAAATATCGTACGTGTTTTCCCAAGCCCCTGAAGACATTCGGAAAACATTTCGAATAAATGCAAAATCAGGAGAAATCCTTTTAGCGCAGAAACTGGATTTCGAAACCATTCAGAGGTATACAGTAAATATTCAGGCTACAGACGGTGGGGGACTTACTGGAAGCTGTGTGGTGTTTGTCCAAGTGATGGATTTGAATGATAACCCTCCGGAACTGACTATGTCAACAGTTAACAATCACATCTCAGAAAACTTGCCGGAAACCGTAGTTGCTATATTCAGTGTTTCAGATCCTGACTCAGGAGACAACGGAAAAATGCTGTGCTCTCTCCAAGATGATCTTCCTTTTTCTCTGAAACCATCAGCTGAGAACTTTTACACTCTTGTGACAAACACAGCCCTGGACAGGGAAACCAGGTCTGAATACAACATCACCATCACAGTCACCGACCTGGGCACACCCAGGCTGAAAACCCAGCACAACATAACCTTGCAGGTCTCCGACGTCAACGACAACGCCCCCGCCTTCAGCCAAGCCTCCTACACCATGTACGTCCCCGAGAACAACAGCCCCGCCCTGCACATAGGCACAGTCAGAGCCACAGACTCAGACTCAGGCGCCAACGCCCAGCTCACCTACTCGCTGCTGCCGCCCCACGACCCGCACCTGGCCCTCGCCTCGCTGGTGTCCATCAACGCCGACAACGGGCAGCTGTTCGCCCTCAGGGCGCTGGACTACGAGGCCCTGCAGGCCTTCGAGTTCCGCGTGGGCGCCGCAGACCGAGGCTCGCCCGCGCTCAGCAGCCAGGCGCTGGTGCGCGTGCTGGTGCTGGACGCCAACGACAACGCGCCCTTCGTGCTCTACCCGCTGCAGAACGCCTCTGCGCCCTGCACCGAGCTGCTGCCCAGGGCGGCCGAGCCGGGCTACCTGCTCACCAAGGTGGTGGCGGTCGACCGCGACTCGGGCCAGAACGCCTGGCTGTCGTTCCAGCTGCTCAAGGCCACCGAGCCAGGCCTGTTCGGAGTCTGGCCGCACAATGGCGAGGTGCGCACCGCCAGGCTGCTGAGCGAGCGCGACGCGCCCAGGCACAGGCTGCTGCTGCTGGTCAAGGACAATGGCGAGCCGCCGCAGTCGGCCAGCGTCACGCTGCACGTGCTGCTGGTGGATGGCTTCTCGCAGCCCTACCTGCCGCCGCCCGAAGTGGCGCGCCAGCCCGCGCAGCCCGACGCGCTCACGCTCTACCTGGTCATCGCCTTGGCCTCGGTGTCTTCGCTCTTCCTCTTCTCGCTGCTGCTCTTCGTGGCCCTCAGGCTGTGCAGGAGGACCAGGCCGGCCTCTCTGCCTGGCGGCTCTGTGCCTGAGGGCCGCTTTCTGGGACAGCTGCTGGATGTCAGTGGAGCAGGGACCCTGTCCCACAGCTACCAGTATGAGGTGTGTCTGGCTGGAGACTCTGATACCACGGAATTCAAGTTTCTGAAGCCAATTATCTCCAGTAGTCTGAGTCCCGACACTTAGATGCAGAGCAATTACAAATACAGTGTTATAAAGAAAATAACATGCTAGTTGTTTGGATATAGATAGCTTTCTTTGTAAACAGAAATATCTCCCTGAATTACATTTATCTATGCTGATTTTACTTTCTATAGTATTTGTTGGCGTCCTGCCTTACTAATGCAGTCTTAGTGCACTTTTTCCTTTCACCCCAGAGGAAAGGGTAACTAAACTCAGTGTTTAATGATGATTGAAACAGTTTTAAGATCTCATATAATTTTATTTTTTAAGCAGTATATAATTCCAACCATCATTTTCAGAATTTATCCTGTCAAATATTCTTATATATGATTTATGATACTATTTTCACCTTTTATTTTGGGGAGTATATTAACTTTTCAATGTGATTTAGTGGGACATTGTTTTGGGGGGGGTATTCTAACTTTTCAACATGATTTACTGGGACATTTATATACACTTATATACTTTGATTATACTCACTCCTAACATTCAGCTCGCTCTTTACTTTCCTATCCCCCAAGCTTCACATGCAAGTGAAAATATTCAATGTTTGTCTTTCTGTGTAGCTATTTAGCTCAACTTGGTGATCTCTAGTTCTATTTGTCTTCCTGCAAAAGACATAATTTCAGTCTTCTATATGGGTAAATAAAATTCCATTGTGATTGCTGGAGATATAGCTCAACTGGAAGAAGACTTGCTAAGCATGCACAAAGCCCTGCATTTGAGCCCTAACACCACATTGCAAGTTCAAGGCCCATCTGAGCTACAACAGACACTTTCTCAAAAACAAACAACACTCTACTGTGCATGTACACTACATTTTTTCCCTTTCTGATTAGTTTTAATTTGAAGTCTATTTTTCCAGATATTAGAATTGCAACACTTACTTGCTTTTTTTTTTAACTTTTACAAAAACTTTATTGAGTATTTCATACATGCATATAAGGTGTTTTGATCAAATCCATGCCCACTCCCTCCCCTCCAACACTTCCCATATTTCTCCATCACTTTTTTCTTTTTCTTTTTTTGCTTCATTCATTTATTTATTTTTATGGGGCTTTTGGCTACCTCTGAAGAGGTAACCCTAAAATTCTTTCTTTCTTTCTTTCTTTCTTTCTTTCTTTCTTTCTTTCTTTCTTTCTTTCTTTCTTTCTTTCTTTCTTTCTTTCTTTCTTTCTTTCTTTCTTTCTTTCTTTCTTTCTTTCTTTTTGGTCTTTTTGAGACAGGGTTTCCCTGTAGCCCCAGCTGTCCTGGAACTCACTATGTAGACCAGGCTGGCCTTGAACTCACAGAGATCCGCCTGCCTCTGCCTCCTGAGTGCTGGGATTAAAGGTGTTTGCCACCTTGCCCACCTAAAATCTTTTAAGGATTAGATAAAAGCTCCAAAATACTTTTATCATTTTTGGCCTTTGGAACAGAGTATGCTGCTAAGAGGCCCAAGGACATTTTGACTTTTAGCCAAGAAACTGGCTACTTTTCTTTGGGTCTTTTTACCCTAACTGCGTAGCCAATTCCTACCTCCTATTCTTAACACATCTTCCTCTGAAGGGTTACCCAAATTGCCATTAGGGAATCAGGATGCAGACTGCTCTGGCTTCTTCCATGCTGAACAGAGACGCAGGGTGAGGCAATTGGAGTACCCCTTCAGTGGGTCTATCTAAAAGAATCCCAAATTGCATAACTCTTATCTCTAAGGGGAAAAGAAAGTCCTTGAATCATGAATAGATGTGAAGGAGAAGTAAAGGCAAGAGTAATTAACATTACAAGTTCTATACAGAGAGTACACTCCATTTTCATCGATTCACATTTAGTATAATAATGTGCTTTGGCTATAGGCAGCAGTGTGTATACAAATATGTTTTATTTAAGACAGTAATTTTTATCATTTTAGGAGTATAGCATAAAAAACCCAAACACCTGAAATCCACCTCTTTATTCACACTAGCTATTAGCAATTAATATTTAAAGATTATTTTTTTTAATTTTGGCCAAAGGGTAAAAACAGAGGAATGTCTCAAATTACATTTAGGTTTTTATTATTCATGGTTGTTCAGGGCATATTCACAATAACAGAGGGAAAATTTAAACATAGGCCATTTTAAATAAGAGCATTCTTTCATTTGAAGCACGTGGTGGGATCACAGGTCAGTTTGTAAAAATCTCAACCATAGCAATAAAGACCTGAGGAATGTTCTTTAAATGTTTTGCAGCAAAACCAGTGTCCTGTTGAGCCTTATTTGATTTTTGTTATGTATTTCCCATACATATGTTGACTAGGAGGGAAATAAATCTCTTCTTAGCTTCCTGTCCAGGCTCCTTCAGATTGCAATCTGACATGATTTAGGATTGCTCAGATTCTTTGCTCAGATGACTTTCAAACTACATTCTTCCTCCACCATTGTAATGAAAAGATGTACAAGAATGGGAATTTCTGAAGAGCAGACAACAGTATCATCAGAAATGCAAAACTGAGTACGACTACAGATTCTATCTGGAAGCATTCAAAACTCATACCAGATGGCAATTTTGAGTGAATAGAACCTAGTTTTTCAAGTAACAAGATATTCAGTTCTTAATAGAGAAATTTATTAGTAAAATTAATTCCCTTACTCAGAATTTTTCAGAAATTGTATATTGGTACTAGGTGAAAGAGAATGAAGTAACTCAAGATTTTAAAATTCCAAAGGTGAAAAATAATTTTAAATTGACATATCTTCATTTACATATAAATTGCTGTTATCTGATAAACTGTGTGGGGCTTGGATTATAGCTCATATTCGATTTGGGCCTCCACACTTGGCATGAAGGCAGCCCTGGGCTTAACACCCAGCACCTTAAAAGAATAGTGTGATATTTTATATAATTTGGCATTTTTTATGGTGGCTTCCCAAAACAATTTCTATAGTGACCTCTAACTCAGAACCTCTACCTTTGTCTCCAGAGTTCTGGGATTACAAGTGTGTCCCACCATATATGGCTCCAAACACTTCTTTAACTGGGCATTTCATTAAGTGCAGGACCCAGAAGAGGGACCACATGTACAGCACAAACCAATGCTGTCACTTTCTGAAATTCCACAAACTGAAGTTTGGCACAAGTTTAAAAATGATAAATCTTGTATGTTAAACTTTCTAGTGATTTTCATTGAAGAGTTGGTAACCCCATTACCATAAATTATTTTTACTGACACCTCAACTTATTTGTTCAATTTCTTTAAAAGATCTTTCCTTTTCTTAAAAATATTTTATCATTTTTATTTTATGTGTATGAGTGTATTGCCTGCATGTAGGTAAGTGCACCCATGTCATGCAATGCCCACAGAGGACAGAAGAGGCTGTAGGATCCCCTGGAACTGGAGTTACAGACAGTTGTTAGCTGTCATCTGGGTGCTGGGATTCGAACCCGGGTCTTCTGCAAGAAGAACCAGTGTTCTTAACCACTGAGCCATCTCTCCAGCCCCCAAAAGATCTTGCCTTTTCTTTGATGATGCTGAAAGTTCTTGTATGTTATTCAGGAGGAGTTAATATGCCGTTTAAATCTGTGAATATTATTCCATCTCTCTTTATATGTTTGCAATGGATAAAGTATTCTAAATATCATCCTTAATTTCATTACCAATGATATGACCATAAGAATCTTTCACCTTACCTGACTGAGATAGAATAATTTTTAGATGATTATTCTTTAATAAACTCCTCCTTTGTTCAGATATATATGTATGTTTTACCTGATAAGTTTCAAAGTGTTGGGAAACAATCCATGACATAATATGCTAGGCCTTCCCACTTCCTGGCTCTTAGTTGTAACTTAAAAGATCTACTGTCTCTAATACCATTTAAAAATACCTACATATAGATATTTTATCTAATATTTAAGGCTGGGAGTAATTAATTAAATGTGTCTTATCAACTAAAACATTGAGTGCACATTTTTCTTTCCATTTCTAAGTTGAATAAGTATTTTTCTGTTTGCTGGTAATTGCCTCTTTAGACAAAGTGCTTTAAAGGTTCTAATCATAATTAAAAATTTGAATACAAATTACATGTCACCCCTGATATCTATGTATACAAACCAAGGCTTATATTTGGATCTACTATAAAATTTGTACAAAACTGTTCACCTTTCCAATTCTACTTGGCCATTTAAGAGAGTGTGGCAGCTGAAATTCTAACTTTGCCATTTTAGTGACTTTGGAGAAGTTATTTAAGTCACAATTTCTTCACCTATAAAACATGGATAATAAAAATGCCAATCTCACAGAGTTGATGGGAGATTAAACAAGTATGTAAAATACTGATACGAATACTTTCTGTATGGTGACATATAATGTTAGTATCATTTAGATTTTATTTGCTTTTGAATTGCAAAAGGAACTCTTGCTAAACTCTTTGTCAACATATAGAAATAGAAAAATAGGGGCTGGAGCGATGGCTCAGCAGTTAAGAACACTGACTGTTCTTGCAGAAGACCTGGATTCAAATCCCAGCACCAACATGGCAGCTAACAACTGTATGTAACTCCAGTTCAAGGGGATCTGACAGTCTCCTCTGTTCTCCACGAGCACTGCATGATATGGGTGCACTTACCTATATGCAGGCAATACATGCATACACATAAAATAAAAATAATAAATAAAATATTTTTAAAAAGAAATAGAAAAACAAAATATAGTCAATTTGTTTCCAATGAGAAATAGGAAAACAAAATAGTCAATTTGTTCTGAATGCCTTAGCTGAAGTCTAGCTAGAACCTGGCTACTAGGTTAGGAACAATTTCCTATTTGTTCTGCCCAGACTTGTGTTCCACTTATTTAAAAATATTATATCCTTTCTTTGTATCATCTTTTCATCATTTTTAAATATTTTTACTTTATTTGATGTCAATGCTTATGCATGTAGAAACATATAGTGGATTTTTATTGAACTGATGGTACTTAATGACTACTATAACTCATGCTTTCCAATACAATTTTTAGAAATTAATTTTTATTTTATGTTTATGCGTGTTTTGCCTGCATGTATGTAAGTGTGCACATGCTTGCAATTTTCAAAGAGGCCAGAAGAGGGTATCAGACTCCCTGGAACTGGAATTAAGAACAATGGGGGTGTTGGGAACAGAACTGGGGTCTTCTGCAAAAGCAACAAGTGCTCTTAACAACAGAGCCATCCATCCAGCACCCTCCAATACAATTTTAATAAAACATATTACTGGGAGAAGCTGAGAGTATTGACATATTTTAGTAACAACTTATTTAACATAAATTATAGATTAAATGAAATTAGATTATAAGCACAGGAAATCCTGCATGTGGCAAGATAAGTGGTCCACCATCCAATACATGAACAGCTCCCACTAAACTAGTTAACTGTGTCCCTGTGGTGCTCAAGTTTTCTTATTCCTCCAGAGCAATCACAACAGCTACATTCATAGTGAAAACCATTTTATACACATTCTCTTTTTCCCTAAAATGGGCAAACAATCCTAACACATCCTTTACTCTGTTTAGCTTATGCAAAGAAGAAATGGCATTTTTTGACATGCCACTGCTAAGTTTATGAGAAGAAATCTTTGTTTTGTGCTCAAATGTTTTAGCTCAGTGCTTCTTGTTTTCTCACAGGGGGTGTGATTCCTGTACTACAAAGTGTAAATATGGAAAGAGGCAAGTTCATTATCAAGTAGGCTTCACCCATGGTAGATTGTACCCTTCACATCACAAGCCAAATAAAGCCTCCTTTAAAAAAAAAAGAGACTTTGCCTATATGTAGCTAAATAACTACAAATTAAAACCTTTACCTTGAAATAAGCTTATTAATTTCACTTACTTCATTATGTCCTCTTGTAACTGTGATTGTAGCGAAACAGAACAATCAACTCTTGTCATCCTTGAGCTTCTTTCCTTACTTGGTAAAATTCTTTAATTCCCTCTCCACATCTAAGAGTCTGTAACTCTATCATGATTGCCTCCATCCTAGACTTATTGTACTTCATAGTAAGTGGCTAAATACAAAACAGCATGCCTCTTCATTCAGCTCTACCATATTTGCTCCAGCATAGAGAAATAGAACCTATCCTTAGAAAAATAATCTCTTTTTGAGAAAAATGTGGTATAGATTACCTGAAACCTTTGCATCACTATACATCCCTTGCTCCTGGAAACCAAAAAGATGTAGGTATGATGAATTAAACTGAAAATTGCTAAAAGCTTAGATCCTTTGGTTAGATTATGCAAGATAGAAAAGTACTGTCAACTTTCACTGGTTGGGCCATGTGGGAAGATCAAGTTATCTACTTATTTTCTGCTAACAATTCTTCTGGTATTTACAGATTGGAATACCTTCTCAATTATGTTATTTAAAACCAGATTATGTTTGTAAACATAAAAATTTATGTAAATGTGAAAATAATTAATATTCATTTAAATGTGATCTTCATTTGGAAATTTTCAAAAGGTTTTGACATGAAAATACTGTATCGATTTCTCAATAAAGACGCAGGGTGGCGCTGCAGGCTAAGGTTGTGAATAACTGCTTTTAAAAAAGAAAACAGTTTCCTGGCCCTTTGTTTCACAAGACGGACTCAAGATTCACGGTAACAGTACAGGGCTATGAATGCATTTGGGCTGTTTTCAAAATGAATGTTAGGTTAGGGGCATCTGTGTAAAGATTCCTACAGACAAGAAATCAGAAATCAACATTTCAAGCCATTCTGAAACTGCTGAGCAACTGGATGCAAATTCACATTCCATCATGGAGAAGCTGGAGAGACTGCATCAGGACAGGCAAGTGGTTGTTTTTATTTTTATGCTTTTTGCTCAGGTTCTAACAGAGCCCACTTCTTACTCTGTTTTGGAGGAAACAGATAGTGGTTCCTTTGTAGCCCACCTGGCCAAGGACTTGGGGCTGAGATCTGGGGAACTGGCTGCCCGTTCTGCACGGGTAGTGTCTGACTATGACAAGCAACAATTGCTGCTGGATCCTGAGACCGGTGATTTGCTTCTAAGGGAGAAACTAGACCGGGAAGACCTGTGTGGGCCCATGGAACCCTGTATACTGCATTTCCAGGTGTTCCTTGAAAAGCCAGTGCAATTTTTTCAAGGAGAATTACTGGTCCAGGACATAAATGATCACTCTCCAGAATTCCCACATAGAGAATTGCTCTTGAAAATATTGGAAAACAGTGAGCCTGGGACTCGGTTTCCATTGAAATCAGCCCAGGATTTGGATGTGGGCAGCAATGGGCTCCAACAATACACCATCAGCCCCAATTCTCATTTTCATGTGCTCACTAGAAATCATAGTGAGGGCAAGAAATCCCCAGAATTGGTGCAAGACAGAGCCCTGGACAGAGAGGAGCAGGCTGAGTTCAGCTTAACCCTCACCGCTTGGGATGGTGGGTCTCCACCTAGGTCTGGGACAGTCCTGGTTCGAATCCTGATCATGGATGTGAATGACAATGCTCCTGAATTTGTACACACCCCCTATGAGGTGCAGGTCCTGGAGAGCAGCCCCCGAGACTCCCTAGTCCTTACTGTCTTAGCTCGGGACGCAGATGCTGGGAACTTTGGCAGTGTTTCCTATGGCTTGTTTCAAGCATCAGATGAGATTCAACAAACATTCTGGATACATGAAGCCACAGGAGAAATTCGATTGAAAAAGGAATTGGACTTTGAAAAAATTAAGTCTTATCATGTGGAAATCGAGGCCACAGATGGAGGAGGACTGTCTGGAAAAGGCATTGTAGTGGTAGAGGTGGTGGATGTGAACGACAATGCCCCAGAACTGACCATATCTTCATTCACCAGTTCAGTACCAGAAAACGCTCCAGAAACTATGGTTACTATATTCCGAATACGAGACAGAGATTCTGGAGAGAATGGAAAAATGGTTTGCTCTATTCAGAATGATCTCCCATTCCTTTTAAAACCCACATTGAAGAACTTTTACACATTAATGACAGACGGAGCATTAGACAGAGAGAGCAGAGCCGAATACAACATCACCATCACAGTCACCGACCTGGGCACACCCAGGCTGAAAACCCAGCACAACATCACTGTGCAAGTCTCCGACGTCAACGACAACGCCCCCGCCTTCAGCCAAGCCTCCTACACCATGTACGTCCCCGAGAACAACAGCCCCGCCCTGCACATAGGCACAGTCAGAGCCACAGACTCAGACTCAGGCGCCAACGCCCAGCTCCCAGCTCACCTGCTGCCGCCCCACGACCCGCACCTGGCCCTCGCCTCGCTGGTGTCCATCAACGCCGACAACGGGCAGCTGTTCGCCCTCAGGGCGCTGGACTACGAGGCCCTGCAGGCCTTCGAGTTCCGCGTGGGCGCCGCAGACCGAGGCTCGCCCGCGCTCAGCAGCCAGGCGCTGGTGCGCGTGCTGGTGCTGGACGCCAACGACAACGCGCCCTTCGTGCTCTACCCGCTGCAGAACGCCTCTGCGCCCTGCACCGAGCTGCTGCCCAGGGCGGCCGAGCCGGGCTACCTGCTCACCAAGGTGGTGGCGGTCGACCGCGACTCGGGCCAGAACGCCTGGCTGTCGTTCCAGCTGCTCAAGGCCACCGAGCCAGGCCTGTTCGGAGTCTGGCCGCACAATGGCGAGGTGCGCACCGCCAGGCTGCTGAGCGAGCGCGACGCGCCCAGGCACAGGCTGCTGCTGCTGGTCAAGGACAATGGCGAGCCGCCGCAGTCGGCCAGCGTCACGCTGCACGTGCTGCTGGTGGATG
Source organism: Nannospalax galili (assembly GCF_000622305.1). Taxonomy (NCBI): domain Eukaryota; kingdom Metazoa; phylum Chordata; class Mammalia; order Rodentia; family Spalacidae; genus Nannospalax; species Nannospalax galili. Next base: position 836,696 of record NW_008340429.1, read on the forward strand.
GCTTCTCGCAGCCCTACCTGCCGCCGCCCGAAGTGGCGCGCCAGCCCGCGCAGCCCGACGCGCTCACGCTCTACCTGGTCATCGCCTTGGCCTCGGTGTCTTCGCTCTTCCTCTTCTCGCTGCTGCTCTTCGTGGCCCTCAGGCTGTGCAGGAGGACCAGGCCGGCCTCTCTGCCTGGCGGCTCTGTGCCTGAGGGCCGCTTTCTGGGACATCTGCTGGACGTCAGTGGGGCGGGGACCCTGTCCCACAGCTACCAGTATGAGGTGTGTCTGGCAGGAGACTCTGGGGCTGGTGAGTTCAACTTTCTGAAACCCATGGTCCCCAACCTGTTGCTTCAGGACCCTGGGAGAGAAGTTAAGGAAAATCCCCACTGCAGGAATAGCTTTGAGTTCAGCTAAGTTGTTGTGAGTGGTTCAATGATTTTGTTAATTTTGGTAAACTTCTCACTACAGTTTCTCCCTTAAGGAATAATGTGTTCTAAATATATTTCCAGTAGCCTAACCTATTCATGTGGCCTAACCTATTCATGTGTCTACTAGCTCTACACACCTTTCTTTTTTGATATGAAGCATACTTAAGCTTTTTAGTTTGCTGTACATTTCATGTTTTTCTCCATATTGAGTATCTCTTGGTGATTAATACTTTCATAAATATAAATCACTCATGTACTATGAAATTTTACCTTAATGCAATTTTAATTAATGTCATTCTGATACAAGTTAATGCTCCTAAGAAAGTTTGATCCCAGCACTGGTGAGGCAGAGGCAGGCAGATCGTTGTGAGTTCAGGGCCAGCCTGGTCTACATAGTAAGTTCAGGTCAGCTGGGAATACAGGGAGACCCTGTCTCAAAAAGACAAAAGAAAGTTTGAATTTGCCTGGTGTGGAGATGGACACCATTAATCTGAGCACTCTGAGAGGCAGAGGCAGATGGGTATCTGTGAGATGGAAGCCAGCCTGGTCTACATAGTGAGTTCCAGGACAACTGTGGCTACAGGGAGACCCTGTCTCAAAGAGACCAGAAAAAAAGTTTGGATTCTCATGCATGTGGTGCATGTACAAACAAGCAAGTACACATAAAAAATAAAATTTTAAAAAGAAAGTTTGATTTCTTATATATTCATGGCACCCGTGTCTGCCATGTACCCTTATCTTTTCAAAGGTAACTTCATCTTTGCAAAGGTAGATTGTTTAAAATCATTTATGTTGCCTTGCTCTTCTGAGTGACTGTACTATCAAGTTAAATGTCTTGAATAGCCAAGAGCAGAAAATCTAGCATATTTGCTTCTTCTAAAGTATGTATGAACACACACATTTTATAACATCAATACACAAAAGTTATGACACTTTCTTGGTGAACAACAGGTATGCTAATGATTGTTTTGTTTGTAAATGTTCTATAAATACTATGCTTAAACTTTTCAGTTAATTCTCATTTAATAAAAATTATAGAGAAGATATGTATTTTTCATCCTTTTCATTAAATAAAACTGTTATATCACTGTTTTGACATAATTCAAAGAAAAAAGAGGGGCTGGAGAGATGGCTCAGTAGTTAAAAGAGAACTGGCTGTCCTTGCAGAGAAGACCCAGGTTCAAATCTCAGCACCCATATGGCGACTAACAACCATCTGTAACTCCAGTTCCAGGGGATCTGACGCCCACTTCTGTCCTCTGTGAGCACTGCACAACACAGATGCACTTACACATGTGCTAGTATTACATTCATATACATAAGAGAAAGAAAATTCAAAAAGAAAAAAGAATGAATCTGAGACTCTGAGTTATGTCCCGGCTTCCTCCAAAGCAACTTAGGAATGCTGAGGACATCAAGTTTCTCTCTTCCTTCCTCATACCCCAGATGGAGACGTCCACACATTGTGTCATGCATGTACTTTCTTTGCTTTTCCTGCAGTTTCTCCTGCCTTTCAAAAGAGGAAATTTCTTCTGAATTTTGGTTATTCTCTTTAATTCTGATTGCTGGTGGATTTCAGATTTTTATTAACAAAAAGTTATTTTGATGTTTATCCTTTTGCTTTGTTGTTTAATGTATCTGACCATTTACTTTGAGCTAACTAAATACTCCAGCAAAATGAATATTATTTTGTTTGTTAATAGATTGGTGCAGTCAAGCATTTACTGACTTGTAATTTAGTATTATGTTGCATCAATAAGCCTAGTGGGCTGATTGTGTGATTTCTAACTAGTTACATTTATGTAGATATGACTATTTGAAAACTCATTTAACTTTTGGCAGAAAGTAAGTGATTAAAAAGCTTTCTTTATAATTTTACATTTACTTTAAACCTCAAGGATCATTCTATTGGAAGTACTTGTACTTTTACCTGACTTGGTTTTCCCCTTTAAGGATCTAATACAATAAAAAATGATTAACAGCTCATTATTCTTGAAAC
>NW_008340429.1:839315-840755 GCF_000622305.1 Nannospalax galili
TGAAACATAGTTTTTAGTCTTTTTTCCATTTAAAACTTGAACAGAAAAAGGAATAAACCTGATAGTGGATCCTTAAGGAATACACCTGATAGTGGTCAAACACAGAAGGAAGACATGAAATAGGAAGGGGAGAAGATTGGGGGTGAAATGACTAAAATTCATTATATACATGTATGAAACTGTCAGAATAAAACACTGAAAAATTAAAAATGAAAGATAAGTCTATTACAAATTTTAAATTCATAAATATAGAATATGTAAATATGGCAGTCAAATCTAGTGATTTCCCCATTGTTATTGGCTATTTAAATGAAATAGATTTTAGTATGATAACAAGTAGTAAAACTAGTTGTTTTTCACCAATGTACTTGAACATCATGGAAATTCAAGCTCACATTTTATTTATGCCACAAAGATACAGTTTATGTAAGCATCCAAATGAAGCTGGCCAAATAAACACCAAGAACACACTTTATGCCCATGCATTTATAACTACAGATCATTTGTGACCAGTTAGGGGCCATTACCAGACTATAACACAGATCAATAGAAAAATATGATCCAAATAACCATCACAACATGCATGTTGTATGAACATAGGCTGGTTCTCATGTTGCAGAAGAATAATAGAGACTAGAAGCTAAAATGTTGATATGTTTTGATGTTTTCTTCCAGATCTTGATATTACATGCACATCCTCTACTGTTATTTTTTGACCCATCCTTAGAGATAGAAAGCTGATTTTTGCATTCATTTTTGTCTACAGAAATTTTGTTATATCTGAGAACAAATGACAGATTCTCAATAAAGGCAAAAAACAATTCAGTAAACTTTGACAAATTTGAAAACTCAAACTCAGCATCAGTTTCCACCTCAGGACACTTGTCAACTCGTAGCAGCCCAGAGACTAAAAACCTCAATAGAAAATTCCCCCCAAAATGTCATACAATTAGATATTGAGACTTGCTGTGGGAAAGGGCTACGGAAGATGTATTAATAACTCCATTGTAAATTCTATAGAGCTGAATACTCATCGAGGCAAAAAAAAAAACCCTTAATCAAGCACAGTGCCTGTTGAGATTACAGTGATTTGGTTAGATAGGGATGTATCAAGCTAAGAGCAAAGGGAGAATTCCTCCTGGAGTAAAGTGATAGTATCATGATCCTGTACAGCTTTTACATAAACATCTGGCATTCAGTTTATGAATGAATAAAACCAAAGAGAACCATCTCAGGTATTTGAATTAATAGACAAAGTTGAAAGTACAACTAATGTGTTAAAGTAAGGACCAATGGAGAAAACAGATAAAGAGATAATTTTACCAGAAAATTGAAAAATTTAAAATACATATGCTCTGTGTGTGTGTGTGTGTGTGTGTGTGTGTGTGTGTGTGTGTGAGAGAGAGAGAGAGAGAGAGATGACATTATTCTTTGTTGACT
>NW_008340429.1:840775-890769 GCF_000622305.1 Nannospalax galili
AAATAAGTTCTCATTTGCAACCTAGAACTCATTGTTCATTCAGTATGAGTTCTGATACATACAAGAAGGAATGTAACACTGGTAGGGCAGAACCGGCCTACACACTGGTGCATGATGGAGTGGGAGCCTGCAAACAACTAACTTTGATGAGGAAGACTAAGCGTTTCTGATTGCTGAGAAAGAGAAATCCCTACTTGACATTCCTAAGCAGTGTGTAAGAGAAACAAATTATGAGTGAAAATCCCATTCCAAGAACCCTGGGAATATTCTGGCCCAAAACCATGTACATAGGGAAGGGAATCGGCTCTTACTTTAGCACACCTCTGTGTAAGAATTAGAGATCACTGACACTCTAATGAGATACAGTTTCTCTGGCACCAAGCTCAGGGTGTTATGTAAGATGGATGGGGCTTTTCATTTGCTAATTGAAGACATAAAGTCGAAGGGTATGGGGATGGTAGGAAGAGGATGGAGATGGAGGAGGTGTGAATATAATGAAAATTCATTCTGTGAAATTCTTGAATCAATTTATTTTAAATATAAAAAAGAAAATTGAAATTTTTAAATGTAAATTTTATAAATGAAAAATATATGACATAGAACTAAATGGTTTAATTTCATAGACATAAAGGAATGCAGGATATGAGGATATAAGGGAGGTCCCTATAAAATGTCTAAATAGAAGCACAGAGAAAACAAATTAAAATACAGAAAAGAATATTATTGGATATTTGCACACAATGAAGCCTTCCATCCTATATGTGGCTGATTGTAACCCTGAAGGATAAGAGACTAAGAAAGGGTTAATATTTGAAGAAATAATGACAAACAATTTCAACAATTTCTAAGTTTTTAAAAAAATAATTTGGCATATTTAGTGAAACCCAATCAGGGTAAAGTATAAACAAAACATACCTAGGTGTATCATAGGAAAGTTGCTCAAGACAAGTTCAAATTTAAATAAAATTACAACTACTTGAAAATAATATATTTCTTTTAAAGAAAAATCAATAAAAGAGAGCTGACTTTTTTGTATTTTTGAGACAGCATCTTCCTGTAGCCCTAGCTGGCCTGGAACTTGCCACTATGTAGACCAGGCTGGCTTCACTCTCACAGAGATCTGCCTGACTCTACCTCCCAAGTGCTGGTATTAAAGACTTGCCACCACACCTGGCATGGTTTTTTTTAATATAAATCACAAAAGTAAAGACAATGTCTTTAAAGTGCTGCCAGACAAGCATTCTATTACCAGCACACATATCCTTCAAAAGTGAAGCTTTCAAAGACTGAATTAATCAAGTCACATATGCACTGAAAGAAATACTTTTAGTGGAACTCATCAGGCAAGAAGTAAAAAGCAACAGAAAAGGTAAATATAAATGAACATTAATCAGATGTCGATTATACAAAGCAAAAATAGTAGTTTCTTAAAACTGATGAAAGTAATGACGCAAAGGCAATGGCATAGAGGTAAAGAGTTCTAAACATTCTATCACGGAAGAGTTCAAAGCTTTATCATGGAAGTAGTAAAATTAATAATTTGTATTAGATTATTATACATCAAGATGCATGCTATAAATTCTTGGATAACCTCTAATAGAATAATGAAAAAGGAGTTGAAGAGACAAAATTTGAATAAGCAGAAAAAAGAAAAAAAAACTTTAGGGCCAAGTGAAAGAATAATTAGTTTGTAGGTATAGATGGAAGAATTAGATTTCAAGTATAGGTGGAAAGATCAGCTATTACACTAATTATAATTACATTAAGTAATCATCTGAAACAGCAAATAGTGTCAGACTAGTTTTAAGGAAAACTCTATAGTATGTAACAAAATATGTGGAAGATGAGGCAAGGCAGAGATAGAACACAGAAAAAGATTGAAAGTTTTTAAAAGGGATAAAATATATAATATAAGGGGCTGGAGAAGTGGCTCATCAGTTAAGAGTACTTGCTGCTCAGCTCCCAAAACCCATGTCTGTTGGCTCACAACTGCTGTAATTCTAGTTCCAGGAGAAATAGCTTCCTCAGGCATGTACACACACACACACACACACACACACACACACACACCTTTTTTTAACGTATATAATATAAGGGACTGGAGAAATGGCTCAGCGGTTAAGAACATTGTTCTTGCAGAAGACCCAGGTTTGAATCCCATCACCCACATGTTAGCTAACAACTGTCCATAACTCCAGTTCCAGGGGATCCAGCAGCTTCTTCTGTCCTCCACGGGCATTGCACAACATAGATGCACTTACCTACAGGCAATACACGCATACACATAAAATAAAAATAATAAAACTTTTACTAACATAGCTATAGCTATAGTCATTCCTTTATATGACAAAGGAAATTATATAAGGAAAAATGCATTCCTAGCAATAGAGATCTTCTTTATATAGAGCAAAATATACCAGATATATGGGAGTCCTAAGACAATATTTCCCACACAATAACTACAAACTATTAAAGTTTAGGATGGCAGGATATGAGTACAAAACTCACCAATTCGGCTCATACTGGGAGTTAACACAACTCTCTCAGTTTCTCATAGAATAAGATAACAATACACACACTAGTACCGATGATCTGAATGACATTCACATCTTATTTAAAAACACTGATACCAACATAACTAGCTAAACCATATATGTTCTATTTACGTACATATGTAACATTATGAAAATGTCCACATTCTGGCTTTGAACAAAATCCTTAGTTTAAAAGGAAATTGAAATGACTTGTTATACACTTTCACCATACAAGTATAAGGCAGAAATGTGAATATAATTAGAAATTCCTCCAAATGCTTCAAAATTAAATGATAAAACCCATGCATTGAAGACAAAATCACAATGAAAATTTCCAAATATCTTGAACTACTTAAAAATTCAGAACTGACACATCAACATAGGCACGGTGGCCCATGCTTATAATCCTAGTGTTTGGGAGGCAGAGGAAAGATGGTGGAGACTGCTAGGTCTTTCTTGGCTATGCAGTTCCATGACAGCCTGGGCTATGTAGCAAGAACCCTTAGCTCAAATGGAAAAATTTAAAAAGAGTTACTACTCAAAACACAAATTAAAAAAAAATTTAACTTCAAACCTTCCAGAGGAAGACTTATCTTATAGATAATAACACCTACAAGAAAGATATGATAATTAACATAGCATAATATGATATGAAAAGGAAAAATGGAATATTTGAGCTGATGCATGGCTGCATGATTCATGACAATGACAACAACTCACAAACAATGGGGAATAAATAATCTTTTCAATACAGGATGAAAAGACATTTGGAAAAAATGGACCCTAGCTTCATTGAATTCAAAGACTTTTTAAATTGATTATGCAAATTTAAATGTAAAAAGTAAAATAATCATTCAAAATATACAAGAATTTTTGTGATCTTGGAGTATGAAAAGATTAATAGAACACTAAAAGTGCCATCCAGAAATGAAAAATACCACTAACTTAGGTTGTTTAAATGAATAACATCTGTGTATCAAAGAGACCATATAGATTAAAATAGAAAGCACAGAGTGAGAAACTTATTTGCAACACATGTACCCACAAAAGGGTTTATACTGAGAATATACAGGATTCTTCTACAGACCAACAATCAGTCAAACAAATGCTCCTGATAGAAAAATGTCTAACACTTCAACAAGCCCTTCATGAGAATGCATTGGAATGATCGATAAGCATATGAAAATAAGCAAAACTTCATTAGTGTACTATGATATCATTACATACTCACCAGAGTGGTTAAAACTGGAAAGAGAGCATCAAATCCTGACAAGATTATGAAGCAACTGGGACTCCCATGCATTGCTAGAATGACCTTTTTTACTTGCTAGGGATAGATACATTGAACAAGCTAGGCAAATGTCCTATGACTGAGCTATATATCACTTGTTTTGTTGTTTGTTTGAGGCAGGGACTCACTATAAAGCTCAGCCTGACCTTGAGATTTTTATCTTAATTCCTGAATCTTCCCAGTGCTGAGATGTGAGCCACCATGCCCATCCCAGCACAATTACTTTTGAAAACTATTTCACAATGTTTGCCAAATCTAAATATAGTCACACCTTGATGCACAGCAACCAACTATGAATTTATCAATATAAATATATACACAAGATATGTATTTATCCATTTTGGGCCTTTTTTTCAGACAGTTTCCCTGTAGCCACAGCTGTCTTAGAACACATCTTCCTCTGCCTCCTGAGTGCTGTGATTAAAGGCATGCACTACCATACCCAGCTAAGATATGTATATATTTTTATACAAATGACATATGCAAGAATGTTCATAACAGTAGTATTTAAACTTCAAAACTGAAAAACCCCAATGTTCCTCAACTGGAGTGTGTGCAAACAATAGTATAAGCATAGTATAAGCATGTGAAAGAATGACACAAGTCAATAAAAACAGTGTACGACAGATCAGTTTTATAAATGAAAATGTTCAGTGAAGGACAACACAGAAATATTCTATAGCATGACTTCTGTAAACATTTTAACAAAGGTAAGCTGTACTGGGATAATAAAAGTCGGGATACTGGCTATCCTTTGGAAGGAAAGTAGTAACTAGTGAGTGGCAGAGGGGCCATTTGGGATTTAGGTACATTTTACTTATCTATCTAGACTTGCCTTATTGGAGTGTATTCACTTTGTGACCCTTTGCTGTGCTATACACTTGAGATTTGTGCCCTTGTTGTATGTTATACTCCAAAACAGTAATTTTGGTACACTCAAAATTTTTGGAGACATTTATTACATTAAATTGTTGGATTTAATAGAAGAATTTCTCTATGTACTCAAAAAGTACTGTGTTAAGATTAATATGCCATTCATTTAAATTTTTTTCTTTCACTGAAAAATAACTCAACAAATGTGTTACAACTTCCAGTTGATAAGGGATGGGTGTACAGTCGAGGATAATTCTGTAACTTAAGATGATACTTGAACACAGAAGGGTTAGACTTAGCGATGAAATGAAAAAATTGTGCAATAGAAGAAAAGCACACATGGTGGCGCTGCAGACTAAGAATATGAACATGTCCCCGCTTCCCCCACCTCCAGGACGCCATTCTGGGGATCAGATCTCTGATTGCTCCCCAGAAGATAGAGCCATTTAGGTAAGAGCTAGCAAATAGACCTGGAAAAGCATCTCTCTGAGTGCAAGTCAGTAAAAATTAATTCAACATAATTTCACCAAACTCACTCGGTGGGTTGAAACCGCCTTGAAGAAGCTGTGCCCTCTGGACACCCTCTGGACAATGGAGACAGCGCTACCAAAAGCCACACAGAAAAGGCAAGTGGTTTTGCTTACTATGTTATTGCTTTTGTGGGAGGTTGAATGTGAAGCAGTTACATATTCCATACCAGAAGAAACAGAAAGTGGCTTCTTGGTGGCTAATCTAGCAAAGGATCTGGGGCTCAAGGTGGGGGACCTGGCCTCTCGAGGAGCTCGAATCCATTACAAAGGAAACAAAGAGCTCTTGCAGCTCGATGTAAAGACAGGCAATTTGCTTCTGTATGAAAAACTGGACCGGGAGGTCCTGTGTGGCATTACAGAACCCTGTGTGTTGCATTTCCAGCTGATACTGGACAACCCAGTGCAGTTTTTTCAAACTGATCTGCAACTCACAGACATAAATGACCATTCCCCAGCATTTCCAGACAGGGAAATGCTCCTAAAAATTCCTGAGAATGTTCAGCCAGGGACTGTGTTTCCTCTAAAAACAGCTCAGGACTTAGACATAGGGAGCAATGCTGTTCAGAACTACACCATCAGCCCCAACCTCAATTTCCATGTTGTCACTCAAAATCGTGGAGATGGCAGGAAATACCCGGAGCTGGTGCTGGACAGAGCGCTGGATAGGGAGGAGCAGCCTGAGCTCAGCTTAACCCTCACTGCGCTGGATGGGGGGGCTTCGCCCAGGTCTGGGACCACCACAGTTCGAATTGAAGTCCTGGACATCAATGACAACGCCCCCCAGTTCATACAGCCAGTCTATGCGGTGCAGGTTCCTGAGAACAGCCCACTTGATTCCTTAGTTATCACTGTCTCTGCCAGAGATTTAGACGCTGGGACTCACGGGAATTTAGCCTACTCTCTATTTCAAGGTGATGAAGTTTCTCAACCATTTGAAATAGATGAAATCACGGGAGAAATTCGTCTGAAACAGGCAGTAGATTTTGAGACAACTCGAAATTATAACATGGAAATTATAGCCACGGACAGTGGGGGGCTTTCTGGAAAATGCAGTGTGGCTGTAGAGGTGGTGGATGTGAATGACAACGCGCCAGAACTGACCATATCTTCACTCACTAGTTCTATCCCAGAAAATGCACCTGAGACTGTAGTTGCTGTTTTCAGTGTTTCTGATCCAGATTCTGGAGACAATGGAAAAATGGTTTGTTCTATTCAGAACGACCTCCCATTCCTGTTGAAGCCCACATTGAAAAACTTCTATACCTTACTGACAGAGGGGCCACTAGACAGAGAGAGCAGAGCTGAGTACAGCATCACCATCACAGTCTCCGACCTGGGCACACCCAGGCTGAAAACCCAGCACAACATAACCTTGCAGGTCTCCGACGTCAACGACAACGCCCCCGCCTTCAGCCAAGCCTCCTACACCATGTACGTCCCCGAGAACAACAGCCCCGCCCTGCACATAGGCACAGTCAGAGCCACAGACTCAGACTCAGGCGCCAACGCCCAGCTCACCTACTCGCTGCTGCCACCCCACGACCCGCACCTGGCCCTCGCCTCGCTGGTGTCCATCAACGCCGACAACGGGCAGCTGTTCGCCCTCAGGGCGCTGGACTACGAGGCCCTGCAGGCCTTCGAGTTCCGCGTGGGCGCCGCAGACCGAGGCTCGCCCGCGCTCAGCAGCCAGGCGCTGGTGCGCGTGCTGGTGCTGGACGCCAACGACAACGCGCCCTTCGTGCTCTACCCGCTGCAGAACGCCTCTGCGCCCTGCACCGAGCTGCTGCCCAGGGCGGCCGAGCCGGGCTACCTGCTCACCAAGGTGGTGGCGGTCGACCGCGACTCGGGCCAGAACGCCTGGCTGTCGTTCCAGCTGCTCAAGGCCACCGAGCCAGGCCTGTTCGGAGTCTGGCCGCACAATGGCGAGGTGCGCACCGCCAGGCTGCTGAGCGAGCGCGACGCGCCCAGGCACAGGCTGCTGCTGCTGGTCAAGGACAATGGCGAGCCGCCGCAGTCGGCCAGCGTCACGCTGCACGTGCTGCTGGTGGATGGCTTCTCGCAGCCCTACCTGCCGCCGCCCGAAGTGGCGCGCCAGCCCGCGCAGCCCGACGCGCTCACGCTCTACCTGGTCATCGCCTTGGCCTCGGTGTCTTCGCTCTTCCTCTTCTCGCTGCTGCTCTTCGTGGCCCTCAGGCTGTGCAGGAGGACCAGGCCGGCCTCTCTGCCTGGCGGCTCTGTGCCTGAGGGCCGCTTTCTGGGACATCTGCTGGACGTCAGGGGGGCGGGGACCCTGTCCCACAGCTACCAGTATGAGGTGTGTCTGGCGGGAGACAGTGGGACAGATGAGTTCAAATTCCTGCAGCCAATTATCCCCACTAGTCTAATTCAAGATACCTAGCAAAATTTAAATTTCAGGGAGGCTTTAACGGTTAGTAACAATATAAAATTTGTTGCTGGCTACAAACGTTTTTTGTTTTGCATTCAATAATCTTTCTTTAGACACAGACATTATACACACACACACACACTTTCTTTGTAGCTTGTTAATGGTGTTATATCTTCATTTCTTATGCTGCTTTCTAATTTACCAGTGCAGTCTTAATGTGACTTTCATTAATAGGAGAGAATATAAAAAGCAACTTTATTTTCTTTCTGTGGTCATTTCAAATAGAATTCTTAAAATATTTTATTTTTCCTTTCATGTATATGACTGTATTGCCTGCATGTATGTAAGTGACCCCAGAGGTCAGAGAGGGCATCAGAGTCCCCTAGAACTGGAGTTATGGAGGGTTGTTAGCGCCATGTGGGTGCTGGGAATCCTACCCAGGTCCTCTCCAGGAGCAGCTGGTGCTCTTAACTGCTGAATGAGGTCTCCAGCCCTTTAGTTTTTAAAGAACTCATCTCCTCTTCTGTTTTCATAATTAGGACAGATTTCCAAACCACCAATTTCAAGTTAGTTTGCTGACGATATTCGTATTGCTTGCTTTGTAATATTTGGTTCACTTTTCACTTTCATCATGGTTGATGAATTGTACAAAGTAACAGGGTTCATTGTGACATTTTCAACCATGCAATTACCATAGTTGATCATGTTCACCCCCTTACTACCCTCTATAATCTTTTCATTGCTACTCCTAGCAGCTTCAACCTCTGTAAATACCTCATTTTGCCTTCAAGTACTTTAAGAGCATGACTTCAAGAGCTTAATGTGATCTCCTACAAATGACATAATTTCTTTATGGCTGAATGAAACAACTCCATGATGTACATATACATTTTCTTCATCATTTCTTCAGTTATGATTGTAAGCAGCTGTCAGTTGTCTGTGGCTAATGAAGTGGAAGAATAAGTGAAATGTGCTTTTTAAAGACGTAATTTGTTGTGTTTTTACAAGCATTGCACACAGAGGTACTGAATTTAATTAATTATTCTCTTTATTGTCTGTTTCAATTAGCATTTCAGTGTTGTATTTGCTCATACAGTCTAAAAAATTTAAATGTAGCACAAAACAACAAATTACTCTTAGATTATCATTTTATTTCTTAAAGCATTTTAAATAACTGAGTGTGCTTTGCCTTTTGCATGAGAAGTTATTTAGTGAGGCATGCGATGGGGTGATAATTTTATTTGTAAATGCTGGGTGTAAATTGGGGCATTTAAAAAATTTCAGGCGTGGTGGCGCATGCCTTTAATCTCAGCACTCAGGAGGCAAAGGCAGGCGGATCTCTGTGAGTTCGAGGCCAGCATGGTCTCCATAATGAATCCAGGTCAGCTAGGGCTATAGGGAGACCCTGTCTCAAAAAAAATTTCAACAAAGTACACAGATGAATGCTGTCTGTTTTAGTGAAAGGAGTTTCCTGGACAGTCTTACTTCATCATTAATACCTACTTGCCATAAATATGGTGACTTAGGGAAAATATTTTCTTTGTTTCCTGTCATAATTCCTTCCTTGACATTTCAATATGACATAAGATTTTTCATGACCTTTTGGGATGAAAACTGCCAATTCATATAGGTACTCTATTGCCAACATTGTAATTAAAAGATATACAAGAAGCTGGACATGGTGGTGCACACCTTTAATTCCAGCACTCCAGAGGCAGAGGCAGGCGGATCCTTGTGAGATTGAGGCCAGCCTGGTCTGCATTGGGAGTTCCAGGCCTACTGGGGCTACAGAGAGACCCTGTCTCAAAAAAAAAAAAGATATACAAGAATAGGAACTTATACAGGAAGAAGAACAATATTACTGGGAGAGTTTACATTTGCTACATCACAAGTGAAATACAAAAAGAAAATAAGCAAACCTTTATATCTTTGTTCGAGAAATTTATTTAAAAATGAATTTTCCCCTCATAGGCATTTTCTCATTCAGAGAAAATGTCTAGGATCTGAATGTTCATGTCCACAAGAAAAAACTTCTTAAAATTTTAAAAGTTTTTTGAAAGGTCCTGAAAGAGAAAATGAATTTAAGATCAAGATGTTTTCAATCAAGTGTAGTTATAACCACATTCAAACATCTGTGGGAGTGGGGCTGTAGCTCATTGGGAGAGCATGATCTTCCGCTTCGTGTTTAGCATGCAGGAAGCCCTGGGTTCAACTCCTGCCACAACAAAATGGGGAGAAGCAGTCAACATATGTAAATGAACATTCAAAGCATAAATTCTTATTTTTCGGGGACTGGGGAACAGGGTCTCCCTGTAGCCCCAGCTGGCCTGAAACTCAATATGTAGACCAGGCTGGCTTTGATCTCACAGAAATCCCCCTGCTTCTGCCTCCTGAGTGCTTGGATTAAAGGTGTGTGCCACCATGCCTGGCCAAAACATGAATTGTCAATAACTGAGAAAAATATTTCCTTTCAGCTTAAATACTCCATTCTTTGTATGAATATATGAATTTGTATATTTTAATCAGATTTTTTGGAATCTTTTATTGACTAATCTTCTTTTGGAGGTTTGCTCATACTAATATTGGTTTTAATAATCTTTAAACAAAGAGGGGAAAGGGTAAATAGAGGTCTTCATGATAATTTGAGCCCTGGCTTCAGCAGATCCAAGCCTTGATTGAGAAGGTTGGCTCAGCTTTGTCACATATGCGTAGAAGTTCTATTCCAACCCCTAAAGATGTGTTTGAGCTAGGCCCCAGCTGCCTTAGGAGTTATCCATGAAGTCAAAATCTCAGAGAACACCCCGCACTTCATGGCTGTTATGTCTATCCTAGTTTTCGTTCTGTTGCTTTGATAAACTCTATGACCAGAGGAGAGCAAACGGTTTATTTGGCTTATACTTCCACATCACAGTCCACCATTGAGGGGACTTGGGGCAGGAACTCCAGCAGGAACTTTAAGAAGAAACCATGGAGATAAACTGGAGATAAACTACTTACTGGCTTGCTGCTTCTTCTAGTTTGCTGCTTCTGGCTTGCTCTTATGCAGTCCAGTCCCATCCACCCAGGGATGTCATGTTCATCCACAATGAGCTGGCCCCTCATCAAGAAAATGCCCCACAGAAGAAAATGCCGCATAGACATTCCTACAGGCCAGTCTGACAGGAAACTCAGCAGCTGAGGTTCTTTCTTCCAAGCTGTTTCTAGTTTGAATCAAGTTAACAAAAACTAGCAAATATAACAGTGTCTGTTAAGGTAGTAGACATGAGAGCTTATGGAGATATTTTTACATTTGAATCTTTAAAGTAAATAACTGATTTTAAATATAATTATAACTGAAGTAATTAATGAGTGATGATTACATGGAAAAACTCATGACCTTGATTCAGGTAATAAATATGCAAATTTGATAATTCTGAGAAACAGTAAGATATAATCCAAAAATTCCTCTTATGAACTAGTGGTCACTATATTTTCTTTTTCAGAAAAATACTATGAGGCTCTAGGGATCATACAAAACTAGCATGTTCCTCCAAAGGCCATCTCCTCATGAAACTATATAACAGAGATTAGAGCTGAGTTCAGTATCTGTCACCAGGGGAGATCCTTACATGCATACCAAACTGTTTTCTGACACTCTCAACAACTCCATGATCCAAATTTCATGTACTTTTAAAAGTCTACAATAAACATATGCCTACCATGCACATTGATGGTGCCAAATCCAAAGACTTCTTAGGGGCTGACATCCAGGCCATTTACCCATTTCTACCACAAGACATACCTCAACTCTTTCTCAGTGTCAAAGGCAAGGGCAATGGAACCTTTATGCTTTGGTGTCCCTGGTTTTTGAGTCTTAACAATTGTGGGTTCTAAAATATTGGAGGCTTCTTGCAGTTGGGCATCACTGTCTGATGAATGTTGTGATACAAAACAATAGCTAGATGATAAAAATCACATCAAAGAAGTTCTGCATTGTATACTATGATGAGTACATAGAACAAGGTGGCAACCTGGATGAAGCTTGGGCCAAATCTCATGACTGTTTTATATTATTTCAAACCTTGGAGCCTTGGACATTTATTGTATGGTTCCATGTCCTGGAAGCATGGAACAGGGAGCACTCAAGCAGGCTCCTGAATGACAACCACAGCCAGGCACAAGTTTTAAGGATTATTGAAAGCCACAGTCACCCCACATCTAGCCTGGGACTTCTCTCAGCCTCCCCTTCCCATTCAAACCAAGAATTTACATGAACAGGAAGAAGAAAAGGTCAGGATTTAAAGACATACCAATTAAAATTATCCAATATGAGGAATAGGAAGACAAACTGCAGAGAATGGAGGCTTGGAAACTTGGATGAGCAAATACACACAGACATGCTTGGAATCCAAGAAAGAAAGAAAAGAAGAGAAAAGAGAGAAAGAAAAAGAAAGTGGAAAGAAAGAAAAAGAAAGAAAGGAAAGGAAAAAAGAACAGAAAGAATATTTGAAGAAATACTGGTTGAAGACATCTCAAATTCAATGAGAAACGTTGATCTGAACATCTAAGAAGCCCAAAGAACGACTGTGACAAAATAAAAAGAAATCTACGTCTTGACCATATCATGATTAAACTGAAATATCAAAAGGATAATTTCAAAAGCCAGCAAGAAAGACGTGACTCCTAACACAGAAGTGGATTACACACTGATTAACAAGCAGGATTATTTAGAATGGAATTTTCAAAAACAATGCACATAACTCCAACAATTTGTTTCTAAGAGAAATCATGAAGATAAAAGGTAGTGAGAGGGGCTGGAGAGATGGCTCAGTAGTTAAGAGCACTGCTGCTCTTACAGGTGACCTGGGTCAGTTTTTAGCACCTACATGGACAAAAGCATTTGGAATGATGAAAACATCAAGCTATTGGGAAGATATAACAATCACAAACATATGTACTTATCTGTAGAGATTTAAAGTACATGAAACAAAATTTCTCTCTCTCTGTCCTTGCTCACAGACACACATCAACAATAGCTGAAATCTGAAATGTTCAGTATCAACATTTTCTATAATGGGTAGAATTACTAACAATGTCACAAGGAAAAAAGACTCAATCTTACAGACCAATCATATCTAAAAGAACATTCTACCTAATTACAGCAGGATAGGCATTCTTTTTAAGTCCATATAGAACATTTTCCAAGATATATTATGTATTTCATGATAAAGTAAGTTAATAAACATTAGAACAAAGTTTGTTCTCCAAATACAATGGAGTAAAACTGTAATACAGTGGCAAGGGAAACAGAGAAAATTTATAAATATGAGGAAATAAATCAACACACTTCTAAGCAGACAGAGTCAATGAAAAAATACCAAGGGATATTATAAAATACTCTGAAATGAATGTAAGTGAAATCACAAAAATCAGAACTTATGGCATGTAATGAAAGCTGTTCTCAGGTCTAATGAGGTGGCTCAGTGAGTCAAGGCTCTGCCTCCAAGACTGGTGACCTGAGTTCAACCACAAGGAGGGAGGACTAGGAGACAAGAGAGCCCCACAAATTGTCCTCTGACCCCATACATGCGTCATGGCACATAATGCCCCTACACCAAACACACAGAATATAAATAAAGTTTACCTTAAAGCTGTGTTTAGATGAAACGTTAAAGTAGAAAAAAAATCCTGTATTTTAAACAGAAATATCTCAATTCAATAACTAAAGGTTACAAGTTTAAAAAAAAATAGACCCATTTGATGGTAGTAGTCAATGGAGAGATGCATAACTGATCAAAGTATTGAGACTAAGCGACTTAGTGCTCAGCACTGAATGGGTCATTTATATCAACTTCCCCCCACCAAGGCTCAAAGAACATGGAGGAAGAGGAGGCAGAAAGAATGTAAGGGCCTGAGGATGGGGAGGAGTGCTGTGAATGATGTGAAATGTTGTCTTCTATATATGACACGGCTATCACAATCATGAACAGCTGGGGTTACCTGTACAACATCAACCCAGTCAAAATCTCAGCAGAGATGGGTTGGGGATCTCCAAGCCCTACCCACTATTGAGGAGCTCTTTGCAGTGGATAATTTGAGTGGGGGAAAGGATCACTCTTTTTGAGGATGTGGCCACTGATAGGATTCCCGTGGTCCAGTGGATGGCCCTATACCCATGAACATATGGGCAGCATTCACTGGACTTAGTATGTTATTTTAAAAGGTATGAAGTTGGGAGGGGAACATGCTGGAGATACATAGGAAGAGCCAGAGGAGGGAAAGGGAGTATGTATGGTGATATTTCATTGTATACACCTATAAATTTCTCAAGAAAAACTTTTAAAGAAGAAAAATAAGTAGACCCAAACATGGTGCGTGCCTATAATCCCAGCACTGATGGTGGACGGGAGAATCATGAACTCAAGGCCAATGAGGGCTAAGTAGTAAGAACCTGTCTCAAAAAGCAAATAAAAATAAAATAAAACAAAAAGAGAGGAGAGAGAGAAACTTGAACAAATGACATTGTAAATCAAAAAACAGTGAGGAAAATTAGAAAATTACAGTAAAGGAAGGACACAATATAAAAACAATGAAGAAAATCAACTGAGTCAAAGGTTAAACTTTGTTCCAGAAAAAGAGGAGTCAACCAAAATCACAAATAACAGAGAGGAAATTATTACTTACCTTCTAGGGAAAACTGGGGGTTATAAAAGAATACTATGAACAATTTCAAAAACAGCAAGAAAGAAGTGAGTGACTCATAACACACAATCTATTTGAATTGTTCAATCTGGTGTGGCATTCTGTTTAGTTACTTTATCTCTTTTAAGTCTGCTAATCCCAAATCGACAATAAAGTATGTCTCATTTGCTAAAAAAAAAAGAATAGATTTTATTTAAAAAATACACGTAAGTCTAACAGCTTGTTTCCAAGGGAAACCATAACCATGAAGATAAGAAGATAGTGAGATAAATGGCAAAAGAGACAACCAGGCACAACTTCTACCCCAGGGAAAGAGAATTACTAGAAATACACAAATTGATCAAACAAGAAGTCAAAATCTGAACAGACCTGTAAGAAGACCCTGAGTTAATAACCAAAAACTTTCCACAAATAAAGGCCCAGGACCAAATTAGTTCACTGGTGAATTCTATCAAATATTTAAAAGAAAATTAATACATGTACTTAACAAAAATCATTAAAAGGAAAGCAGCAACTAATAAACTCATTCTGTGACATGCTATTACAAAACCAAATATAACAAAATTCCTTTATGAACATCGATGTAAAAATTCTCAACAAAATGTCAGCAAACTCGCTCTAGCAACAGGTAAGATTATAAGGCAAGGTGGAAGATCTACCCAGGAATGCAACTGATTCAACACACAAAAATAAATCAATATGCCTTATGAGCAAACTGAAAGGCGAGACTAGACAATTACCTCAAAAAATGCAGAAAATTTTTTTAGAAAATCATTCAACTACAAAATGAAAACATGGAGCCATCTATATGATGTGACATTGCATATACAAAAGCACAAGGAATCAACAAAAATAATATTAAAAAACAAGTTCAGCAAATTTGAAGAATACGAAATTATTATCCTAAAATTAACTATTTCTGTATACTGCCATTGGACAAACCCCAAAGTGAAATAAAGAAAAAAAGTCCCTTTTGAAATCAAAAGGAGAAAGATACTTGGAAACAAAGTTAATATATAGTTGAATTTTATACAGAATAATAGAAAACATGAAAATACATTAAAGAAGACCTAAATAAGTAGAAAGTTTTCATGGACTGGAAGACTTAATATTGTAAAAAATGACTGTAACTTTAACTTACGTACAGATTCAAAGTAATTCCCATTAAAATGTCAGTTTGCTTTCATCCAGAAATGGTCACATCTCTAAAAGTTTCATATAAAAATGCAAGGAACTCTCAATAGCCAAAACAACACTGAAAAAGAACAAAATCAAAAGAATTGAATTTCCTGATTGTAAAGAAATATGCTAAGTTAGAAATCAGATATTTGAATATTTGATAAATCAAGCACATAAATATTCCCTTCTACTTAGTATACATGACAAAGATTTGTTAGAAGTTGTGTTAGACTGCACCTCAAATTTCTTATGTCAAACTACAAAATATCTTAAGCTTGGAAGGATAGGCAATGTTAAATTTTAGTTTATTGTCACAGTGAGCACAATTTCCTTTGCATTTAATTCATTCATATGGTCAGCTGACAAATCTGATCTGTGTGTCTATCTCTGTCTACTGGAACATTTCAACAAATAATTCCTTCTATAAGAATTTATAATAAATTTCACAAACCTTTGATATTAACCATAGATTGTTGGTATTCTAGCATTGCAAAATATCATTATTATGAATATGATTTAAGAACATAACAACACTGGTTAAAATCTAATCCTGGGGAAATAGCTCAGTGGTGCACTGATGGCAAGTGTGAAACCCTCTGTATGCATACCTTCTAATAACTACCTAATTTATCTTTCTCTCATTAAGAAATTAATGTTTGAGCTGTATGTTTACTCCTTAAAGTTAAGAACAAAACAAGACATATCATTATGGGGCTTAAAAATACTTCCTTTTAAAAAATGATTATTCAAAATTTAAGAATGTGTGGAAAGACTAAGCCATCATCTTGTTTTGTGTTCCCCGTTCTTCTAATGGGCAGTGGTAGAATAACCTTACCAATTATGCAATTTAAAGCAATAGCAACATGGTTTAAAAAAACTGTATACACTTTAAAATATGCCATTCATCTGGAAACTTTTAAAGGGTGTTTTGGCTTGAATATAGTTACTGAATCAATTTCTCAAACAAGACGCAGGGTGGCGCTGCAGGCTAAGATTGTAAATAGAGAGCCCTAAAAATCTCCGGAATTGCTTTTGTTGCAAGACAGAATAAAACAAAGGCCTGAGCTTTGCAAGCAATACAGAGCTATGAAAGGGTTTGGGCCAGGATACACTACATTAATGTACTATTAAGAGCAATTTTGTGAAGACTCTTCCAGACATTTCAAACCTTTCTAGGACATCATGGAGAAGCAGGAGAGACAGTCAGGGAGAATTCCTCCAAACAGGCAAGTAATGGCTTTGATTTTTATGATGCTTTTTGTTCATGTTCTCAGCGAGACTACTCCATACTCTATGTTGGAGGAAACAGACAGCGGTTCCCTTGTAGCCCATCTGGCCAAGGACTTGGGGCTGGGATCTGGGGAACTGGCTGCCCGGTCTGCACGGGTGATTTCTGACGATTACAAGCAGCGATTGCTACTGGATCTTGAGACTGGAGATTTGTTTCTGAGAGAGAAACTAGACCGGGAAGAGCTGTGTGGGCCCGTGGAGCCATGTATACTGCATTTCCAGGTGTCTCTTGAAAGACCAGTGGAATTTTTTCAAGAGCAATTATTGATCCAGGACATAAATGATCACTCTCCAGAATTCCCAGATGGGGAAGTGCTCTTGAAAATACTGGAAAAC
The DNA here is from genome assembly GCF_000622305.1 of Nannospalax galili. Taxonomy (NCBI): domain Eukaryota; kingdom Metazoa; phylum Chordata; class Mammalia; order Rodentia; family Spalacidae; genus Nannospalax; species Nannospalax galili. The sequence continues at coordinate 857,876 of NW_008340429.1, forward strand.
AGTGAGCCTGGGACTCGGTTTCCATTGAAATCAGCCCAGGATTTGGATGTGGGCAGCAATGGGCTCCAACAATACACCATCAGCCCCAATTCTCATTTTCATGTGCTCACTAGAAATCATAGTGAGGGCAAGAAATCCCCAGAATTGGTGCAAGACAGAGCCCTGGACAGAGAGGAGCAGGCTGAGTTCAGCTTAACCCTCACCGCTTGGGATGGTGGGTCTCCACCTAGGTCTGGGACAGTCCTGGTTCGAATCCTGATCATGGATGTGAATGACAATGCTCCTGAATTTGTACACACCCCCTATGAGGTGCAGGTCCTGGAGACCAGTCCCCCAGACTCCCTAGTCCTTACTGTCTTAGCCCAGGATGCAGATGCTGGGTACTTTGGCAATGTTTCCTATGGCTTGTTTCAAGCATCAGATGAGATTCAACAAACATTCTCGATAAATGAAGCCACAGGAGAAATTCGATTGAAAAAGGAATTGGACTTTGAAAAAATTAAGTCTTATCATGTGGAAATCGAGGCCACAGATGGAGGAGGACTGTCTGGGAAAGGCATTGTAGTGGTAGAGGTGGTGGATGTGAACGACAATGCCCCGGAACTGACCATTTCGTCACTCACCAGCTCAGTACCAGAAAACGCTCCTGAAACCATACTCTGCATATTCAGAGTTGGAGACAGAGATTCCGGAGAGAACGGAAAGATCGTTTGTTCTATCCCAGATAATCTGCCATTCCTTTTAAAACCTACTTTCAAGAACTTTTACACCTTAGTGACAGAAGGGCCACTAGACAGAGAGAGCAGAGCTGAATACAACATCACCATCACAGTCTCTGACCTGGGCACACCCAGGCTGAAAACCCAGCACAACATAACCTTGCATGTCTCCGACGTCAACGACAACGCCCCCGCCTTCAGCCAAGCCTCCTACACCATGTACGTCCCCGAGAACAACAGCCCCGCCCTGCACATAGGCACAGTCAGAGCCACAGACTCAGACTCAGGCGCCAACGCCCAGCTCACCTACTCGCTGCTGCCGCCCCACGACCCGCACCTGGCCCTCGCCTCGCTGGTGTCCATCAACGCCGACAACGGGCAGCTGTTCGCCCTCAGGGCGCTGGACTACGAGGCCCTGCAGGCCTTCGAGTTCCGCGTGGGCGCCGCAGACCGAGGCTCGCCCGCGCTCAGCAGCCAGGCGCTGGTGCGCGTGCTGGTGCTGGACGCCAACGACAACGCGCCCTTCGTGCTCTACCCGCTGCAGAACGCCTCTGCGCCCTGCACCGAGCTGCTGCCCAGGGCGGCCGAGCCGGGCTACCTGCTCACCAAGGTGGTGGCGGTCGACCGCGACTCGGGCCAGAACGCCTGGCTGTCGTTCCAGCTGCTCAAGGCCACCGAGCCAGGCCTGTTCGGAGTCTGGCCGCACAATGGCGAGGTGCGCACCGCCAGGCTGCTGAGCGAGCGCGACGCGCCCAGGCACAGGCTGCTGCTGCTGGTCAAGGACAATGGCGAGCCGCCGCAGTCGGCCAGCGTCACGCTGCACGTGCTGCTGGTGGATGGCTTCTCGCAGCCCTACCTGCCGCCGCCCGAAGTGGCGCGCCAGCCCGCGCAGCCCGACGCGCTCACGCTCTACCTGGTCATCGCCTTGGCCTCGGTGTCTTCGCTCTTCCTCTTCTCGCTGCTGCTCTTCGTGGCCCTCAGGCTGTGCAGGAGGACCAGGCCGGCCTCTCTGCCTGGCGGCTCTGTGCCTGAGGGCCGCTTTCCTGGACATCTGCTGGACGTCAGTGGGGCGGGGACCCTGTCCCACAGCTACCAATATGAGGTCTTTCTGAAACCCATGGTCCCCAACCTGTTGCTTCAGGACCCTGGGAGAGAAGTTAAGGAAAATCCCCACTGCAGGAATAGCTTTGAGTTCAGCTAGTGTTGTAAATGATCCAATGAGTCTTGTAATATTGCTAAATTTAATGCCTTTCAAATAGGTAATTGTATTGATATCAAACTTCTTTTCCACTACTGCAGTGTCCATGTCCCTAACAGCTCTCACTTCATTTTTATCAGTATTACATATGCTCAGCATTTCTAATTATACTAAATGTTACATATGAATTTTCTCCGTGTTTGAAGTCTGTTGGTGACTAATATGCTCATAACTATAAATAATTCAAGTAGCATAAAATTTGTTTTAATGAATTTCTTAATGAATTTTCTAAATTCCTATTAACATGCACTGGAACATTAATACACAAAATTGTGACCCTGCTGGTGGTGAGAATCAGGTGTATTGGTGCTTGTTTTGTTTGATTGCAAATGTTCCAAAAGTACTGAGGTTCAGTTTTTCAGGTGTCATTTAATAAAAATTAAAGAGAAAAATCTTAGTTTCTCCTGGCATGTAACAAATTAATTCACCAATAAACATAAACCTTTTCAAAAAGTAACCTCAAAATCTGAGTTATTCTCTAACTTCCTCCAGAGGATTCAGGGATGCTCCTGACACCCCATAGGAGGAGGTCAAAGTATAGTGTCTGATTCCACCTTTCAAAAGAGAAAATTTCTTCTGAAATCTTGAAATTTGTTTAGTTCTTATTATTCACTAACCTCAAAATTTTCACTTGATGAAATCAACAATAGAATTTATTCTTTTGAGTTTATCTTTCTGCTCTCTTGTTTAGTGTAGCATTAAGTTATTTTTAGCTAACTTGAACTTTCAATCAAGTGAACATTGCATTTTTAAAGAGCTTGGAATTCTTAGTAACCAATGTTAGGTGTAAAACATATTTTATTCAAGTTGAATAGTGAACACTGCATTTTATCAAACAAATATTTGCTCATGATTAGAACGGTTGTATGTTTATTGAATTATGCTTTTTATGTTACATTCAATAAGTCTAATGAACTGATTGTGTGATTCTAGCTAGTTATACTTATTTGGATATGTCTGTAAGATAGTCATTGAACTTCTGGCAGAAAATGAGCAATTAAAAGCTTTCTTTACAAGCTAATATTTATTTTTAATGTCAAGTATTCTATTTTGGCTTAAGTACTTGTTCTTTCAACTGAATTAGTCCCCCACCCCCAAGGATTTAATAGAACAAAAAAAAAGAAAAATTATTGTTAGTTTAAGTTATTCTCTTTTTTGTTTTTCTTGAAACATAGTTTTTACTCTTCATTTGATTAAAAAATTGAAAAGAGAAAGAAATAATCTGGGGCTGAGGAGATGGCTCAGTCAGTAAAGTGTTTGCTGTGCAGGAATGAGCACCTATGTTCAACCCCCAGCACCCTTGAAAAAAAATGCCAGGGTAGCATTTACCTGTAACCTCAACACTGGGCAGGTGGAGTCAGGTGGATCCCTGGGGCAGACTTGCTGGTCAGCATATCTAGTTGAATCACTGAGTTCAGTAAGAGATCTTCTGTCAAAAAATATAAGGTGGAGAGTTGTTGCAGTTGCAGAAGACACCAGCCATCAACTCTTGCATGCATGCACATGCAAGTGTACATACACATGAACATGTACACACATGTATACATATTCACAAAAATAGATGAACATGAGGATAGAACTAAGCATAAATAGATGCCATAAATGTAGTAGTCAAAAAATTCTAAAATTGATAACGTCTGTTGAAGATGTTCTGTGAAATCCTGTCACTTTAAATAAAAGTCAAGGCACACCTTGAGATAGCATAGGAAAGTTTCTCAATGCAAAGTCAAATAAAGAGGAAAAAATCTTACAACTAATGAAAAGATGTATTATTTCTAAAAAATTATATTTGAGGAGGAAGCATAAAAACTTACATCATGTTAATCAGTAGAAGTGATAAACATTACCATTGAAATCTACCCTATGACTTTATAGACATATACAGGCGCCAAGGATCCAAGTGCAACCGATTATGACCAGTAATAATCAGATACATACAGATTAGAGATGCATGCACCAATATCACAGTGTTATTAGCAAAAACAATGAGTCTTTCTGTAAAAAACAGTATTATTTTAAAATGAAATGGAGATCCTTTTTAAAGCTTAAAAACATTCAATTTTATGTCTTAGAGAGTTTATACTGAATTCAATATCGTATAACTGTAGTAATTCAACAGTGAACCTAAAAATTTTATAGGCACTTTTGAAAGAGATGTATCTTTGCTCTGGAAACTGTTATTGAGTATGTTAAAATTATAAAGGAATGCTTCTTCTGAAAAAAAAATACAAGCTAGTTTTAGCAAATCAATACATAAATAATTCCTATTCCTTATTGGAATAAACCAAAGCTTTATTTAAAGCCCTTGCCATGATGATTTTAATGTATTTTTCTGTTGACACATTCAGTACAACAAAATGTATCAGAACCTCCCATAGATCAGATAAAGACTCATAATAAAAAGTTTAATAAAACTGGCCAACAACAACAACAACAAAGGGGATGAGATAGCCTGAGAGGGTGGGTTCTGACCTCCATCTGTGGAGCAGCTGGGATCTCAGCAGACCACCAGGGAGTGCCTGTTCCCACCTCCCTCTGGCATAGGGCTGAGAACTCAGGGGACTGCCTGAGAGTGCCAGGATCCTGCCTCCACATGGTGATAAGAGTTAATGCAATTTGGGAGTCTTTTAGATAGACCTATTGAAGGGGTACCCCAATTGCCTCACTCTGTGTCCCTGTTCAGCATGGAAGAAGCCAGAGTGGTCTGTGTCCCGATTCCCTATCTGTAAGCTGGTAACCTCTTCAGAGGATGGTGTGATAAGAATAGGAGGTAGAAATTGACTAGGAAGTTAGGGTGAAAAAAAAAAAAAACCCAAAGAAAAGTATCCAACTTCTTGGCTAAAAGTCAAAATGTCCTTGGGCCGCTTAGCAACATACTCTGTTCCAAAGGCCAAAAATGTCAAAAGTATTTGGGAGCTCTTATCTAATCCTTAAAGGATTTTAGGGTTACCTCTTGGGAGTTGGGGGGAGAATGCAGCAAAAACCCCATAAAAGAAGAAGAAAGAGTACATGAAGTTATCAGAAAAAAGTGATGGGGAGATATGGGAAGAATTGGAGAGGAGGCAGTGGGCATGGATTTGATCAAAACACCTTATATGCTTATATGCCTGTATGAAATTCTCAATAAATTATTTTTTAAAAATGAAAGGGGATGATTCTGAACAATTTTGTGCCAATAAACTGGATAGCTTATACAAAGTATCATTTAAAATTCTGATTTTCCAAAACTGAGATAAGAAAAAAATAGAAAATCTAAAAACTTTAATTGGCTTTTAAAATGGTTTCATAATATCAAATGCCTGGCTATAGAATGGTCATAACACTTTCATATGGAAAACTTTAAAACATTTTTGAGAAAAGGTAAAAATGTAAATAGATTGAAGAGCACACAATGGTCACTAACTGAAAGATTCAGTAGTTGAAATGCTGGTTCCCCTGACCAATCTATAAAAACAACAAAATCTTTTCTATGTCCAGTGTGGTATGGGTTCAGAGAATCCTCTAGGAAAGGCACAGCATGAAGGAAAGACACAACACTTAATTTGAATCCCAAAAGTCGAGATTCCCCTGAGGAAACAGAGGCCCTGAGTTCCTGTTCTGCTGTGTATTTGTTGCCTTAGCTTCCATAAATAGAACAAAGACATTATTCAATGCAGATAGCCATGTGAAAGCTTCTTCAAAACCTCTTGGCATGCTATTTTAAGACAGAACTTGTTTGCTAAGGTGAAAACTAGCTAAGCATAACAGAACTTATGACCTGCAATTAGCATGCTTTTTTCTTATCAAGTCTGGAATCAAGGACACTGCATTCCTTTATTTGCCTCAACACCCATGTCTGTGCAACTTTTGCCATGTGGACATCCTTGACTGCAGGCACCATTATGCATAGTCAAGCATGCTTTCAGTAGCATTCCTGTAAAGCAGTTGTCTCTAACAAATCTGAAACAAAATTTCAACAAGTTTCTGAATATGTATTTCATATGGAAATACAAACAAAAATATGTCAATCTTGATTTTTAAAATAAACTGGAGATAATGCTTAAAGTCATAATTCATGGAAGATTATAATCAGAAAATGAAAATACAAACTATAGACTAGGGCAATGTATTTCCAAAAGACTTATTTCAGAGAGGATGATTGTCCAAAAGATACAAATTTTTTAAACTAAAAATATTTTTAATATTTTAAAAACTCAACAAGAAAACAGTATCATGTAAAAATGCACCAAACACCTTAACAGCTCTTACCAAATAAGAAACACAGATAAGCACATGAAAACATGTAATAAATCCTACATTATTTGAGGCATGCTAAGTCAATAATAATGATACCACAACACAACTATTAGAAAGGCCGAACTCCAGAACACACAATACCAGCTGCTGAGGAGAACATGGAGCACCAGGAACTTTCATCCATTGCTGATGGGAATGAAAAATAGTACAAACACTTTGGAAGACAGTTTGTCAGTTTCTTGACAAATTAAGCATACTCTATGTGATCCAGCAATATGATCCAGATTATATATCCAAAGGAATTGAAAATGTGTCCACACAAGAATTTGAACATGGACATTTATGGAAGCTTTATTCATAATTATCAAAACTTGGAACTGATTGAAGTCCTTCAGTAGGTCAATGGATAAATAGTGATACAAGCTGAAAATAAAATATTCAACACCGAAAAATGAGCTATCAACCCATGTAAAGGTATTGAGAATATAAATGCATGTAGTAAGTCAAGTTAGCCAACCTGACAAGACTCCATGTTGTTTGATTCTGATTGCATAACATTTTGGAAAAGGCAAAACTATAGAGACAGTAAAAATGGCAGTAGTTTCCAGAGGTTCACAGTGGGGAACTACGTAGACTCAGAGGGTTTAGGGGGCAGAGAAACTACTCCATTTGATATTTGAGAGGTAAGTACATGCCAAGGTAATTTTTTTATTGAGCTTTTAAATTTTCATACAATATTTCCCACTCACATCCAGACTCCATCCCCCATCCATGCACACCCCCCGAACCCTATGCACTCTGACATATATGCTGAGTCCTATTCATTCAGGTGTTTGTACCCAAATGTCCTTCAGTGTAAATGCATCCACTGGAGTCTAGTTAGCCCATCCAGTGATCTCATGTAAGTCATACTCTCCCTCACCCAGCAGCAACCAGTCTCAAATAGTTCTTGGTCTAGTGCTGACCTGCCACCTATTTCTTACCTCCCCTTTGGGCCCTTGTTTGATTGAGCTGACATGGATACTGTGTTCGAAGCCACCACTGCCACAGGCTCAAATAAGCAAGCCTCCATTGGCCTGGAAGACTCCACCTCATACATTCATGAACCAGCCCTGCCTCTTACAATCTTTCCACCAAAGCTCACCCAAGATAAATTTGTCCAAAACTATAGCATATACAGCATCAAGAGGGAAACTATATTTAAACTATGGACTTAGTGATAAACATGTGTTAATGTAAACACATCAATGATAATAAATGCACAATTATGGGGATATTAATAACATGGAAGGCTATGCATGTATGTGACTCAGTATACGGAAAATCTCTGTACCATCCAATCATTTTCTCCATGTATCTAAATATAAAAAGGTCCTTTTTTATAATGGAAGTACTTACTTAGATAATAAAGCTATAGTAATCAATAATGTGGCATCACATGATCAACAAAGAGAGAAGTAGAACAGTCAAGGATACCCATGACTACATGGTTAAGACAATGACACCTCTGAAATAATGGGGAATTGATGGTTTCAATACATAGTTCAAAGGCACTTGGAAAAATGGGCCCTAACCTTATTCATTTGCAAAACATCTAAGACAATTACATCTTTAAATATGAAAAGAAAAATAATTAATCTTTCAAAATATGCCATATAAGAATTTTGTGGTGTTGAAGTACACAAAGATTTAGGTAGAACACAAAAATGCTAACCAGAAATGGAAAATGTTGACAAAGCAGACTCAAGGTAAGAAGTTTTGCTTATCAAAGACAACACAATACTATTAAAATACAAGGCACAGAATGGGAAAATATATTTGCAATACATATATCTGAAAAAAAACCTATATACTCAGAACATACAAAATACTCCTACAGAGTAAACAGGCACATGCCCCAAATAGAAAAATGTATAAAAGACACGAACAGTTCCTTTAAAGCAAAGCATCCTACTATGAAATGCTGATTAAACTTACAATATAACATCACCACATACGCACTACAGTGATTAAACCTAAAAGATAACATCAAATGTTGACAAGACCATGGAGCAACTGGAACTCTCATAGTATTACTTTTTGCATAAATTCTATTGTGCTAGGGATCAACTGAAAACTTAAACTGCTAGGCAAATGGGCTAAATTGAAGTACACATCCAGCCCTTAGGATTTTTCTTTTTCTTTTTTCTTTCTTTCTATTTTTTTGTGTGTTTTTGAGACAGGGTCTCCCTGTACCTCCAACTGGCCTGGAACTCAGTATGTAGACCAGGCTGACCTTGAACTAGCAGAGATCTGCCTGCCTCTGCCTCCCAAGTGCTGGGATTAAAGATGTGCACCTGGTGGCATTTTTCTTTTTTTTGAAATGGAGAGCATGCTGCAATCCTACCTTCTATATCTCACCAGTGCTGAGATTACAGTTATGCCCTACCATGGCTGACAGAGTAAAACTACTTTGGAAAAAACTCACAATGTATGCAAAATGTAAATATATTGTCAAACTTTAATGCACAACAATCCAACTCGTATGACTATATTCAGCATAAACAGACATATGATCGCAAAATTATAAATACAATAATGCACATAGAAAAACCATTTAACAATGTTCAAAACCAAAAAAACCCATAATTCATTAAATGGAGTATAAAAATAAATGATGGCACACTCCCACAGAGCAGGAACAAAAAGCAATGAGAAGAAATCAAATTAAAACATTTCACAAATCAATTTCACAAAAACAATGTTGAGTGAAAAACAACGAACAAAAGACAGAGATTCTCTATAAATCTCTTTGCATAAAAGTTCTAACAAATACAAACGTAAAATGGTAGCAGTCAAGATACTGCTTGCCTTTTGTAGAGGGAGTTAGTAACCAGATATTGACAGGCAGGGGAATGGAGGATTTGGGGACACTGTTTCCCTCTAGGTTCTGCTTGTAGGAATGTATTAGCTTTATAAATTTAGTGAGATCTACATATGATCTGTGTCCCTTTTGGGAAGCATGTTGTGTACCATAGCAAAAGTACTTTGTGTAAAATTCAAAAGTTTTATTATTAATTTCTTCAATTTAATCACAATACAGGCCCACAAAAATTTTCATGTTATCAGAAGAATTTTATTAACATTAATATATGATTGTATATTAAAGAAAGATACTTTAAAATTAACTTAGCAAAGGTATATTTAGAACGAACAGCAGGTGAGAGCTCAGTGTGAAGGGCAGGACACTGCTGGGTTAGGATAGGAATGAAAAGAAGGAATTGATGTAACACTGAATATGGACACTTGGTGGCGCTGCAGGCTAAGCGTGAGAATGATAGAATCTTCAGATGTCCAAGACACCATTAAGCTAGCTAGAAAGCAGAACCCTGTCTGCTCCTAGAAGAAGGCATCCAAGGAAAATCTAGGAGGGGGGCAAGATCTCCGGAGATTAAGGACCTCATTAAGTCAGACTGAAATTGAGGTTGTTTTACAAACTATTTGTGTGGATTGCAACCAACTTGAAACTGCACACTCTGGGCTGTGTCTGAACAATGGAGACAGCGCTATTGAAAGCTACATCGAAAAGGCAAGTGGTTTTTCTTGCTATGCACTTGCTTTTGTGGGCGGCTGGCTCTGAGGCAATTAGATATTCCATGCCAGAAGAAACAGAAAGCAGCTACTTGGTGGCTAACCTAGCAAAAGATCTGGGGCTCAAGGTGGGGGAACTGGCCACTCGAGGAGCACAAATCCATCACAAAGGAAACAAAGAGCTCTTGCAGCTCGATGTAAAAACAGGCAATTTGCTTCTGTATGAAAAACTAGACCGGGAGGTGCTGTGCGGGGTGACAGAACCCTGTGTGTTGCATTTCCAGCTACTACTGGAAAACCCTGTGCAGTTTTTCCAAACCGATCTGCAACTCACAGACATAAACGACCATTCTCCAGCGTTCCAAGATGTAGAAATGCTCCTAAAAATCCCTGAGAGCGCCCAGCCAGGGACTGTGTTTCCTCTAAAAACAGCTCAGGACTTAGACATAGGGAGCAACGCTGTTCAGAACTACACCATCAGCCCCAACCTCAATTTCCATGTTGTCACTCAAAATCGCGGAGATGGCAGGAAATACCCGGAGCTGGTGCTGGACAGAGCTCTGGATAGGGAGGAGCAGCCTGAGCTTAGCTTAACCCTCACTGCGCTGGATGGAGGGGCTCCGCCCAGGTCTGGAACCACCACAGTTCGCATTGAAGTCGTGGACATCAATGACAACGCCCCACAGTTTGTACAGCCTCTCTATGAGGTGCAGGTTCCTGAGAACAGCCCACTGGATTCCTTAGTTGTCACTGTCTCTGCCAGAGATTTAGATGCTGGGACTTATGGAAGTGTAGCCTACTCTCTATTTCAAGGTGATGGAGCTTCTCAACCATTTGTAATAGACGAAATCAGAGGAGAAATTCGTCTGAAACAGACATTGGATTTTGAGACAACTCAATATTATAACATGGAAATTATAGCCTCTGACAGTGGTGGCTTTTCCGGAAAATGCAATGTGGCTGTAGAAGTGATGGATGTGAATGACAATTCCCCAGAACTGACCATCAGGACACTCACAAGCTCTGTCCCAGAAAATGCTCTTGAAACTGTAGTTGCTGTTTTCAGTGTTTCTGATCCAGATTCCGGGGACAATGGAAAGATGGTTTGCTCTATTCAGAACGATCTCCCATTCCTGTTGAAACCTACACTGAAGAACTTTTACACCTTAGTAACAGATGGGCCATTAGACAGAGAGAGCAGAGCCGAATACAACATCACCATCACAGTCACCGACCTGGGCACACCCAGGCTGAAAACCCAGCACAACATCACTGTGCAAGTCTCCGACGTCAACGACAACGCCCCCGCCTTCAGCCAAGCCTCCTACACCATGTACGTCCCCGAGAACAACAGCCCCGCCCTGCACATAGGCACAGTCAGAGCCACAGACTCAGACTCAGGCGCCAACGCCCAGCTCACCTACTCGCTGCTGCCGCCCCACGACCCGCACCTGGCCCTCGCCTCGCTGGTGTCCATCAACGCCGACAACGGGCAGCTGTTCGCCCTCAGGGCGCTGGACTACGAGGCCCTGCAGGCCTTCGAGTTCCGCGTGGGCGCCGCAGACCGAGGCTCGCCCGCGCTCAGCAGCCAGGCGCTGGTGCGCGTGCTGGTGCTGGACGCCAACGACAACGCGCCCTTCGTGCTCTACCCGCTGCAGAACGCCTCTGCGCCCTGCACCGAGCTGCTGCCCAGGGCGGCCGAGCCGGGCTACCTGCTCACCAAGGTGGTGGCGGTCGACCGCGACTCGGGCCAGAACGCCTGGCTGTCGTTCCAGCTGCTCAAGGCCACCGAGCCAGGCCTGTTCGGAGTCTGGCCGCACAATGGCGAGGTGCGCACCGCCAGGCTGCTGAGCGAGCGCGACGCGCCCAGGCACAGGCTGCTGCTGCTGGTCAAGGACAATGGCGAGCCGCCGCAGTCGGCCAGCGTCACGCTGCACGTGCTGCTGGTGGATGGCTTCTCGCAGCCCTACCTGCCGCCGCCCGAAGTGGCGCGCCAGCCCGCGCAGCCCGACGCGCTCACGCTCTACCTGGTCATCGCCTTGGCCTCGGTGTCTTCGCTCTTCCTCTTCTCGCTGCTGCTCTTCGTGGCCCTCAGGCTGTGCAGGAGGACCAGGCCGGCCTCTCTGCCTGGCGGCTCTGTGCCTGAGGGCCGCTTTCTGGGACAGCTGCTGGACGTCAGCGGGGCAGGGACCCTGTCCCACAGCTACCAGTATGAGGTGTGTCTGGCGGGAGACTCTGGCGCTGGTGAGTTCAACTTTCTGAAACCCATGGTCCCCAACCTGTTGCTTCAGGACCCTGGGAGAGAAGTTAAGGAAAATCCTCACTGCAGGAATAACTTTGAGTTCAGTTAGGTGTTACATTTGGTTCAGAGTCATTATTTTTGGCAAACTGCTATCACAATGTGGTTCTCTTAAGAAATTGCATCCTTAATCTAAATATTTATACTTGTATTTCAAATCCATGCATGTCCTTCATGACTTTAAGTTTTGGCTTCTTTCATTGTACTTAATTTAGTTATAATAGCTGTTAAGTATGGATTTTCTCTATATTATGTTGGTTACATGTCTATTCAGAACTCAAATAATATAACAGAAACCTTATTTTAACTAACTTGTTACACTCATCAGTGTATTCTAACAGGGCATTTTAAAGTGCTCAGTGCTTCTTTGTTTTATTGTCTTTACCATACAATTTCATGTTTTAGCACCAGAGTGTTTGCAGTCTTTTTCCCTTTATCTTATTGGCATTGTGCATTGCATCTTAGAATGTCTTACATACTTTGTCAGCATGTATTCTGTTAGTGAACTTTACTCCCAACTGAAAGTACTTATGGTCACTTCGGCCTTTCTGGGCGACTGTATTTCCAGCTTAACCCTCTGAGTAGCCATGCATGACACCATCCTCGTTTCTCCCAAGTTGTATATAAGTACTCACTTCATTAAAACGTTAATATTCTAAAATTGTGACCCTTTTCCTGTTATGAGAAATATCTATGCTAGACATTATCTGAATTGTTGGTTCCCCACTTACCTAGCACATTTTAAGATTCTGTATATAATAAAGGATCTTATATATTAGCAATTGTCATCTCTTTCACTAAATAAAATTGCTAAGGACTTAGGATATAATCAGTGGTAGATGATGTATGCATGCCATTCATTTCCAATCACCAAAAATAAGGTAGCAGAAAGACAGATAAGCCAAGTCTTGTTAAATCATTGCTTGACATAATCCTGCTTGAAAAGTAATCTGATAACCACTAATGTCCTTCGAAGAGTCAAGACTCTTCAAGGTATCACAGTCACTCCTTCTTCTTTTGCTCTACAAAGAAAAGTGTACATATAACTTTTTTAGTTCTATAATCACCTGACCTCTGGACATGCCTGTGAGGAAGACAGAAAGATGGATGCATGGGTGGGTATAGATTGCTGGTTTTGGGCTCTCTTGAACATTCAGTAGCTGCGATTACCAGCATGAAACCTACACAAGATTGGTCCCCTCAAGGAGGAGAAGGAGGGGATCACAAGGCAGCATAACAGACTTATGTGGTCCTAACTCTACCCAGGATCTATAAGCTTCTGGGGAGGGAGGCATTTTCTTTGGTGTTGTAGCTGCCTATAAGTTGCCCATGCTTGCAAATAACCCCTCACCCTTGCTGCTGTAAGTAAACCCAGTTAAACTCATTGAGTCACCAAATTAGAATTATATAGAATTGTTTCTTTGGTCAGTCTTTGCTACCCTGTCTGGGGTGACTAGATGTTTGCTCTTATCTTCCCAGAAAAAGTTAATGCAATATTAAGTGTATAATAAAAACAGTAGCCAAAATAAACTTAGTGTAACTATATTTGTACAGAGATACATTAGTAGTGATAGAGATGTTTCCTAATAAAGAGGTAAATATACCAGTAGTATGTGAGTTCTAAGGCTTAAAATTTCCTCATATAATATAACCACAACCTATAAAATGTTAAGGCAGAGTACAAATGCAAGATAGATAAACCGTAATCATATTGGAAAATTTATTACAGTGCTTTCAATTGCTGATAGCAAACAAAAAAATACATCCTTATACACCCACAAATATTGGAGATCTGAAAAACAAAAGGGTCATATTCAGACACACTGACATACAGAGCACACTAACACATTCTTAAATATTATTAAAATTCTCTACATTCTGTGTCATAAACCAAGCCTCAATTTTATAAAAGGATTTGACTTATTCTGAATGTTCTTTGGCCACAACAGAAACAAAACCAATAAGAACAGAGTGAGAAATCCCCATGTGCTTCAAAATCAAACAATAAAAGCCATGAATCAAAAGTGAAAACAAGATAGAAAGTTTCAGATATTCAAAAATAGGTAAAAATTGAGAACTGATATAGCATAACAGTTCTTAAAGGGAGATTTAAAACTTCAAATACACATATTAGAAAGATCAATAATCTTAACTTCCATTTCAAGAAGCTAGAAAAGAAAAGCAAATCAAGTGTTAATGAAGGTTTACACAACATAAATACACAAACATATACATACAACAAGTAGAAATAGATGACGATATATGAGAAAAACAGTAAAGCTAAAGGTCAGTTTTCTGTAATAGTTAAAATATTTAGCTGAATCAAGAAAAGCACCTCCAAAATGTCTCTCAATGAGAGTCTTACTAATATGCGGAAGAAAAAAAAGGTCTGCAGCGGCAGACAGCCAGTGCCAGAAACAGAAGACCCGCCTAGGTGACCTGTCAGGGGAGCAACTGGAGGATGAAGCCTGCCCATGATCAAGAGAGGCTTGCCAGAGGAGGGCTATATTGAGGGAAGAGTCACCAGAACCCTGAATAGGGGCAGAATGTCAATCTGAAGTCCAAACCTGCTCTAAGGTAGATGAGACATAGCTCTCTGAATGAACTAAAAAGAGGTGATATGTGAAGTCATAGAGGTCTTGGGAGAAGGGGTCAAGGGCATCTCTATTATGGGTCATGGCAGAAGTGGTGGTAGAGGACAGAGGAGGAGCTTGGAGCAGAAGTCAAGGTGGTGGCAGAGAAAGAGGTGCCCTTACTCACCCTGTATTGACCAAGGAGCAGCTGGACAACCCATTGTGTCAAAAAGAACACCTGGATGCTTAGTTGGACACTGAGTTGGATGCTTACATGGGACAGACAGAAACAATGATTGAAACCTGCCTGCAGTGCCCTCCTGGGAGAGACTCTTGTTAAAATGACTACTTCTGTGGGTTTTGTTGTTTGTTTGTTTGTTTGTTTTTTTAAAAAACAACTTAAAATGACATGGGAAGAACCCTGACTGATACTGGAAGGACCTATCAAAATAGGCTCTGGATTTACCTGCCACCAGTTTGTGTATTTAGTCTGTTTTGTTTATGGTGCTGTATGAACCACTTTTCCCACTTTGATTTGGCTAAGTTTATTTTGTTTTTTCCCCCCAGTCAGCCATGTGGGCAGAATACTCTTCCAACCTCTGCCTTCCCTCACCTATCCTACCATCTTACATTTTAATATTTACTCTGTTCATCTCTATGCTGTCACAAAAAAAGGCCCCAGAAAGAGCCAATGTTCTTCACTAATGCTTGATTTCTGGGATATAATTCTATTCTGCATTGTCTAATATCATCATAGAGGTATTAATATCTGGAGTTCAAAAATGTATTCTGTGTTGTGTAGGTAGTATATTAGGAATGCTGGTATTGCTGCAAGGCCACATGATGGGTTACATACACATTGTAGCAACTTTGATTTGATCAAAGGGGGTACCACTATTGGACACCACATAAATGGTAGTTAGCTGCTGGGCTAGGTATTTACCATTTTCATCCTAAAATAAGATTTTTAAGCTTTCCTCTTGACTTTGTGTCATGGAAGACACAAAGATAGTGTGGCAGATGTGGCAGAATGGTGGCAGAATAGCTGCTAGGAAGGAACTGTGTGCTACTCAGGCTGAAATGCAGTTATCTTTGTGTTTACCCCCCCCAAAACCTTGGTCTAATCCATTTACTAGCTCTATTTGACCATTTTTCCCATAAAAGGTAAGTTCAGACATATTTTGTTAGCTATTCTGTTTTAGTGGAGTCTTGTATTTCTAGTTCATTATAACAAATTGTTCTCTCAAATTCAAATAAATTAATAAAATTATTTTAATCAACAATGATTTTTTTCCAAATGCTTATGTAAAATTGAAACCAATGTACATGAATTCAGAATATAGAAATAAAAAATCCTAAACCATTTTGGTACCAATATAATGTGAATAGGTTATGACAATCAAACATGAATAAGCCATTATAAGAAAGGAACAACGTTAAAGCAACATTGTTTATTAACAAATACTAGTCATAAAAGAGGATATAAATCTATGTTTTCTAATTCAACTCCCTCATTGTTTGTTCATGATTGATATATGAATTGAACTTTACTGTATTTCAGTAGCAAGAAACATTTTTGCACTGCAAAATAATTCAACATGGGCTATTCCTTTGAGGCAGTGGTTGTGAAAGTTGGCTTTCTTTTTAATCCCATTGATCATTAGTGCAATAGGAATTATACATGACTAGTCACTGGATACGTATGTCACATTGACTCAATTAGAAAAAGTGATTTAAAAAAATTGTTCTGGCTTCCCGTGCCTGCTTGAAAATGCAAGAGCTTTGCTTCTGCTCCTCCTCCAGCCACCTCTGCTGCCATGCATCCCTGCTGTGATGGACTCTTGCCCCTTGGAACCATAAGCTAAATAAATTCTTCCTTCTATAAGTTGCTTTGGATAGTGTTTCTATCATAGCAACAGAAAGTGATGAATACAGAAATTGGTACCAGAGAGTGGGCCGTTGGCTGTGAAGAACCTGACCATGTGGGGTTTTGGAGAAATGCAGATTACTTTGGAAGTTTGGACTAGAAAAGCAATTGAATGCTGTAAGCAAAGCTCAATGAGCCATTCTAGTTGGAGACTGGAAGAAAGTAGTGCTGAGAGCAGAGTAATTCCAGAGGGAAATAAGGATTTAGACAGCAACTGGGATATTTTAGCAAAGAGTCTGGCTAAGTTGAAAAGCAATGATCTAATTTCTCTGGCAGAAGAAATTTCAAGACAGCTTAACATAGAAATGGTGGTGTGTCTATTAATGGTGAATATTATGCAGATCTACAGTGAAAAAAAGCAAATGGGGCAGAAAGAAACACAGATCCTGCAGTTTGGGTTGAAAAAGAACACTAGGAAGATAAATGTTGGAGCTGAGGTGCATGCTGGAGAGGATCCCTTTGATGAGGAGATTAAAGTAATTAAGGAGAGGTCTAGAGATTTGCACTTGAACAATGGAGAGAGTGCCTCTAGAGCAAGACCACAACCCAGCTAAGCCTCCAACTTGTCAAAGGAAAATGCTGCAGGGGCCACTGAAGGGAAAAGCTTCTAAAATGGATATAGCTGGCTGTAGTCCATCCCAAACTTGCAGTGTGGTTCACCTGGTGCTGGTTTTAGAGGAATGAAAAATGCAAGAGTGAAGGGTCATCGGTTCTTCCTCCAGGGTTTCAGAGAGCTGCTAAGGCAGTGTGTGGCAGGGTTGCCGCTACATAAAGAAGGCCCTGATAGGTCATTTTGGGAAACTGTGAAGGTGAAGCCTGGTTGGCAGTGGAGACTCCAGGAACATTCATGATGCCAGAGCTGTGAGACATCTGCCAAGAAGACCTGCATACAGGGAGTGGTACTAGCCCAAGAGAGAAATGTGTGTTTCACACAGCAAAGTTGGAGAGGTTGAGCCATCTATGGCTTTTGCAAGTAAAGCCCCAGAAGTCAGATGTAGAGCTACTGGATTTGGTGTTTGCACTCCTGGTTTTCAGTCTTGTTTTGGTCTGGTATTTTCTCACTATGCCTCTGTTCCTCCCTTTTGGAATGGTGATGTGTATTTGGTTCTACTGTATATTGGGAATATGTTATTTTCCTTTTGATTTCACAGGGGCTTACAGTTAAGAGATTGCCCTGAGACTCAGAAGAGACTTTGGATTGTGGACTTTTGAATAGTATTGAGACTGTTAATGACTATGGGGACTGCCAAAAAACAAAGTATTCATTCTGAGATTCAAGCACCCTTCACATTTCCAAATCTGAAGTACAGGCTTCCAAGGTGTGTGTTTTTGAAGAAGCATTAAGTACCATGAACAGAATCAGGAGGTAGCAATAATGAGATTGACAGTTACAGCAAGAGCCAGAAGTTGAAGCCAAGACATGGGTCTGGAACTCCAAGTCAGAACTGTCCTAGGGAAAAGATAGTCTTGGGAACATACTGGTTTTCCTGAAAATTATGGCATAATGAGTTCTGGAAATTTTTTATTTCTCAAAAAAAATTGGTTTTGTTCTGGGTGTAGGGCAAAACTTAGAATTTTCTGGAAATTTATATCATTTCTGGGTGAAACTTGAAATTTTTTTCCTTTCTCCCATTTAAAACTATGTTAAATCAATATTTTAGTTTTACTTAATATACAAATTGCATGGCTATCCATAAAGCATGTTTTTAAAAATAAGTAAATAAAATTCAGAAATATGTAAGAAAAAATACATTAAGGAAAAACGAGGTTTATTTTGGAAATGAAATGCAGTTTAGTAGTTGAATGTAATTCAATGTAATTTCCTATATTTACAGATAAGAGAAAAATTATATGATTATTCCAATATGTACAAAAAAATCTTTTTATAAAATTCAGTAGACATTAATGGCAAAATTGTTATCAAGTGAAAGCAGAAGGGAATTTTCAGTGTCTTGAAACACCTACAGTAAATGTCACTAAACTTTTCCTTGGAGATCAAGAATAAGACAAGGATGCTTACCATTATGACTCACTGCAGCATTTATTATTGATCACAAGCAGTGAAGTAAGGCAAAGGAGAAATACAAGACACAATGATTTGAAGGGAATAAATAAAACTATATTCTCTTTTTTTAAGACAGTGTCTCACTATGTAGCCCAGGCAGGTCCAAACCTCACAATGTAGATGAGGCTGGCCTCGAACTCATAGAGAACTCACAGAGATCCACCTGCCTTTGCTGAGATTAAAGATATGGGCCACCACTCCTGGCCACAATTCTGAATTATAATCAGGCATGCTGGCACAGGCCTATAATCTCATCATACAAGATCATTTACAACAGTTTTTAAAAATCAAATATCTAGAAACAAATCCAGTAGAATGTCCTTAATGTCTTTACAAGGAAAGCTAAGACATTATTGAGAAAAATAAAGATTTGAATAGAGAAAATATATAATGTCCAGTAGTTGGCAACTATATACTTTTCCCTCAAGAGATAAATAGAAACAAATCCTAAACAAAATTACAGCCTATTTCCTTAGAAAATTGATCAGCCCATGTGCTTAATCTTCTTTATCATCTTGAATGGATTTGTGATCAGCTAAGAGATACACCTCTGGGCGAGTCTGTGAGGGGTTTTCCTGGAAGGATTAACTGACAAGGAAAGAGTTGGCACCACATTCCAGTGGTGGGCCCCCCAGATATAAAGAGCTTGGAGGTGAAAACGGGGCTGATTTTTGCCTGCTTGCCTTTGTTCCCTGATGGTGAGTACATCTGTCACTGCTGCTACCAGCCTTCATTGGCATTGAAACCCATGTTCTTGGGCCTTCCAATGTGGCCTGAAGACCAGAGGCTCTCTGGGAATCCTCCAGGCCTTTAGAACCAGATTAGGACTGCTAAGGTCTCCAGCTTCATGGACTGGGTAGCTACTGAGCTCTCAATCTTTCAAGTATAGACAGTAATTGTTGGACTATGAAGCCCATAATACATAAGACAATATAACAAATCTCATTTGTTTCTATCATTCTATCATTCTGTTGTTCTAGAGAATCCTGACAATACAGCCTAAAATATACTTCATATGGAAATACAAATGGCAACAATAAAGAAATAAAAAAATGTGCAAAACTGAAGACATCACACCAATGGCATGATCCATGGAAGAAAAAATATATAGATGATTAAAATCAAGTTTTTCTGCGCTGCAAAAATCTAACAGAATGAAAAGACATGTCACAAACTAGGAGATCACATTTTCAAAAGACATTTGATAAAGGACACTTATTTAAAAAGACAAAAATTGTTAAAACTCATTAAAAAATCCCATTTAAAATGAGGCACAGACTCTACTAAACACTACATTCGGGTGGCAAATGAGCACGTGGAAGATGTTCCACATCATATGCCATTATGAAAATGCAAGTTCAAATAACAATGAGATGCCTCTACCCGACCAACAGGTAAAAGAGCCAAACTCCAGCACCAAATGTTAAAGAAGTCAAGGAGCACCAGGAACTCTCATTCATTAATATGGAAATTAAAAATGAAGGTGCCAGGCTAGGTGTGGTGGCGCATGCCTTTAATCCCAGCCCTTGGGAGGCAGAGGCAGGATGAACTCCCTTGCCGGGGTTATGCTCCACAACAAAA
The DNA here is from genome assembly GCF_000622305.1 of Nannospalax galili. NCBI lineage: Eukaryota > Metazoa > Chordata > Mammalia > Rodentia > Spalacidae > Nannospalax > Nannospalax galili. The sequence continues at coordinate 878,104 of NW_008340429.1, forward strand.
GAACACTGGACTTGATAACTGCTAAACATGGGGTGGCTCAAAAAAAAAAAAAAAAAAAAAAAAAAGAAAAAAAAGAAGGTGCCACCATAGCTCAGTGGCTTCTTGCAAAACTAAGCACACTCTTGTATGAGATCCATTAATCCTTCCTCTTAGTATTTATCAAATGAGTTGAAAACATCAGTCCACAGAAAACTAACAATCAAAACCTGACAGTGACTAAGATCATTCAGGAGTTGAGTGGAGACATAAACTGTGATGCAATCACAAAATGAAATATTGTAATTCGACAATAGAAATGAGCTGGTAACCCAAGGAAAGGCCCTGCTAAAACTTAAATGCCTACTAGTAAGTCACAGAAGCTGAGCTGAAAAAACTCAATACTATAAAATTCTGACTATAAGACATTTTGGAAAAGGCAAAACTGTGGAAAGAGTAAAAAGATCAGTGGTTTCCAGACACTCAGAAAGGGGAGATAGGTAGAGTTAGAGGACTCGGGAGACAGTGAAACTGCTCTGTGATAGTCTAAAGGTATGTACATGCCATGCTGAATTTATGCAGACCTACAGAGTGTACAGTGCCCAGGGAAAACCCTAAATTAAATATGGACTCAGTGGCAAAAGTGCTGATGTAAGCTCCTCAATTGTAAGAAATGTACCACTTTTGCAGTAGATGCTGAAAATGAGGGGGATTGTGCATTGGTGTGAAAGGGTATATGGAAAAGCTCTGTATCTTCTGATCATTTTTTCTGTGAATTTAAAAGTGTTCTTTAATTGCCTCCCAAATAACAAAACCTATAATAAATCTGGAGTAATTAATAGTAATAATGGAATATTATGTAATCATCAAGGAATAAAATGGAACACTGGAGCAGACCCATGACCACTTGATGTATAACAATGATAGCACCTCAGAAAAAGGGGATACTCCGAGAGTTTATGCCCAAATATAGAAGATACATCTGCAAACCAACTTAGAAACAAATGCCCCAAATAGGAAAAGTATGCAAAAGACATAAACAAGCACTTCACAAGACTGTATCCTGATGGGAAATAAAGGTGAAAATGTGCATAATTTCATTAATCTCAGAAAAATGCTAATTAAACTTACAATATGGTATCACCACACACTAAAGTGTTTACAATTGAAAAGACAACATAAGATGTTAACAAGGATATGAAGCAACTAGAACTCTTGTGCATTGATAGTACATAAACAGAAATGTTTATCTTTTGGAGAAAAAGTAACCGAACAATGGCAGGGCAGGGCCACTTGGGTTATATTATATTATATTTATTATATTATGCATTATATTACATATAATGTATGATATATATTATATATTGTCTAGGGTGGGCTCTATAGCAGTGATTTCACTGACATCTTACTAAGTTGCACACTTACGACTTGCACACCTTTACTGAATATGTATAATATTCCAAAGCAAATGTGAAAAGTATGAAACTAAAATTTTGGGAGGTATCCATTATCTAATTTCTTGGACGAAATCAAATTATAAACCTACAAAGGAAAGTGGATTCAGTTGCTGAATAATGAAAAAAATGTCATTTTACTTCGTTCTAAAAACTTTTCTTATAACTGAAATTAATGCAGGAAACTTATAGGATATTTAGAATTTCCAGTTGCTAAGATCTGGGATACATTCAGGCTGCTTGTATTAAAAGGATACTGAAACAGAGCAGGGTTAAAATTTGGGATGAAAAGGTAAAAGAATATGCAATAGCAAATAAGGACACTGGGTGGCGCTGCAGGATAAGGGTATGCCCAGGATGCCATTATATTAAGCTGAGACTCAGAACTGTCACTACTCCTCAAGAGGAGGAGGCATTTAGGGAGGAATATCTGAAAAAAAGCGTCTAACAAGTTAGTGAGTACGTTTAATTCCATTATTTCACGAACGTGCATGGGTGGATTGTAACCAACTTGAAGACGCTGCGCCCTCTGGACACCCTCTGAACAATGGAGACAGCTCTATCAAAAGCTACACAGAAAAGGCAAGTGAGTTTTTTTGCTATACTACTACTGTTGTGGGCTGCTGACTCTGAGGCGATTAGATATTCCATGCCAGAAGAAACAGAAAACGGCTTCTTGGTGGCTAACCTAGCAAAGGATCTGAGGCTCAGGGTGGAGGAACTGGCCACTCGAGGCGCACAAATCCATTACAAAGGAAACAAAGAGCTCTTGCAGCTCGATTTAAAGACAGGCAATTTGCTACTGTGTGAAAAATTGGACAGGGAGGTGCTGTGTGGGGCTACAGAACTCTGTGTGTTGCATTTCCAGGTACTATTAGAAAACCCTGTGCAGTTTTTCCAAATTGATCTGCAACTCACAGACATAAACGATCATGCTCCAGCATTTCCAGACAGGGAAATGCTCCTAAAAATTCCTGAGAATGTCCAGCCAGGGACTGCGTTTCCTCTAAAAACAGCTCAGGACTTAGACATAGGGAGCAACGCTGTTCAGAACTACACCATCAGCCCCAACCTCAATTTCCATGTTGTCACTCACAGTCACGGAGATGGCAGGAAATACCCGGAGCTGGTACTGGACAGAGCCCTGGATGCGGAGGAGCAGCCTGAGCTCAGCTTAACCCTCACTGCGCTGGATGGTGGGGCTCCGCCCAGGTCTGGGACCACCACAGTTCGAATTGAAGTCGTGGACATCAATGACAACGCCCCGCAGTTTGTACAGCCTCTCTATGAGGTGCAGGTTCCTGAGAACAGCCCACTGGATTCCTTAGTTGTCACTGTCTCTGCCAGAGATTTAGATGCTGGGACTCATGGAAGTGTAGCCTACTCTCTATTTCAACATGATGGAGCTTCTCAACCATTTGTAATAGACGAAATCACGGGAGAAATTCGTCTGAAACAGGCATTAGATTTTGAGGTTACTAGACATTATAACATTGAAATTGCAGCCACAGATGGAGGTGGTCTTTCCAGCAAATGCAATATGGCTGTACAGGTGGTGGACGTGAACGACAATTCCCCAGAACTGACCATCAGGACACTCACAAGCTCTATCCCAGAAAATGCTCTTGAAACTGTAGTTGCTGTTTTCAGTGTTTCTGATCCAGATTCCGGGGACAATGGAAAGATGGTTTGCTCTATTCAGAATGATCTCCCATTCCTGTTGAAGCCCACACTGAAGAACTTTTACACCTTAGTGACAGACAGACCACTGGACAGAGAGAGTAGAGCTGAGTACAACATCACCATCACAGTCTCTGACCTGGGCACACCCAGGCTGAAAACCCAGCACAACATAACCTTGCAGGTCTCCGACGTCAACGACAACGCCCCCGCCTTCAGCCAAGCCTCCTACACCATGTACGTCCCCGAGAACAACAGCCCCGCCCTGCACATAGGCACAGTCAGAGCCACAGACTCAGACTCAGGCGCCAACGCCCAGCTCACCTACTCGCTGCTGCCGCCCCACGACCCGCACCTGGCCCTCGCCTCGCTGGTGTCCATCAACGCCGACAACGGGCAGCTGTTCGCCCTCAGGGCGCTGGACTACGAGGCCCTGCAGGCCTTCGAGTTCCGCGTGGGCGCCGCAGACCGAGGCTCGCCCGCGCTCAGCAGCCAGGCGCTGGTGCGCGTGCTGGTGCTGGACGCCAACGACAACGCGCCCTTCGTGCTCTACCCGCTGCAGAACGCCTCTGCGCCCTGCACCGAGCTGCTGCCCAGGGCGGCCGAGCCGGGCTACCTGCTCACCAAGGTGGTGGCGGTCGACCGCGACTCGGGCCAGAACGCCTGGCTGTCGTTCCAGCTGCTCAAGGCCACCGAGCCAGGCCTGTTCGGAGTCTGGCCGCACAATGGCGAGGTGCGCACCGCCAGGCTGCTGAGCGAGCGCGACGCGCCCAGGCACAGGCTGCTGCTGCTGGTCAAGGACAATGGCGAGCCGCCGCAGTCGGCCAGCGTCACGCTGCACGTGCTGCTGGTGGATGGCTTCTCGCAGCCCTACCTGCCGCCGCCCGAAGTGGCGCGCCAGCCCGCGCAGCCCGACGCGCTCACGCTCTACCTGGTCATCGCCTTGGCCTCGGTGTCTTCGCTCTTCCTCTTCTCGCTGCTGCTCTTCGTGGCCCTCAGGCTGTGCAGGAGGACCAGGCCGGCCTCTCTGCCTGGCGGCTCTGTGCCTGAGGGCCGCTTTCCGGGACAGCTGCTGGACGTCAGCGGAGCGGGGACACTGTCTCAGAATTATCAATATGAAGTTTATTTGGCAGGAAGTGCTGAAACTAGTGAGGTAAAGATTCTTAATCCTATACTCCCTAACTTCTTGGATGAAGGCGCTTATAGCAACACCGAGGAAAATACCAACTTTAGGGATCATTTTGGCTTTAATTAGGAATCTCACTTTGGCCTTATATGATGAGTTGTAGTGTTCAGTGAAGTATTTGTAAGTTCCCAACCTTTCGTTCACATAGAGGTTGCATGTTAGGTTAGTAATCGTCATATTTATAGCTATTCCTTACAGTTTGGTTAGCAAACGGTGTTTCAAACTTTCTGATTATTATTAGCATGAATGTAATGCTATTTTAAATGATGGCTTTTAAGTTTTCAATAATTTTCAATTATGCAAACATTTTAGCTTAGGATTTTGTTGACTTGCTTCAAGAGCCCCATTTCCTTTTTATCAAATGAACCATTGTTTAATCAGGATTATGTTTTAAAATTGAGTCTTTCAAGTTGATAAAATTTAATTAAAACATCTAATATTCTGAGTCTATTATATCAAAATTAATAGATACACTGACACATGATTTATGCATATGCTGTGCGTACAAAGGTTACAAATCAATACTTTTCTACCCCCTAGAAAAATCTGAGTCAGCATTACTCTAAAGTATGTTTAGTGGAGCTTTGGGTTTGGCTCAGTGAAAGAACAAGTGCTTAGCCTGAGTGAGGTCCTGGGTTCAGTCCACAGCACAGAAGAAAAATAGTATTTAAGAAAATTATCAGCTGGGCCTGGTGGCTCAAGCCTTTAATCCCAGCCCTGGGAGGCAGAGGCAGGTGCATCTCTGTGAGTTCAAGGCCAGCCTTGTCTACAGAGTAAGAAAAAACTATCTCTATGAATGTATATGAGAATTAAATTAACAAATGGACTTTTCTAAAGTAGATTACAAGAATTTTATAGCATCTAATTAAAACTATCAGGGGTTGGAGAGGCAACATAGTAGTTAAGAGCATTTGCTGCTCTCTCAGAGGACCAGAATTTGGTTCCCAGCACCCATGTGGGTTGGCTTACAACCACCTATAACTTCAACCCCTTGGGGATCTGATCACCACTGCCCCCCCACCAGCCTCCATGGACACATGCATATACACATACATAAAATTTAAAATTGATTTTTAAAGAGATTGACTTTATTTTTAATCACTTTATTGTAATGAACTCACAAATTAAAATTTATCGTATAGCTAGATTAGGGTAGCTACTCAAACACTTGCCCACTCTGCATCTCAGTGGACTTCTACACAGTTAGAAGCGCCATTCAGAACCGCTTAATACACTTTCACTATCAATTACATTTTTATGCACTTACCCACCATACAGAGAAAAGAAAAAACTATGGGGTGGAGAAATGTCTCAGTGGTTATGAGTGCTTACTGCTTCCCCAGAGGAACCAGATTCCATTCCCAGCACTCACACAGGGACTGAAAATAGTGTGTAACTCCACTTCCAAGGGATGGGATACCCTATTCCGGCCTCTGAGGGCACCAGGCACCAGATACAAACATGGTGCACATGCATACATGCAGGAAAACACTCAAATACATAAAAATAAAACTTTTAAAACTATCAGATTAACTATAATAGAGCAGACTTGCATGAATTTAGATAAATAATTCCCACAAATTCTAAAGAATCAGATTAGGGTATTAGCCCAGTTAACTGCCTGTTTAAAAATTCAACAGATAGTCTTATATACAATAATGCAATACTTTTTATCATACATATTGTTACCTTTACAATATTACATTTATGATAGATTTTAGAAGAGTTCTGCTTGACAGCTAAACCTTTTTGTGCTTTCACTGATTTTTCCATATTTACTTTTATATTTGTAGACAGCAAAATTAAAAATGATTTTTCTTATATGTTAGTTTGAAATGTTACCAATTTATTTGTTAAGAGCATACCCACGATTGCACGTTTTCTTCCCATCTAGCAATATAATTCTATTACAGTGTTTATGTAATTATCACTGCGTAGTGTTTACACTTGAGCCTCAAGAGTAAAAAAATAAAAGCTTTTCCTTACCTTAAATTAAAATTTTTTTCATCTTATGTACACTTCTACGTGCATATTTAGAATTTGTCCTCAGCTCCCCAGTGTGTAAAGTTACTACTCACTTTGATTAAACTCTAAGAAGTCTCTCAGGTCTTGTATCTTGGATGTAGAATACTACAACAATCAAACTTTTGCTCAATTAATCACCATTTGTACTCTATACTTACTGCACACCACAATTTCTTCTTCCCACTATTGTAGGGATTTCTTTTATCTTTCTCTTATATTTTATTTCGATTTTATACTTTCATTGTTTGGTTTATTTCCTTATGTACCTAAAAAGTATTTGATTTTTTAATGTTAATTTTATGTGTGAGTACCTGCTTGTCTATATGTGTACCGCATGCATGCAGGTACTTGTGGAGTCCAGAAGAGAGCATCAGATCCCTGGAACTGGAGTTCCAGGTGGCTGTGAGCCACATGATGTGTATGGAAGAAACTGAACTTGAATCCTCTCTAAGTGCAGCAAGTGCTCTTGTAACTGTTGAGCCATTTCTCCATCCCCTTGAAAATAAATTTACTGAAGGTTTAAATATCTGAAAATTTTCAAATGTCAAAAACATCGTGACTGAAGACTTTATTGGGTATAAAATTATAAGTTATTTTCAGGTAGTATTTTTTAATTCATTAATGGATTAAATTTTATTTTATGTGTATGAGTGTATGCCTACATGTATGTAAGTGCACCTGTGTCATGCAGTATCCAAGGAGAAAAGAAGAGGGCATTGGATCCCCTGGAACTGGAGTTACAGAGGGTTGTTAGCCTCCATGTGGGTTCTGAGATGAAAACATGGGTTCTCTACAAGAGCAACCAGTGCTCTTAGCAGCTAAGCCATCTCTCCAGCCCCCTGTAGCTAATATTTTAAAGGTATTCCTCCAGTGTTTTCTAATCTCCAGCATTGGGGTGTCCATTGAAATTCTGATTATATATACTTTTCTGAGAACCTTTGTTTCCCCTCTAGATCCCAGGTTCTTAACCCAGGCAATCTTGCCACCCCACAACATTTGTCAGTGTCTGAAGTCTCTACAACTGGAGGACATGGTAACACTGAAAGATATGCTGCCAAACATTCCACAAAGAATTACCTTTTCCAAAATCCTTGTTGTAGTGTAGATGAATTTACGATCTGATATTCATCTCTGCTGTTCTGGAATTCATTTACTGTGTCATAGAATTTTATTATTCATTGGGCTATATACTCAATGGGACTCATCAATCTTGGGGTATATTAAAAACGGCAGAGTTGAGTGTTTTGAGAATTTTTGTTCTTTTAATTTTAAAAATTATCTCCTTCACTTGTGTTCCTTTCTTTTTATGAGTCCTGTTAATTACATTGCGCCCTTTTGGTTGAAATTTAACTTTTTAATTTACTACTTTGTTTTTATTTTTGTTTTGTTTCAATACGTTGAACCATCCTTACATCTTTGTCATCATAGTAAACACATTTTGGGGGTGGTGAGAAGAGTGCTGGTGATTGAAATCAGGGTCTCACAGATACTAAAGCAACACTTTACCACTGAGCTACACCCTAAGCCCTTTAAGAATAATCTTCATACTGTGGTTTTGTTAAGGACATTTATATCTATGTTCACTGGAGCTTAATAGATTATAGTTTCCTCATGTCCTTGTCTGGTTTTAGTATCAGAGTGATGCTAGCCTTGTAGAATGTGCTCAGAATTCTCTCCAGTTTGGGAAGGAATCATTTAAGAATTTTCATTAGTTTTTTAAATGTTTACTGAAATCAGTAGTAAGTCATCTGGTCTGAGTTTGGTTTGTTTTTATTCTTTTAGTCCTTTGAAATACAATGACATTGTCTATATGACAGCCTTCTGGGGTTTTTTGTTGTTGTTTTTAACAGAGGCATTGATTGCTCTAAATTTTCTCTTAGTACTGCTTTTGCTGTTTCATAGATCTTGGTGTGGTATGTGTTCTTTTTCATTTCTTTGAAGATATTTTTTATTTCTTTTAACTCCTTTTAACTATGAAGTAAAAGACTTAAAAAATTATTTTATATGTATTAGTGTTTTGCTTTCATGTATGTAAGTATACCACATGCATGCAGTGTCCTTGGAGGCTAAAATGGGCATGAGATTCCCTAGAACTGGAGTTACAGATAGTTGCTAGCTGCTGTGATAGTGCTAGGAACCAAACCCAGGTCCTCGGTGAGAGCAGTCAGTGCTCTTAACCACTGAGCCATCTCTCCAGCCCTGAGATTTTTATTTCTTGGTTTTTATCTTTGATCCATTTGTTGCACAAGTTGGTTGTTCAGGGTGATCTTGGTAGTATACACCTTTAATCCTAGTACTCAAGAGGCAGAGACAGGTGGATCTCTGTGTGTTCGAGGCCAGCCTCCTCGGCATAGTGAGTTCCAGGCCAGTCAGGGCTACATAGTGGAACCCTGTTGTGGGGACCTGGATCGGGTCCCCTGCCAATTGGGGGCGGGGAAGAGGCACGGAGTCACGACACACACAGACCCTGGCAGTCAGGTAGAAGCAAGCACTAGGCAAGGTGCTGCAGGATCATTTAATGCAGGAGGGGGCAGGCCTTATATTTCCCTTTCCTCCACCCCCAAGTCCCTTTAGTCAGCATATCGTTTTCTGATTGGTCTGCGCCACACAGTCTGTCAGCAGTCACTGGGCTCATGAGCAGGGTACGGAGGAGTGGGCTCCTTTTGGTGGGCTATTTGCAGACCAAGAAGTGAAGTGAATTCTCGCTGAATCCCTGGGCTCTGGGTCCACGCCATCTTTGGAGGCCTCCTGCTACATTTCCACCCTTTTTCTTTAAAAACAATTGTCCAGCGAGAGCCTGTAGGCAGCTCTACCTTGGGATGACCCCAGGATCATGGACTGTGCCTGTCCCATCATTGGAGCATGGGTGTACACGTCCCATGTCCTGGCTTAAGTTGATTCAGTCCAACAGGATCTTACCCGTCATTGATTACCAGCCCTCCAAGGGGTATTGTCCCGGGGGATCAATTGAGGTGGGGAATTATCTGTAGGAGGCCTCGTACATTTGTACAAGCCAAGTCTGTCAGGCTGCATAGGGCAGGTTGAAATCATTTTCGTGTATTGCTCTGAGGGCCTGATACACCGAGTGGTTGAATTTTTTCTGACTGCGGGAATGAAGAACAAGGCATTTAAGAAGTAGAAAGAGAAGAATAACTATGCCTATTAGGAGTAGGTAAGTGATGATCCAAGATGGGTCAAACAGTGCTTTTAGATTAGACCAGATTTTCTCTAAGAACCCTGAATTGATGTCCAGCATGGGGGCGTGGGTATAATTTAGAGCAATAATTTGATTAGCTAGTAATATAGAGTAATTAAGAAACTTTTCATTCCAGTGGCCATGAATATAGTGCGCGAGTTGTAGGCGTGCTTCAGTAATACTCTGTACTTTATAGGGGGTGAGACAAAGTGACCTAAAGCAAGGGTCACAAGCTAGCAGAGCCAAGTCTTTGGTCATTGCCAGCTCTTCACTTAAGAGATCAATTTGTTGTTGTAACACATTAATTGCCTGGTGAAGATGCTGATTGATAAGGGACTGAGTGTGAAAGGCAGAGGAGGTTTTGGACACAGCCTCATTGAGTGTCTCCACAGTAGTGGAGGATTAGGTGATAGCTACTGCAGTGGCAGCAGCCGACCCTAATGCAAGGATGATGGCTGAGAGCGGCAGTGACCCTGAAATCCCGTTTTAAGCTGGGGGCTTGTGACAAGGCTGTCTGCTCTATAAGGGTGACAGCATGGAAGTGGGTTGCATTGGTGACTGGAACCCAAAAGGCCATGGGTTCACACATAAAGAGAACTATGTGAGCTGGATGGTTCCAGCAGGCCACCAGTACACTGGTGGTTTTGGTATCAGAGCAGTTGAGTTGTCCCCGAGGGTCGGAGGTAACATTGGCTAGCAATAAGACAAACGGGGGCTGCACGCAAATGGGGATAGGGGGCCAGGATGTCATGTGATCAATGGATGTAAGGATTTTGTTTTTGGCACAAGTAGAGGGATTGGTGTTAGTGTAAGTGCCATTGGAAAGCTGAAGGCCCTACTGTGCCAGTAACAGCCTCATGTCCATGCAGGCATGTGGCCCACAGAGGTCCTAGTTACAGAGTATTGGTTCGCGGTCGGTATGGGAGATCTTAATGCCACAGGGATAGGTGGGGGCCAGTTATCTCCAAGATCCTAGGGGGTAATTAGAGGGGGAGCGGCTGAAGCAGCAAAAGGGAGGGATGGCATGGTTGGGCTTAGGGTGGCATCTCTGCCATGGTATAGGGAGCATGAGGAAAAAGGGTGCAAGGGAGCGTGTGCATGGGCAGTTGGGGAGCAGTGGGCATAGAATGGCAGGGAAAAATGGGGCCGGAGGGGTGGCGGTCCCCTCCGCCTCCTCTGTTATTATTGTCCCCAGTGCAGCGAGGACCGAGGTTACATCGGTGTTGTTGAAGGTAGGGGAAAGGCCCTGGAGTTTAAGCATGTAACCCGAGGAGGCACTGCTGGCATAATCTTGGAAGGTCAGGTTGAACAGCCCAATGCATGAGGATGCATTGTTGGTAGTGAAGCATAGAGAGTTATTTAGGGGCCAGGAGCCATTGAGTGATTCCCAGGAAGTAACTGGGTCCATGGTGGGGAGGCCAAGCATAGAATTAGTTGAATAGAGGGTGGGGTAGGCTGGGGAATAAAGTGATAAGGGCAAGAGTATAGGGGTGGAGGGGACCAAGGACCAGAGATTATGGGCCGTGGCTGGGGTGGGGAAGAGCAAACCAATTATCCAGACAGCAGCAAGGTCTCTGGGTCCTGGGGGGTCCCGTTGGTTGGTTGCTGGTCTCACATCTCTTGCTGGAACCCATACTGGCTTTGTTTCTGTCTGAGGGAACAAGCATAGCCTCACCCTCTTGTTAATAAGGGGGCGGGCGGTTGCCATTGACATATTACGGGGTCCTTCTATCTCACTAGTGGCAGGGGTGTAGGCCTAGGTATGGTAGCCCAGTGTTTGTCGGCTGGGCTCAACCCATTTTCATCAAAGGACAGGAAATTAATGCTGAATAGAGCTTCAATTAGAGCCAGGTGCGGGTCCCTTTTAGACTCAGGGGTAGCAAATTTTTGTAATGTTTCTTTGAGGGTCCTATTTGCCCACTCCACAATGTCTTGTCCCTGTGGATTATAAGGGATGCCAAGGGAGTGGCTAATTTTCCATGTTGACAGGAATGACTGGAATTGTAGAGAGGTGTAAGCTGGCTCATTATCAGTTTTTAGGGTCCCTGGCACTCCCATTACCAGCATTGCTGATTTGACCACCTTAATGGCATGTGAGGCCTTTTCACCGGTTTGAGCGATGTCAAAAATAAAGGGGGAGTGTCAACAATGACATGGACATACTTAAGATTACGAGTTGTAATGGGTGACATCCATTTGCCAGAGGGCATTGGGTAGGAGACCACGTGGGTTAACTCCATATCGATTGAGGGGGCCTAAGGGAGAAAGGGGTGCACATGTAACACAAGACCTGCTCAGATGTTTGCATTGAGAGATGGGTAGGTGAAATTGTTGGTGTAAGGCTTTGGCTTGTTCTAGTAGGGGACTCTCTATGGACATAATACGTTTATCTACTTTGTCATTTCCCTTTGCCAAGATCCCAGGGAGCCTGGTGTGTGATCTTATGTGGGAGATGTGCCAGGGCCATTGTCTGTTATCTAAGATAATCTGGAGAGCTCTCATCCTTCTAGTGATGGTATTCTTGGGGCCTTTTGCCCAAGCAAAGGGAAGACATCTGAGGGCCTGAACCGCATACTGGCTGTCAGAGAATATATTGAGCGGCTCAGTCTGGCAGACTTGGAAGATTTTTAACAAGGCCAGGAGCTCCCCCAATTGGAAAGAGCCGGGATTGGCTTGTACGTAACAGGTGTCACCCTTTCCCATGCACTGAATGACAGTGCCATAATGGGACTTATTGGCATCTGAGAAGGCTAGCGTGGCTAAAGGTAGGGGTTTTTTTGCAGGGGAAAGTGTGTGGCTGAGTGGTGATTTCCAAACAGGCCAAGCTGGCCAGTCGCTTATCTGGGGGTGCAACTCCCCTGTGAACCCAGACATCATTAGTTGGAAAGCCAGAGAGTCTTCCCATAATATTTGGGAGTGCTTAAGAGGAAACGGCAGTATAATTTTGTCAGGTTCCTTTCCGACTATGCGCCTGGCTGTTTGTTGGGCCTTAATTGCTAACTTTAAGGCAATATCATACTTAGAGCCAAGTCTAGTTAGGTCCGAGGTAGCCAGGTGGATCCACACCAGGGGGTCTTGCTGCCATAGCACCCCCAAGACACCATTTTTAGTCCAGAGGATTAAGGCCAGTAATGGTTCTGCTGGGTCAT